>NC_090327.1:119542951-119872469 GCF_035084215.1 Heptranchias perlo | reverse complement strand
CTGCTATATTTGGCTTTTAATTTATTTGTGTTTTATAGAAAATCAAAACTGTGTTCTTGATCAGGTGCATTTAACTTTGGTACAAAAAGGAAATGCTGAGAACACTCAGCTGGTCAGTCAGTATATTTGGAGAGAACAGATGAGTTAAGGATTCAGTGTGGACCCCAAGAGATCTCTTCTCCCACCCCCCAACACATACACACATTTAACTTTGGTGCCTTGGTCTTTTCCAAATGAAAACCAACAGCTTTCCAACATTTTGTTAGGTCTTGATTTATAAACAAAAAACATTTAAAAGCCATCTGATTATTCAGTGATATTGAGCCATTTCTTGGATAGCTCTTTCAAAGAGCCAGCACAGGCACGATGGGCCGAATGGCCTCCTTCTGTGCTGTAAGATTTATGATTCATTTTACAACCTGCAAAGGTCCTTTTTCTTTGAGTGCAATTTGTGCAACATTGATTTGTGCTATTCACAACCACAAGTGTCTGTAGTACCTCTGGTGAATTAACTGCACGTTAATTCATTACAATCCACCAGAGTTGCAGCCAATATTAAAAGGGACCTTAGATACATTTGATTGTGTTTTATATACATATTTTACACCACTTCACTCCAGAAAAGGCATTGCAAGTTGAGCAGGACTGTATCATCTGTGTGCTAATTTGTTCGTATTTATATGTCACTTCTTTATTATGACTAATATGCAAATAATTGTTACTTTAAACTTACAGTAAATACATTTGTTTTTAAAGATAAAATGCAATTGTTCCTAAAATGCAAACCAATGACTAGGGCTGTACATTCTTCACGGTCTTTACACAATCAAACAAGGTTACATGGGAATTTATTAAAAGAATACAATGACAGAAAGATGACATTTGCAACTAGGAAATGCTTGTTATCCAATGTCTATTGTCTCATTCCATTCAAGCCCAGTGGTTCTCCAATTAGTTTGGGCTGTACCCCACCAAAAAGTTCTCATAGCCTCTCGTGCCCTACCAACTATAGAGTGAGGGGCTTGAGGACATTGGGTGAGTCTTGGATTGTTTCTTTTATGGAGGAACCTGGCTAGCAAGATTTGGGGTCCCAAAAGGGGACTAACTTAATAATAATTAAAAACAAAACTATATAAAGAATCCTCAAGACAGAATTTGCTACATTTTCCTTACCTTAATAAGACTTGCTGCTTGCAATTCCTGTTTAACCATCTCGTGTTCACTCCCCAACTTCCCAACTCTCCGTACTGTTGCTTCTACCCCACAATTGGCAGCTAGTACTCAGCTGCTGGGTCCTCACCCGGACATCTCAGCTCCCAGCTCAACCTCTCAACTTCGGTGCACAGGTCCTCCTCCTTCTCCATTCCCATGTGCTGCTCTGTCCTGGTTCAATGCTTCCTCCACCAGAGGACAGCTGCAACCAAACGCTGACCCAACACTTCCTGAGTGAGGCCCACAGCTTCTTTCTTATGGAGACGGTTTGAGGAATGAAATTGATTTAAGCTTGTGTGTGATTCCTAGTCTTTGAAGGCAACCATTGCTATGTGTCTCTGTCCCACAGTGGTGCATTGGCAGATTAATTACACAGGCTCTTTCCAATTACACAGAATCCATTCAACCTGTGCAGGCTGTGAAAAATGATTAGCCCTACCAATTACATTACTGTATAAGTATTAATTGTATATCGACATATTTAATGCAAGTATTCAATGCCTTATTCTATTGATATGTTCAATGGTTTAATGAGGAAACAATTGGTTTAAAATAAAGTGCTCTTTCAATTGCATTCTAAGTGTTCACAAAACAGTAATATCCTACTTTCACTAGTCCAGTATTCAAAATAATGCTTTCTTACTACATGGACAATATGCAGTATTTAGGTTTCAGTCGGAGTTCTACATTTAATTCCTCTGCTCTACAATCAGGCTAACAGATTTCTATTTAAAACCTTCCGGCAAAACTTCGAATAAGAAAGAAAGAACTTGCATTTATATAGCGCCTTTCATGACCTCAGAACATCCTGAAGTGCTTTACAGCCAATGATGTACATTTTGAAGTGTTGTCACTGTTGTAATGTAGGAAACGCGGCAGTCAATTTGCGCACAGCAAGATCCCACACATACGACGTGATAATGACCAGATCATCTGTGTCAGTGATGTTGGTTGAGGGCTAAATATTGGCCAGGCCACCAGAGAGAACTCCCTGCTCTTCTTCAAAATAGTGCCGTGGGATCTTTTATGTCCACCTGAAAGGGCAGATGGTGCCTCGGTTTAATTTCTCATCCGAAAGACGGCATCACCGACAGTGCAGCACTCCCTCAGTACTGCACTGGAGTGTCAGCCTAAATTATTTGCTCAAGCCTCTGGAGTGGGACTTGAACCCACGACCTTCTGACTCAGAGGCGAGAGCGCTACCCACTGAATCATGACTAATATTTTAATTTGTTTTCAGATGACTAGAATATAAAAAAATGTTTTAAAATGTTATACAGAAGAATAAACTCATACGTTGATGGAGAATTATGTTGGTGGATAATGGTATAAAATATGAATCGATTCACTCTAGTGTCCAGTTGCTTAATCACAATGAATCAAAACTGAGTTAGGTACAGATTGATTTTACATTACATCCTTCTGCAAAGCTTGCCCATCATACAATATTTGAAATTGAGATCACTGCTTGTTTTAAACACTACTCTACAGAACATTGAGCAACATCTGTCCACATTCATGGATAACGTTGGTTTTTAAATTTACAACTTCTTTTACAAAGTACGCATGAACAGATGAGATATTTTACTGTCTAATTTACTAGCACAAAGCTGTGCACTTGTAACGGATTGCCTTAACATCACATACGCATAGCTTTACAGTACCATCTGATGCTCAAGCCAACCTTTCTGTGGATAATATAATGGGATAACCTGCCAGTCAGCATATTTTCATCACTCTGATATCAAAATTGCATTGTATAAAACGGTCATCATAAATAATATATCAAATAAAATGACAGTCCCAGCAGAGGCTACTGCTCCTTTTACAGGGAAATAGTCACACTGCTTTGTTTTACTGAAATTGTGTTCTGTATAGGTTAACGCATTATGTTTAATCCTTGCACTGCCAGCAGAGCCCCAATCAGTTTTGTGAGCCTCCGACAAGAATACTACTTTACTAGAGATTTGTTAGGAGTAGCTTTATTACAATAATATTAGTCATAAATTTAAAATATTCTCTCTGTTCCATTTTTTAATTTTAATTTTAATTTTACTCTTTTTCTAATTCATGTAGTGTGCTCTAACCTTTCCCCCTATTTTTAACGGTATGATTTTTAACAGAGTTTTTTTCCTTCTGCCTCTTTGCTCTGATTGTACAATCGGGAGGTGAGAGCAACATTCAAAATATTGCCACTGCATTGGCTATACCTAGCTTCAAAGACCAGCTTCGTTTCATCTAATCAAATGATGACAACCTGAAGATTGACATAGTTGAGTCACAGACATGACCACATCAATTTACGATGCATCAAACAGAAAGGGGCAGTTGACAGCTGAGTAAATGTGACAGCAGCTATGGGGGTAGAGTGAAGGCATCTGTGACAAGCTTATGGTGGCAGCTGTGGTTCAGTGGGTAGCACTCTCCCCTCTGAGTCAGAAGGTTATGTGTTCAAGTCCCACTCCACAGACTTAAACACATAATCCAGGCTGACGCTTCAGTGCAGTACTGAGGGAGCGCTGTCCTGTGGGAGGTGCCATCTTTCAGATGAGACATTAAACTGAGGCCCCGTCTGCCCCTTCAGGTAGATGTAAAAGATCCCATGGCCACTATTTCAAGGAAGAGCAGGGGATTTCTCCCCAGTGTCCTGGCCAACATTTATCCCTCAACCAACATCACTAAAAAACAAAATATCTTGTCATTACCTCATTGCTGTTTGTGGGAGCTTGCTGTGTGCAAGTTGGCTGCCATGTTTCCTACATTACAACAGTGCCTTCACTTAAAAAGTTCTTCATTGGCTGTAAAGCGCTTTGGACATCCTGAGGTTGTGAAAGGTGCTACATAAATGCAAGTCTTTTCACCAAGGAACACTGTTGCACACTTCCCACTGGAGCAGCAGGGAACGTATATATATTGAGTGCGGTTAGACTGCCAGGAACATAGAAGGCTTGATCACCTAGAGACATGTTGCCTCCTTATAATTAACAAGAATCCTGATACAGTCCCCGCCACTTCAATGGGTCTCAAAATGACTGAAGCATGCATACGGACAGAAGCTGCACTTTATTGCAGTCACTCCTTTGAAGTTGATAGGTCAAAGCTGACGTGTGTTTATGAAGATATCCATGGCTGAGATTTTAGGCAAAACAGGAGTGGGCAGTGCTGACCCAACCCAGAATTTACATATTTCACCAATCTGTTTCTGCAAGCCTGGTAGAATTGGAGACACAGCATTCCCACACACTGGAATTTCATATTCACCACACAAAAAAAACCATGAAACTATAGAATCATACAGCACAGGAGGAGGCCATTCAGCCCATCGTGCCTGTGCTGGCTCTTTGAAAGAGCTATCCAATTAGTCCTACTCCCCCCAGCTCTTTCCTCATAGCCCTGCAAATTTTCCCTTCAAGTATTTATCCAATTCCCTCTGAAAAGTTACTATTGAATCTGCTTCCACCACCCTTTCAGGCGGTGCATTCCAGATCATAAAAACTCGCTGCGTAAAAAAATTTCTCCTCATCTCCCCTTTGGTTCTTTTTGCCAATTACCTTAAATCTGTGTCCTCTGGTTACCGTCCATCCCACCAGTGGAAACAGTTTCTCCTTATTTAATCTGTCAAGCCTCAGATTACACCTCTATTAAATCACCCCTAACCTTCTCTGTTTTAAGGAGAACAATCCCAGCTTCTCCAGTCTCTCCAGACAACTGAAGTCTCTCATCTCTGGTATCATTCTAGTAAATCTCCTCTGCACCCTCTCCAAGGCCTTGACATCCTGCCCAGAATTGGACACAATACTCCAGCTGAGGCCTAAACAGTGATTTATAAAGGTTTAGCATAAACGCCAGAACAAATATTCCTGGTACCAGAATCAAACAAAATAATTGGCTGTATTTCTCCCCTTTGTACCACCAGCACTGATGGAATCTATATTCAACACATTGACAGGCATTTAAGGAAAGTGTACCACTGACAGTAATAAATTTATTCCTTTCTTCATACTTAGGTACTAAGCAGCTTGCAGTGGGGAAAAAAAATAATAAAAGACTTGATTAGTGTTTGATTTGAAATTGATTTGATGTCAAGCCTTTGGTCTAAGGTGGTTGTGTAACGGATAAGATAATGTGCTGAGTGGCTCTATTTTTAATGGCGTAAATGAAGTTGCTACCACAAGCGTAACGCGGGTACCTCACACGGCCTTCATTAACTTTTGACCCAGACGAGCACGGCCTACAATTCCAGTTAATCAACTTTCTCCTGACAACAGCTGAAAAGAAAAGCTATCAATTGCAAAATAATAGGAAAACGCAGAGGCAAAGAATAGAACGCAACAGAACATCGAGAACAGAATTTCACCTCGGAGTAATGGAACAAATACAGAATGAAACCACCCCCCCCCCCCCACCCAAGTCATGAATGAATTCTGGGATGTTCTGACTATAACAACATGCAATAACCACTACTAAACTCAAGCTCCCTGACAGCTCAGTGTTTAATTGTGCTGCCTAGCATTCTGAGACACATAGAGTGGTAAGGATGTAGGTTTGAAGCTCTGAATACATGGTATTAGCTGGTCTCACACAGGGTACTCCCGACCTCAATACTCCTGGGCTGGGATGGGGTCAACTATATTGTTCCTCATCACTATCCAATGACCTGTGCTGGAGAATGCATGCAGAATGCCAGTTGGAAACCAGGATCGGGCTTGGCTGTCAAGACCACTGTGGTGGAATAGCTACACGAGAAGGATGAACACTTGGGTGAGCAGTGAAAGGCATCCAGCACACGTGAGCCTGTAATGCAGTGGGACTCAGTGCCCTTGGGAGAGCAGAGAATAAAACTAGAGAGGGAAATGTTTAAAAGAAAAACCCATGAACTGCAACTACAGGATCTACCTAGAAGACATTTTAAAGTAATATGTAAAACCTCAGACAAAACAAAGAGCATAAAACCACAGATAACAGAACAGCAGCACAAATGGCAATTTTAGTACAGAAAACTAATTAAGATGCACAAAGATCACTAGGGAGAAGCACAAAGGAAGAAAAAGAGATAACAGAAATCGTCGAAAACTTAGTAGGCTTAATAACAGGTATCAGCCATGGCTCAGTGGTAGCACTCTTAACCTCTGAGTCAGAAAGTCATGGGTTCAAGCTCCACTCCAGAGACTTGAGCACAAAATCCAGGCTGACATTTTAGTGCAGTACTGAGGGAGTGCTGCACTGTTGGAGGTATTGTCTTTTAGATGAGACGTTGAACTGCGGCCCCATCTGTACTCTCAGGTGGACATAAAAGATTCCATGGCATTATTTCAAAGAGCTGGGGAGTTCTCCCCAGTGTCTTGGGCCAACATTTATCCCTCAACCAACGTCACTAAAACAGATTATCACATTGCTGTTTATGGGACCTTGCCATGTGCAGATTGGCTGCTGCATTTCCTATATTACAACAGTGACTTCACTTCAAAAGGTAGTTCATTGGCTATGAAGTGCTTTGAGATGTCCTGAGGTTGTGACAGGCACTATAGAAATGCAAGTCCTTCTGCCTTTAACTGAAAAGTACCAACGTTCATCAGAAACTTTAAGTTAATAGAGAAACAGGTGCAGAAATACTTTCACAAACAGGAAACAGAAGCAAGAATAACAACAGAATCAAGACACGCAAGAAACGGGCAAGAAACACTGGCACAGAGCCATCACCACAGCTATTTTGCAATGGCAAGACCATTAAATTTATATATCAATTTTCTTGTCAGTGGCATTTAGATGTATAAATACCTAAAATGATGAACAGCGCGGGCATAGAGGAGGATAAGGAACACCAGCCTCGAAGTTGATGCATGAGTCAGATGTGAGAATCTCCAGACACACAGTTGGGGTCACGCCTCACTGAGAACATGGACTTGTACCATGTAGAAGAGGAAATTAGTTTCTCTAAACTAAATGAAGTAGCACAGTAATAAATAAAGACGTTTCTCCTTTTTTATCCTTATGGTGTAAATCAAGGGCAGGCAGTAAATTCCACCGCCTTCATTAACATATTCAAACCATTAAAATGCTGCCACCACTGTGAGCACTGAGTCCTCATGCAAACTTGGGACATCAGTAGTGCCACTTGCAAGAAAACCATACTCATTAAAAAAAAGTGACAGTGCTCTTGCATTTATATAGCACCTTTAGCGTAGTAAAACATCCCAAGACACTTCACAGGAACGTTATCAAACAAAAATTGAAACCAAGCCAATCTCTATGGGTCCCTATTTACTCGGTCTCTCCATGGGTCCCATTTACTCTGCTCTGGAATTTCCACTGGTATCCTCCCAATCTCCCACCCTATCTGTCAGAAACCCCAGCAAAACAGTGGAAATTGTTATTTAGGCCATTTCTCCAGGGTTTACGCTGATCTTCCGCCAAAGTTATGGAAATTCTACCTCACCACCCCCCCCCCCCACCCCCGTCTCTCCATGAGCCCTATTTACTCTGTTTCTCTGTGCGCTCTGTTTATTTTGTCTCTCATTCTCTCATCTCCTGAAACTCGTATTGAGGTTTAGCTACACCGGCGTCAGAGAGACTGGTATCTCAGCCATTCTCCATGTGTGAGCTAATACTACTACTACAATGACATCTTGCATTTATATAGTGTCTTTAACGTAGTAAAAGGTCCCAAGGCACTTCACAGGAATGTTATCAAACAAAATTTAAACTTGAGCCACATAAGGAGATATTAGGACAGGTGACCAAAAGCTTGGTCAAAGAGGTAGGTTTTAAGGAGCATCTTAAAGGAGGAGAGAGAGATAAAGAGGTGGAGAGGTTTAGGGAGGGAATTCCGAAGCTTAGGGCCTAGGCAGCTGAAGGCATGGTCGCCAATGGTAGAGCAATGAAAATCGGGGATGTGCAAGGGGCAAGAATTGGAAGAGCGTAGAGATCTCAGAGGGTTGTAGGGCTGGAGGAGGTTACAGAGATGGGGATGGGTGAGGCCATGGAAGGATTTGAAAACAAGGATGAGAATTTTAAAATCGAGGCGTTCCCAGACCGGGAGCCAATGTCGGTCACTGAGCACAGGGGTGATGGGTGAACAGGATTTGGTGCGAGTTAGGATACGGGCAGCGGAGTTTCATCAGGCTATTCCAACATGGAAGGCATCACAGCGGAGCCCAATCCTGTTCTCATCTGAAATCCACACATGTACGATTTCTGGCTGGGTCTCCGGACAGTGATCAGGAGCAGGAACCTTGGCCAGTTCTTCCCTTCCCTAAGCCAGTGGTGATGAGGGCACCCTAACTCAGGGCCTATCTGTTGTCCCAGCCCATCACCAGACTCAATCAACGTACTGGCACAAAAGTTATAGGCACTACCATGATATCACATCGGTAGCTCCTCCCCATCCTTCCCTCATTAATAAGTTTCAAAGTTCAGTCTTTATTGTCAGAGTTTCCATTGTCTACACTGAGGTAAGATTCCAAGCAAATTCTTTGGTTAATATGTATATAATGTGAAAGTGTTACAGACACAGGGATAATATGAACAGATGGGCTGGCACACCTTCCTTAGTTCATTTCAGGCCTCATTAAAGTCTACGCAACAACAAATATTGAAAGAAGTGGCAGAGAAAGAGAGAAAGAACTTGCATTTATACAGCACCTTTCACAACCTCAGAATGTCCCAAAATGCTTTATAGTCGATGACGAGCTTTTGAAGTATAGTCACTGTTGTAATGTAGGAAACGCGGAAACCAATTTGCACACAGTAAGGTCCCACAAACAGCAATCAGATAAATGAGCATATCATCTATTTTAATGATGTTGGTTGAGGGACAAATATTGGCCAGGACACCGGGGAGAACTCCCCTGCTCTCCTTCGAAATAGCTCTGTAGGATCTTTTATGTCCACCTGTCTATAAAATCTACAAAAGGAAGCTTGCAATTGCTACAGTAAATTCCCCACCGTGCCTAACCATAAACACAGATTCTAAACAAGAACACAAATGGTTTCAGGCAAAGACATACTTGCCAACAATTATTTGTCGAATTATATTTTACTGGGATTCTAATTGCAGGGTTAAAAACTGCCAGACAACTCCATGTTGCTTCAGAGAGAGAAAGAGAGAGAGAGGCCTTTGAGCAAGATTGGTTGAAATGAAACACATGCTACTGTTTACATATTCTAATGCTGTCAGGTGGACTTTCATTTCAAAAATGTCTGGGAGAGGGAAACATCATGAAGTCTTTCCATGGTATAAATAAGGAAAGGGGATTTTAAATTTAAAGGGAGGGCAACAACGGAGGACTAAGAGAAAAGGAAAAGACTTGCATTTATATACCGCTTTACAGCCAATGAAGTATTTTTGAAATGTAGTCACTGTTGAATTGTAGGAAACGAGGCAGCCAATTTGCACAGCAAGGTCCCACAAACAGCAATGTGATAATGACCAGATAATCTGCTTTTTTTTTAGTGATATTGGTTGAGGGATGAATATTGTCCAGGACACCAGAGAAAACTCCCCTGCTCTTCTTCAAAATACTGCCATGGGATCTTTTACAACCACCTGAGAGGGCAGACGGGGCCATGGTTTAACGTCTCATCTGAAAGATAGCACCTCTGACAGTGCAGCACTCCCTCAGTACTGCACTGCAGTTTCAGCCTAGATTATGTGCTCAAGTCTCTGGAGAGGGGCTTAAACCCAGGACCTTCTGACTCAGAAGCGAGAGTGCTACCACTAAGCCATCACGAAGTACATAGATAGCTCCCTTTAGAACATTTAGAATGATCTGTGCACTTACTGGTGTCCCTCAATTCTTCATTCTTCCTGTGTTTTTATGTGTTAAAACCAAGGCAACCAAGGAGTACATATTTTCTATAAATTCTGATCGTGAAGTAGATGGGCAGCATATTTAATTCATGAGAGGAAATTCAGTAGGAAATGACTCCCTCCAAGTCCCTTTGTCCAGCAATTTGAAATCATAAAGCACTGAAACATGGAAGGA
Organism: Heptranchias perlo; assembly: GCF_035084215.1. NCBI lineage: Eukaryota > Metazoa > Chordata > Chondrichthyes > Hexanchiformes > Hexanchidae > Heptranchias > Heptranchias perlo. The sequence continues at coordinate 119,862,273 of NC_090327.1, read as the reverse complement.
TGAGAAAAAGAAAGGTGCAACTATCTCCTTTTATAACATTTGGGATCGGGTTACAATTCAGTAAAACGCTTTTAAATCTTTAAAACTGGAGGTGACCTGAAAAATGTCAATACTTGGCCAGCAAGCGAAGGCAATGAGATCCTAAAGGCTCAAGGACATATCGCACAAAATAAGGACGGAATAGAGCAAGGGTTTCATCAAGTACTTTCTACATTCACATAAACGAGTCAAACATAGCTCCAATTAGAATAGTACAGCTACCTGGACACACATAGGGCTGGAGTTGTGGTTCCAGTCTCTGCATCAGAGCCTCACCAGATGGAAGTGCTTGTTGCAGGTAGGGCTACAGAAATATGACCCCCTAGCCCTGCCCCCTCCACCCCTCCCTCCCTCCCCCTGCCCTCCCCACCCCCTGCCCCATTCCCCTCTCCCTCTCCCCTTCCCACCCCCCACCCCACTCCGCTCCTCCTCCCATCTCCTTCTCTGGCCCAAGCTCTCTGCCAATTTGTGAATTTACACGACTGCAATAACTTGCATTGATACAGGGCCTTTATCAGAGTGAAATGTCCCAAGGCACTTCACAGGAGCGATTATCAAACAAAATTTGACACCGAGCCACAAAAGGAGATATTAGGACAGGTAACTAAAAGCTTGGTCAAAGAGGAGCGTCTTAAAGAGAGGTGGAGAGGTTTAAGGAGGAAATCCCAGAGCTTAGGGCCTAGGCAGCTGAAAGCATGGCTGCCAATGGCGGGGCGAAAAAATCGGAGATGCGCAAGAGGTCAGAATTGGAGGAGTGCAGAGATCTCGGAGTGTTGTAGGGCTGGAGGAGGTTACAGAGATAGGGAGGGGCAAGGCCGTGGAGGGATTTGAAAACAAGGATGAGAATAATTAAATTCGAGGTGTTGCGGGACCAGGAGCCAATGTTGGTCAGTGGCAGGAGCTGAAGCTCGCAGTAACCCCCTCACACCCTATAGTCTAAGGGACTAAAATATGAGTAGGGCTCTTAACATTTTGAGATCCTCGCTGTGAGAGTCATTGTCTGCTATAATCTTTACTCGGTAAAAGGATGTGGCAAAATGGCCACAACTTACTTCTGGGTTTGACGGAGAAAGATCAGGCCTGATTATACCTCCTGGAACTGGATTCTCTTCTACTGGGCTGAGTACGGGTGGGTCAAATCCCTCTCAATCTGCCCGCCCTGAACCAGTTTCCTGGGTCAGGGGTCATTCACTACGCACAATGGGTTTCTGCTGGTAAGAGGGAGCCCGCCAGTGTGAAGTGGAGAATCCTGATGCAGCAACAGGTGGGACCACCATTTAAAGGGGCAGAAGAGCCTCAAAAACCGCATCAAGGCTCCCACTGAAGGCCTCGGTCAAGGCCTAGGTCGTCAACAGGTGAGTGCTGGGCCTGGCTCGGAGGGAGAGGAGGCCTTTACAAAGTCCTCTGCCTCCACTCTCTGACCTCAGAGCCATTACCGCCACTTACCCAGGGCTATCTTACACTGTGGTCCTGGCAAGCGATAAAAGTAAGGAGGATCTACAAGGGACCCCTTGCCGCCATTTGCACGTAGTGCGTGGTGAAGGAGGAGCCAATGGAGGTCCCAACGGGGCGGGGGGAAATCCAGGTCAGGGGGTGAGGCAGTGATAGGTCTCACTGTCTTCCATTCTCTGCTGCTATCCCACCTGATTCCAGAACGAGGGGACATAATCTTAAAATTAGAGCTAGGCCGTTCAGGGGTGATATCAGGAAGCAATTTTTCACACAAAGGGTAGCAGACATCTGGAACTGTCTCCCCCCAAAAAGCTGGATGCTAGGGGTCAATTGAAATTTTCAAGACTGAGATCGATAGATTTTTGTTGGGTAAGGGTATCGGGGGATATGGAGCAATGGCGGGAAAATGGAGTTGAGGTACAGATCAGCCAAGATTTAATAGAATGGCGGAACAGGCTCAAGGGGCTGAATGGCCTCCTCCTGTTCCTATGTTCCAATGACAACACAGGCACAATTTTTTAAAATTTAGATATATTTATATTATTTCTTATAAGATAATTAAAATAAGGCTAACAATCATGGCCATCTTTAGAAGGACCTTTTCAAATGGCAAGTGATATCACACCTGAACAAATCATAGAACCAGTCATTATCTTGAACTATGGACAAGTATTGGAGGGAATGAAACAGTTAAGAGAGCAGGACAATATTATACGCCTGGAATCTCCTCCACTTTTATATCAACCAATTATTTTTAAATAAAGCATATGGGTACAGGGTTTTTCATTGTGGTGAAAATTATTTTACAGTCGTTTAGACTGAAATTAAGCTCGTTGTGAAATAAATGTTGTGTAAATGCAGAGTTGGAAGGGATGCTCCAGTGTGGTGATTCTGTTAATCACTTAAACAGCCCTCATCAACATGACATAGGAAATGGCTGTTTAGGCTTTCAGCAATTCACCTGTCATTAGTGTGGACTATCAGGCAATGCACATTGCGTTGTAAATCAAATGCAAAGCAAAATTACATCAATAGCCTTTAATGCTGGTGAGTTAAAACCACATAGGAACATAAGAACAGAAGTCGACCAGTCAGCCCACGGGCCTGTTCCGCCATTCGATTAGATCATGGCTAATCTGTATCTTAACTCCATCTACCCGCCTTGGTTCCGTAACCTTTAATTCCCTTACCTAACAAAAATCTATCAATCTCAGTTTTGAAATTTTCAATTGACCCCCAGCCTCAACAGCTTTATGGGGGAGAGAGTTCCAGATTTCCACTCCCCTTTGTGTGAAGAATTGTTTCCTGACATCACCCCTGAACGGCCCAGCTCTAATTTTAAGGTTATGCCCCCTTGTTCTGGTCTCTCCCACCAGAGGAAATAATTTCTCTCTATCTACCCTATCAACTCCTTTAATCATCTTTAACACCTTAATTAGATCACCCCTTAATCTTCTATATTCAAGGGAATACAAGCCCAGTCTAAGCAGCACGTCTTCGTAATTTAACCCTTTAAGCACATGGAAACCAATTTGAACAACACAGCTTTCATTCACCGTGTATCCCCATTATTCCAATGTCAGCTGGTTTGAGTCACCTGTTCATGTTTTACAGTTTAAAGCAAAAATTCTGCCAAGTTGTGAAGTTTGTCAGTTACACTTTAGAAGTGCTGTACTTTATCCCTGTGAGCACAGAAGGATTTATCAGCTTTCAAACTTTTATTTTCTGGGAAAATGATTTCCTGCAGATTCCCAGTGACGAATGTTAGAAGACAGAACACAAGAAATGAAGAGAACTCTAGGTCCTGTGTCCTTGCTCCAAGCATCGCAGTGCCAACTGAGTAGCTTCCCCTGAGCCGATGAACCCAACCAAAGCTGTCAGTGATAAGTTGAATGATCCAGTTGGAGACCAATAGTAATTGCTGTTAAGTATCATTTCATGCCAATTTAGGGCTGGATTCTCCTGCCATTGGTGGGTTTAGTGTAAGGGCGGGACTTCCACCTGGTCATGTGATTACACCACGAGCCCACTGACCCTTCCTCTCTGGGCCTTTATTGGCCATGTAGGGCAGTAATACCACTTCTCATTGGGCTAGCCCATTGGGAGGGAGGCACACTGAGGGGGTAATTTTAACCCCAAAGAATGGGTGGGTGGGAGGTAAAAATTACAGTTTTTTGAAGTGGGGCTGCATCGTGGCTCCAGCGCGCCCACTTCCGGGTTTAACCCGGGCATGTTTAGATGCAACTCGCTCATCGGAAACCCAGAAGTCCCATCCCCACTTCATGCTGACGGGCGGCTTGTTAAAGGGGCAACGTACCTCATTGAAATAGTTGATTTTTTGTGTATTAAAAAGGTAAAACGAATTTACCCTCAACTGCACGGGTTCTCCATCGCTTGATTCTTGTCAGGTGAAAGCAAGCGAGAAGAGCTGGATCCATGAGGTGAGTGCCTTTATTGCACTGCTTGTGGGCCAGGAGGAGCAGGAGCCCTTCATCCTGGCCCAACAAGCTCACCTGGTGCGATCGGACCCCAGTGATCGGCCGAGCCTCATGATGGTGGACACCCTTCCCCCCTCCCCCCCCCCCCCCCGAATGGTGGATCCCCCTTCCTCCGAATGGTAGGCCCCACCCCCGATCTTCTTCAAGGCCCCTCCCCGATGTCCTTCACGACCCCCCCCCCCCCAACCCCCGATGCCGTCCATCGCTCTCTCCCTCCCTCCTCTCCAATTTATGGCTCCTTTCCTTCCTGACAGGCAGCCAGCCTGTCAATCTGGCTTCCTGGTGCGTCGAAAACCGGGAAGCACAAATACTTACCTTTAATTGAGTTGCGATTGCAGATTTCGATGCACTCACTTGATTTCCGGGTTCCCCACGCCAACATCTACCCACTCGCTGAGTTTCCGGCTCCGAGCTAAAATCATGCCCTTAGTGTTTGGTGCCGCCTTTGAAAGGGGAACATCACTTTTTTCCACAGCAGGAAGCACAGGTGTAAGATTTCTGAAGGAGCAGCGGGGGAAGGGTTCAGGCAGTAGGAAGGGCTCCCGGATTCTCAAAGCCACGTCTGTGGGAGGTGCTGTTGGCTGAAGTAAGAGGCAGAAGGGAATAGCTCCTGGGCACTGAGGGCAGAAAGCACCATTAGAGGTTGGTTCGGGTTGTATGGAGAGGTGGCACAGGCAGTCAGTCCAACCTCCACCACCCCAAGAACCACCACACAGTGGAGGAAGGGATTGAGTGACCACACAGGCCTGACCAAGGCTCTGTTCCCAATCCATATTCTCTACCACTGATAGAGCCTTCACTCATCCCCTTACCTCTCATACTCTTTCTCTGTCAGCACTTGCAAAGGACAACCTCTGCAAACACCAGCTGAACTCACAACCATGCTGTCAGCTCACAAGGGGTTCTGCTAGTCTTGAAGAGCACTTCATTTGAAGAGACAACGCACCTGCTCCTCTCATCATCGTGGCGTGCATGCACTCGCAGGGGCGAAACAAGTGTCCATTGCATTCACCTTCCTTTAACATTATCTTCCGTCCCTGCAAAGGAAAAGGTCACACATAGGCCAGCGAGAGAGAACTGCGACTGGGGGAGGAACACCAATACTGACAACGCTGAGTCCGCAGGAACAGGAAGCTCTACAAATAATCGGCAGGACAGACAGGAGAGGCTGTAGAAGACAGCGGGGGTTGGTGGCGAGTTGGCATGAGATGGGATGGCCATCAATCATGGGGCGAAGGGAGTGGGGGCTGCACAAGAGGCCAGAATTGGAGGAACGCAGTGATCTCAGAGGGTTGTAAGGCTGGAGGAGGTTACAGAGATAGGGAGGGGTGAGGCCATAGAGGGAATTTGAAAACAAAGATGAGAATTTTGAAATCAACAGGGACGCGACATTTTAACATCGAAGAGGTGAGAAAGCTATAAATTGTCATAGGCTGATCTTGAAAACATAGAATTGCTGTTGTAATCTGACAACACTATTGTATCTCTGCTGTGGTGAACACTGTGTAATTATCCTGCGTTTTTCTTTTCGAATTCAAAGGAAGCAAAATAACTGCATTGATAACCGTAAAAAATCCTGTAGCGTGAAAGCTTGTTACTGACATTTCCTTTATGACAACAATAATGGCCCAGAAATTGCTTGGAGCGATGAACCAACACTGCTCGCCGCTCCATAGGTTTATACTAACCCACTAACTTACCGCGGTCTTTACTTTGGGCACTTCCTCGAATAGAAAGCGGAGAAGAGCCCAGCGTCAGTTCAAGCAAAACTAGGACCCTGGGAGAAGTAAGAGGATCGATCTCTCCCCTCGACCAACCAGATTGCAGCATTTTTGATAAGCCACGTTAACTCTCTCTGCAGGCTTCGAACGTGAAAACCAAGAAGTGAAAGGTGCAACATTAAAATCATTGTAAAAGCAGTTATAGACAGCAAAAAAAGAGGGTAAGAAATAATCGAATTAAATAATTTTAATGACCAAAAACTACTAAAATAAGGAGTTATATGAGACTCCACATTTTTAAAAGTTAATTTTTAGTTGTTTGGCAGTCATTAAGGCTTACTGTTAAAACTTAGTTTAGACTTGGTATTTTTAAGCGTACCTGTTTTGTGGCATAATTAGTTACTTTCCAGCTGGGCAGATGAGAAAGTTGGCGCTGGTCCATTGTTTCCACTGATTGTAGCCGGCGATATCCCTTTAATTGAAAGCTGTCATATCGCCGGGAACCAGGAGGAACAAGTTCCGGATTTCCACGTTTCACTGCGCTTGTGCAAAAGCCAGAACTTGCTCCTCGATTTCACCACTAATATCGGTGAGCGGTTGAGCTCACCATTATTTTTAGCTATTTCCGGCCAAATTACTTCCAGCTCCTAGGAGATCGGAAATGTGTTTATCAAAAAAGGCTCACCCACCTTCTTCAAAAGCTATCACTTTATTAAAGAAGACAGACTCAATGCCAGAGACCATTCAGAGAATGATATTAAAAAAAAGTCTGCAAGGGTTATCAGGAAAACCCTCCAACTGAATATTCAATTCTAGCTTGGTAAAGTGTGGCCAAATTAACTACAGGCTCCCCTGCAAGAATGTTCATTTCACAAAATAAATCCAAATATGGAATTAATATCGACTTGACAATTTGTATAGCTGTACGCCTGAGATTGGGATCGAGCAACGGAGAGTGGGTGAACGTCTAGCTTTCTCCAGAGTGATTTGTATAACCTGACAGAAAATCCATCTGAGCCGAAAGGTCCATTTTTCGTGGGAAGGGTACCTAATATAGGTTTAACATAAATATCACAGAATCAGGTCTCTTCACATGAGAGGGAAAGATGGAGAATGACTGTTCAAATTAATACCCAGGCACACAATTCTATTTTGGTAATGAGCATCTGAATTGACTATGTATACCTAAACTACCGAATCAGATGGCTGAATTCGCGCAAGGTGATTGTCAGATTAAGGTGTTACAGAGCACAAAACAAAATAGCTCTTCTATTCTCGCAGTCTCATTGTACCTGAGCTCTGGTTTAACCATGTATGTTCTTTGTTCTAATAGCCCAGGGGTATTATGATGATATGCTCTGCCTAAGCTGTCTGCTGAAAATCTCAAGCAATGTAGAATGTCCTTAAATAACATGTTAAAATCACCGGGAATTAAGATTGGTTACGAGATCAATTCCATTTTAATTAAGTCCTAGTCCCTAGATGAAGTGTTCATCTGGAAAGAAATTGATTACAGTGCAATTGTACCATTTCCATCTAGGTGAACAGAATTCTTTATGTGGTGTTGTCAATTAGACTAATATTACATAATTTTTGATATGATCTTTTATAATGAGCACATAGAGAGAAGAGAAGCAGTCTAGCCTTTTTTTTTGCAGTAAAATTATTTATCTGAAAGTTTACAGGAACGTAGGAACAGGAAGAGGCCAGTCAGGCCCTCGAGCCTCTTCCACCATTCAGTTAGATTATGGCTGATCTGTACCTTAACTCCATCGACCTGCCTTGGTTCCGTAACCCTTAATACCCTTGCCTAATAAAAATCTATCAATCTCAGTATTGAAATTTTCAATTGACCCCCAACCTCAACAGCTTTTTGGGGGAGAGAGGTCCAGATATCCACTGAAAATTTCCTTTGTGTGAAGAAGTGCTTCCTGATATCACCCCTGAATGGCCTAGCTCTAATTTTAAGATTATGTCCCCTTGTTTTGGACTCTCTCACCAGAGGAAATAGTTTCTCTCTATCTACCTTGTCAACTCCTTTAATCATCTTAAACACCTCAATTAGATTACCCCTCAATCTTCTTTACCCGAGAGAATACAAGTTTAATCAATTTTTAATTAATTTGCTTCAATCGCAAGTGTGAAACTTTATTGAACTGTTACGTTAAAAGTATGGAAGTTTAAAGAGCACTGTACATCTGAGCTCTAATTCTGAATCAATTGGACAGGCACTTGTGGGATAGCCCCAGGGGACAGACTGTGTATAAACAAATAAACAGCTCCTGTGTGCGTATGTTTATTCATCGCGAGGAAGAGCTGCTCTGTGCTCCTGTTCTCCCTGCGGTTATCGCTCTTTTATTGAATTTTTGGAAAGAGACGGGGGATGCTGAAAACAAAACTCTTGGGTTCAGTCGTGAATTTTGAAAACAAATACAATGACTTTTAATTGGACCACCTGTGGCACTGCTCATCGCCAGTCAGCCCCTGTCGTTATGTTTCTGCATTCAACAACAACAGTTTGCATTTATATAGCGCCTTTAACATAGTAAAACATCCCAAGGTGCTTCACAGGAGCAATTATCAAACAAAAATTGACACCAAGCCACATAAGGAGATATTAGGACAGGTAAGCAAAAGGTTGGTCAAAGAGATAGGTTTTAAGCAGTGCCTTAAAGGAGGAGGGAGAGGTAGAGATGCGGAGAGGTTTAGGGAGGGAATTCCAAGGCATAAGGCCTAGGCAGCTGAAGGCATGGTCGCCAATGGTGGAGCGATGAGAATGCTGGAAAGTTGAACTGTGCTAGCTAAGCAGGTGTCAGCGGTGGCTCAGTTGATTGCACTTTCATATCTGAGTCAGAAGGTTGTGGGTTCAAGCCCCACTCCAGAGACAAGCACATAATCCAGGCTGACACTCCCAGTGCAGCACTGAGGGAGTGCTGCACTGTTGGAAGTGTCATGAGACGTTAAACCGAGACCCCGATTGCCCTCTAAGGCGGTTGTAAAAGTTCCCTTGGTTATTATTTCGAAGAAGAGCAAGGGAGTTCTCCCTGATGTCCTGGCCAATATTTATCACTCAACCAATACCACCAGAAACAGATTATTTGGCAATTCCTCTTGTTGTTTGTGGGATCTTGCTGTGCGTAAATTGGCTGCTGCTTTTCCTACATTACAACAGTGACTACACTTCAAAAGGTACTATCATTGGCTGTGAAGCACTTTGGGAGGCCCTGAGTTTGTGAAAGACGCTGTATAGATGCAAGTTCTTTCTTTCTTTTCCCATTCGTTTTTTTCTTCTTGACTGTATGGGTCACTAACTCACCTCCTTTACCAACTAGGCTAATGGGAGAGCTTTAGCAACACAAACATAAGTAAGAAAAGTAAACCTTTAGGCTAAACATTTAGAAAATGATGTGCGCTGTGGAGCAATTGCAATTGCAGGAGTCGTTTGGACCTACATCATGCAGCAGTTACAATAAACGACACGTCCAGTGATAGTTTCACATTTCATTGCAAGTATAACAACCATCATTAGTATTTAAACATGTTATTTGTTGCCTACAGTCTCAGTGAAATTTGTTATAGGCTCATACTGAATAACAAAGAAAACTTATATTTTTATAACATGCTGCCCATCAGGGAAGATGTCTCAAGGAGCTTTCACATTAAGAAGGAGAAAGAGGAAAAGTGGAGAGAGAAGGTTAGGGTGGGAAGATGCCCAAAGGCACAATTAAAGAGTAGGGTTTTCAAGAGGGTTTTGAAAGCAAGGACGGAGGTGACAGGGGAGAAGGAAACTAGGCAGGGAACTCCAGACAATGGAAACATAGTGGCTGATACAGCGGTTGTCAGAAGTGGATTGGAGGGCGTGGAGATTGAGGAATAACCAGGTGTTAGAGGATGAGGGAGTGTACGTTGGCTTGTCAGGATGGAGAAAGTCATTAAAGTAGGGTACGGTAAGGCTGAGGGGAAACTTGAAAGGAAGGACGAGAATTTTGAAGTCAACTCAACGGGACATGGAGCCGGTAGAATTTGGGCACGAGCCCGTAATGGGATATTGAGCCAGTAGAGTTTGGGCAAGAAGGCAGTAATGGGATATTGAGCCGGTAGAGGTTGGAGAAGGGGGCAGTAATGGGATATTGAACGGGTAGAGTTTGGGGAAGGGGGCAGTAATGGGATATTGAACTGGTAGAGTTTGGGGAAGGGGCAGTAATGGGATATTGAACTGGTAGAGTTTGGGGAAGGGGCAGTAATGGGATATTGAACTGGTAGAGTTTGAGGAAGGGGGCACTAGTGGGATATTGAACTGGTAGAGTTTGAGGAAGGGGGCACTAGTGGGATATTGAACTGGTAGAGTTTGAGGAAGGGGCAGTAATGGGATGTTGAACTGGTAGAGTTTGAGGAAGGGGGCACTAGTGGGATATTGAACTGGTAGAGTTTGCGGAAGGGGCAGTAATGGGATGTTGAACTGGTAGAGTTTGAGGAAGGGGGCAGTAATGGGATATTGAACTGTTAGAGTTTGGGGAAGGGGCAGTAATGGGATATTGAACCGGTAGAGTTTGGGGAAGGGGCAGTAATGGGATATTGAACTGGTAGAGTTTGGGGAAGGGGCAGTAATGGGATATTGAACTGGTAGAGTTTGAGGAAGGGGGCACTAGTGGGATATTGAACTGGTAGAGTTTGGGGAAGGGGCAGTAATGGGATATTGAACTGGTAGAGTTTGGGGAAGGGGCAGTAATGGGATATTGAACTGGTAGAGTTTGAGGAAGGGGGCACTAGTGGGATATTGAACTGGTAGAGTTTGGGGAAGGGGCAGTAATGGGATATTGAACTGGTAGAGTTTGAGGAAGGGGGCACTAGTGGGATATTGAACTGGTAGAGTTTGGGGAAGGGGCAGTAATGGGATATTGAACTGGTAGAGTTTGGGGAAGGGGCAGTAATGGGATATTGAACTGGTAGAGTTTGAGGAAGGGGGCAGTAATGGGATATTGAACTGGTAGAGTTTGAGGAAGGGGGCACTAGTGGGATATTGAACTGGTAGAGTTTGGGGAAGGGGCAGTAATGGAATATTGAACTGGTAGAGTTTGGGGAAGGGGCAGTAATGGGATATTGAACTGGTAGAGTTTGGGGAAGGGGGCAGGAATGAAACATGGAGAAGGTACAGATTGGGCAAGGGGGCAGTATTGGAACACAAAGATGAAAGTTCGCACTGTGACAAAACAGGAAAATTTCTGCATTTTATTTCTTACAATTTGGAAATAGCCAGAGAATAAAATGAAAGCTATCTTTCCCTTTTCCAAGTTTTAAAATGAACACATAAAGGCAAATTGCCTACAGAACTCAGCCAGTTAATTGATCTGAAAAATTACTCAGGATACTGAGGCATTGGTCTAGGTGCTAATTAATTCTAATTGGTCATTGCAAGAGCAAGGCCATGTCCCTCAGAGATCAGATGACCTGCTCTTCAGTATTCTATGGAATCGTAATCATTGCTGATTGACAGGTCTGACTTCAAAAGCTTTTGATCTGATTAAATACTGGGGATTCCTTCCTAGGCTTTAGTTCTAACAGGATATCTAAATTCTCTTGAGATCAATAGCTGACATGTGCATCAACCCTGTGTAACCTCACGTTATATCTGGAAGGTTTATCAAGATGTGAATCTGAATGTTTCATCCAAAAATTTTGTCACTGTTAGACTCTTTTAAAGAATATTTTAAACCCACATGGACTGATTCCAGTGCTGTGTTGATTCAGCATTTGGCTTTTGTGTATTTCTTAACCTGTAAATAAATTAGAGCAAGTAGTGTTAGCCTGAATGCGTTGGTCTGATGGTATTTTCTCCATCCAGGAGAGACAGAGAATGTGCTGATTTTCACACACGATTTCTAGTGTGTTATATTTTATTTTTTATTCATTCATGGGATGTAGGCATGTAGGCAAGGCCAGCATTTATTGCCCATCCCTAATTGTCCTTGAGGTGGTGGTGGTGAGCTGCCTTCTTGAACCACTGCAGTCCGTGTGGTGAAGGTTCTCCCACAGTCCTGTGAGGTAGGGAGTTCCAGGATTTTGACCCAGCGACGAGGAAGGAACGGCGATATATTTCCAAGTCGGGATGATGTGTGACTTGGAGGGGAACGTGCAGGTGGTGTTGTTCCCATGTGCCTGCTGCCCTTGTCCTTCTAGGTGGAAGAGGTCGCGGGTTTGGGAGATGCTGTTGAAGAATCCTGTGGATGGTACACACTGCAGCCACGGTGCGCCGGTGGTGAAGGGAGTGAATGTTTAGGGTGGTGGATGGGGTTCCAATCAAGTGGGCTGCTTTGTCCTGGATGGTGTCGAGCTTCTTGAGTGTTGTTGGAGCTGCACTCATCCAGGCAAGTGGAGAGTATTCCATCACATTCCTGACTTGTGCCTTGTAGATGGTGGAAAGGTTTTGGGAGTCAGGAGGTGAGTCACTCGTTGCAGAGGACCCAGCCTCTGACCTGCTCTTGTAGCCACAGTATTTATGTGGTCCAGTTAAGTTTCTAGTCAATGGTGACCCCCAGGATGTTGATGGTAATGCAGTTGAATGTCAAGGGGAGGTGGTTAGACGCTCTCTTGTTGGAGATGGTCATTGCCTGGCACTTGTCTGGCGTGAATGTAACTTGCTACTTATCAGCCCAAGCTTGGATGTTGTCCAGGTCTTGCTGCATGTGGGCACGGACTGCTTCATTATCTGAGGGGTTGCGAATGGAACTGAACACTGTGCAATCATCAGTGAGCATCCCCATTTCTGACCTTATGATGGAGGGAAGGTCATTTATGAAGCAACTGAAGATGTTTGGGCCTAGGACACTGCCCTGAGGAACTCCTGCAGCAATGTCCTGAGGCTGAGATGATTGGCCTCTGTTGACCGGAGGTCACCGGTTATGATTATTGGCTTAGTACAAAGAGGAGAAAAGTCAATTCTCTCTTAATTCTCAATTCGCTTTATTCACGTCGTTAGATCATTTACATATAGCTTATACGTCTGGTTAGATATAGACATGCAGTTTGCGCCAGGTTATACAGTTTTATACCCAAACTAGGATCTAAACGCACACCCACTAGGTTTCTCTGACACTCCCTGAGTGGTCACAGAATATAAAGGCTAATACCCGAAAAGGAGAGCTGACGCTGGCCAGGCGTTCCGTTCTCTCTCTCTCGACGTTATCTCTACGTCCCTGATGCAGGGTCTTCCACTTCTGCGATGGTTGGTCTCTGGAGTCTTCGCTCTGGCTCCACGCCCCAGATTCTTCATTGTTATTCCGAATCTTATCTCTTCAAGCTGTGTTGTCTCTCTTTCCCGTTGGTTTAGGCTTGCTCGCCCAGTCTGTGTCTTCTCCTCATTGGCTCTGTCCCAAGGACTTAGGTAGCATTACCTCATTACTCCTTTTCTAAATAAGGACTTGTGTCTTATCACATCTCCATTGTCTTTCACAAAACTTAGCTAATTCAAACCGGTTCCAGCCAGTTCAGGCCAGCGGCTGAACTCAGGTTACTTCAGTTCAAAAGTTGCTTTTGCCTGTGTGTCAGCAGCTTGGAATCTCAGGTTACTTCAGTTCAAAAGTTGCTTTTGCCTGTGTGTCAGCAGTTTGGAATAAACTCAGTAGTTTCTGCAGCCCCTGGCCAACATCTCCTTTCATTCCGGGCCACCAGCACACCTCCTTTATCCTATCCAGGGTGCTCTCCGTCCCTTTATGTCCCCATAAGTCTTGATGGATTATTTGGTTTCGCTCCCCCCTCTGGCACCACAAATTTTCCTTCACATAAAACCACTCCGTCTTGAATATAGACCCCCTTGTGCCTTTTGTATGTGTCTGACTCTGCTCCTTCTATTCGTTTTTTCAATTCTCCATCTTTCTTTTGCTCCTCCGTTAAATCCATTACTTTGACCTGCTTCTCTTTCTGGCCCCCGATTTCCCCAATTGGTGGCTGCCATTCCTGTCCACTTACAGCACCTCGTTTGGCTAGTTCATCAGCTTTCCTGTTCCCTTCGGGAGATAGTTTTGAATGAGCTTTCACTTTTGTGACCCCATATCCTTTCCCCTGTGCTTCTTCAAATATGTACTGTAATAGTGGGACCGAAGGAAGGGGCCTTCCATCCGCTGAGACGAATCCTCTCGCTTCCCATAGGGGCAAATGTTCTGTGAGGCTATTACAGACATACATGCTGTCAGAATATATGTCTGATCTGGGCGGAAAATATTCCGGGTGACCAACCACATATGTGACGGCTGCTAGTTCTGCTGCCTGCGTAATTTCAGAGCCGCACTAGATCTTTCCTGTCCGTGTTCATCCTCCATGTATATCCCACAGCCAGTTCTCCTTTCCCCGTCCTGTACTGATGAAGAGCCATCCACAAAAATTTTAAAATAGGGTTCTTTCTTTCCTGTTTCCTTTGTTTTTCTGCTTTCAGGCCCCGTCTCTCCAACAACCACTACCATCTTCCTTTGTGCTAGGTATGACTCCAGTCACTGGAGAGTTTTCCCCCTGATTCCCATTGACTTCAATTTTACTAGGGCTCCTTGGTGCCACACTTGGTCAAATGCTGCCTTGATGTCAAGGGCAGTCACTCTCACCTCACCTCTGGAATTCAGCTCTTTTGTCCAGTGGTCCTGGCGGAACCCAAACTGAGCATCAGTGAGCAGGTTATTAGTGAGTAAGTGCCGCTTGATAGCACTGTCGACGACACCTTCCATCACTTTGCTGATGATTGAGAGATGACTGATGGGGCAGTAATTGGCTGGATTGGATTTGTCCTGCTTTTTGAGGACAGGACATACCTGGGCAATTTTCCACATTGTCGGGTAGATGCCAGTGTTGTAGCAGTACTGGAACAGCTTGGTTAGCTCTGGAGCACAAATCTTCAGCACTACAGCCGGGATGTTGTCGGGGCCCAGAGCCTTTGTTGTATCCAGTGCACTCAGCCGTTTCTTGATATCACGTGGAGTGAATCGATTTGGCTGAAGACTGGCTTCTGTGATGGTGGGGATATCGGGAGGAGGCCGAGATGGATCATCCACTCAGCACTTCTGGCTGAAGATGGTTGCAAACGCTTCAGCCTTGTCTTTTGTACTCACGTGCTGGACTCCATCATCATTGAGGATGGGGATGTTCACAGAGCCTCCTCCTCCCATTAGTTGTTTAATTGTCCACCACCATTCATGACTGGATGTGGCAGGACTACAGAACTTTGATCTGATCTGTTGGTTGTAGAATCGCTTAGCTCTGTCTATAGCATGTTGCTTCTGCTGTTTAGCATGCATGTAGTCCTGTGTTTTAGCTTCACCAGGTTGGCACCTCATTTTTAGGTACGACTGGTGCTGCTCCTGGCATGTTCTTTTACATTCCTCGTTGAACCAGGGTTGATCCCCGGCTTGTTGGTAATGGTAGAGTGAGGAATATGCCAAGCCATGAGGTTACAGATTGTGCTGGAATACAATTCTGCTGCTGCTGATGGCCCACAGCGCCTCATGGATGCCCAGTTCTGAGCTGCTAGATCTGTTCTGAATCTATTTAGCACGGTGGAAGTGCCACACAACACGTTGGATGGTGTCCTCATTGTGAAGACAGGACTTTGTCTCCACGAGGACTGTGCGGTGGTCACTCCTACCAATACTGTCATGGACAGATGCATCTGTGACAGGTAGATTAGTGAGGATGAGGTCAAGTAGGTTTTTCCCTCGTGTTGGTTCGCTCACCACCTGCCACAGGC
This sequence comes from Heptranchias perlo, assembly GCF_035084215.1. Taxonomy (NCBI): domain Eukaryota; kingdom Metazoa; phylum Chordata; class Chondrichthyes; order Hexanchiformes; family Hexanchidae; genus Heptranchias; species Heptranchias perlo. The sequence goes on along the minus strand of NC_090327.1, from coordinate 119,846,836 downwards.
CCAGTCTGGCAGTTATGTCCTTCAGGACTCGGCCAGCTCGGTCAGTAGTGGTGCTACCGAGCCACTCTTGGTGATGTACATTGAAGTCCCCCACCCCGAGTACATTCTGTGCCCTTGCTACCCTCAGTGCTTCCTCCAAGTGGTGTTCAACATGGAGGAGGACTGATTCATCAGCTGAGGGAGGGCGGTAGGTGGTAATCAGCAGAAGGTTTCCTTGCCCATGTTTGACCTGATGCCATGAGATTTCATGGCGTCCGGAGTCAATGTTGAGGACTCCCAGGACCACTCCCTCCTGACTGTATAATCACTGTACCGCCACCTCTGGTGGGTCTGTCCTGCCGGTGGGACAGGACATACCCAGGGATAGTAATGGAAGAGTCTGGGACGTTGACTGAAAGGTATGATTCTGTGAGTATGGCTATGTCAGGCTGTTGGTTGACTAGTCTGTGGGACAGCTCTCCCAATTTTGGCACAAATCCCCAGATGTTAGTGAGGATGACTTTGCAGGGCCGACTGGGCTTGGTTTGTCTTTATCGTATCTGGTGCCTAGTGGTCCGATGCCGGGTGGTCCATCTGGTTTTATTCTTATTATGACTTTTTGTAGTGAGATTTTACAACTGAGTGGCTTGCTAGGCCATTTCAGAGGGCGATTAAGAATCAGCCACATTGCTGTGGGTCTGGAGTCACATATAGGCCAGACCGGGTCAGGACGGCAGGTTTCCTTCCCTAAAGGCATTCGTGAACCAGATGGGTTTTTGCGACAATTGGTAGTTTCATGGCCACCATTACTGATACTATTTTTTTTATTCCAGATTTTATTTAATTAATTGAATTTAAATTCCCCAGCTACCATGGTGGGATTTGAACTCATGACTCCAGATTATTAGTCTAGGCCTCTGAATTATTAGTCCAGTAACATAACCACTATGTTACCATACTAGTGATTCGAGGGTAATTGTTAGCCCTCGGTACAGTGTTCAAGGCACGGGATATATAATGGCGCAGGTTTTGGAACATAATAGACCCAGGCTGCATAAGGAAGACACCAGTTTTGGGGAAAAGGCTAAACTGTAATGGTCTACGTAGAACAATTTGCTATCCGAATTAGAAATAAAAATTCTTGAAAATGCACCAGCCTTTTATTCCTTTATCCCTCAACCAACATCACAAAAACAGATTATCTGGTCATTTATCTTATTGTTGTTTGTGGGAGCTTGCTTCGCTTAAATTGGTTTTCTGCACTACAACAGTTCAAAAGTACTTAATTGGTTGTAAACGCTTTGTGTCCTGAGGTCATGAAAGGCGCTATATAAATGGCAGTTCTTTCTTTTTCTTTTCTCTGTAACAGTCAGGGTCGACATCTCAAAAATATAAAGAAAATGTAATTAAATTAATTTAGATCTAGATTCTTGCATTTGCACCGTAGAAAAATAAAACACTCGACGAGGAACAACGAAGTATCTCGGTTATTCTACTTGTACGAGAGCCATTTGTAACTTTCTCACACCTGTCACAGTAATTAAACTCTTCCCCACTCATGTGACAAATTTAGCCTTCGACTGTGTAGCTTCTATTTGCCTCCACCCCTAAGACCTTCCGAGATCTCTGCACTCCTCCAATTCTGACCTCTTGCGCATCCCCGATTTTCATTGCCTCATCATTGGCGGCCGTGCCTTCAGCTGTCTAGGCCCTAAGCTCTGGAATTCCCTCCCTAAGCCTCTCTGCCTCTCTACCTCTCTCCTCCTCTAAAATGCTCTTGGAACCTACCTCTTTGGCCAAGCTTTCGGTCACCTGTCCTAATATCTCTTTATGTGGCTCGGTGTCAAATTTTGTTTGATAATCGCTCCTGTGAAGTACTTTGGGACATTTTACTATGTTAAAGACACTATATAAGTGCAAGTTGTTGTTGTGAGACTGGTAGCTGCAATTCTTTAGACCAGGGATACGATAACTAACTGCAACGAGCTAGTTTATTATCTGATTATCATTCAAAGGCTCAAGAACAATCAACGGTTTCACTGCTTACAAGATAGATAATTGATCTATGTAACAAATACAAAGTGACTTTAGTTTCTTAATAATGAGATATCATACAGCATCCTCTCTCTCACCTCTCAGTGTTTCTTTAGTCACATGGATCTAATCAGCTGTTGAAGCTCATTAAACCTTAACATTTGGTTGGAAGAGAGAAAGAAAATCATGTTATATTCCCGTTTGAAAAAAAAACTTTAATTGAAAATGGTACCAAAAATGACATTACTTAAAATTATTAGAATTATTGGTGGTTGCATAAAACTGTCTTTATAAGGCTCCCTTGGTAACTCAGCTGATTAAGACGATGGAATGTGCAGACCATGGAGGTGTCAGGTTCAATCGGGAGATCCATTAATAAACTTGCAGAATGGGCGTGTAATTGGCAAATGAATTTCAATATAGGTCAGTGTGAGGTGGCAAATTTTGGTAGGAAGAATAAGGAGGTCACGTACTGCTTGGATAATGAGAGTCTAAATAGGGATAGAGGAGCAAAGGGATCTGGGGTGTACAGATACACAAATCACTAAAAGTAGCGACGCATGTTAATAAGGCCATAAAAAAGGCAAACCAAGTACAGGGGTCCATTTCTAGAGGGATAGAATTGAAAAGCAGAGAAGACATTTTAAACTTTTATAAAATCTTGGTTAGACCACACTTGGAGTACAGTTCTGATCTCTATATTATAAAAAGGATATAGAGGCATTGAAGAAGGTGCAAAAAAGATTCACATGGACGATACCAGAACTGAGAATATATTTATCAGGAAAGACTCAACAGGCTGGGGCTCTTTTCTCCAGAAAAGAGAAGGCTGAAGGGTAGACGTAGAGAAAATGCTTCCACTTGTGGGCCATAAATATAAGATAGCCACTAATAAATCCAACAGGGAATTCAGGAGCTATTTCTTTACCCAAAGAATGGTTAGTATGTGGAACGAGCTACCACAAGACGTAGTTGAGGCAAATAGCATAGATGCATTTAAAGAGAAGCTAGATAAGCAGACAAGGGAGAAAGGAACAGAAGGGTATGCTGATAGGGTGAGATGAAGGAGGGAAGAGGCTCGTGTGGAGCATAAACACCGGCACGGATCAATTGGGCCGAATGGCCTGTTTCTGGGCTGTAAACTTGATGTTTTCACATACCTTGTGGGAAAACTGCCTGCAAGGCTGGCTTTTGGGGTATCATGCCTGTGGCTTGTAACCCCTTTATATCCCATCCCGGAGTGACTTCAGAGAACAGGCACATAGAGGGTGGTCCTGATAGAGGTCTTCAAGATAATGAAAGGGTTTGATAGGGTAGACATAGTGAAAATGTTTCCACTTTTGAGGGAGTCCATAACTAGAGGTCATAAATATAAGACAGTCACTAATAAATCCAATAGGGAATTCAGGAGAAATCTCTTTACCCAAAGAGTGGTTAGGACGTGGAACAAGCTACCAAATGGAATGATTGAGGCGAATAGCATAGATGTATTTAAGGGAAAGCTAGATAAGCAGATGAAGGAGAAAGAAATAGAAGGTTATGCTGATAGGGATAGACGAAGTAGGGTGGGAGGAGGCTCGTGTGGAGCATAAACGCCGGTATAGACCTGTTGGGCCGAATGGCCTGATTCTGTGCTGTAGACTCGATGATGTAACCCAAGGCAGGCCAGAGATTGGGACATCCACAGCTTATTGGAGGAGAGAGTTCCAGATTTCCACTACCCTTTGTGTGAAGAAGTGCTTCCTGACATCACCCCTGAATGGCCTAGTTCTAATTTTAAGGTTATGCCCCCTTGTTCTGGACTCCCTCACCAGAGGAAATAGTTTCTCCGTATCCACCCTATCAAACCCCTTTATCATTTTAAATCTTTCTTTACCTTCCACCCTTTTTCCACTACCATTTCACTTAATCTCTGCTGATTGTACAGCTGTAGGGACCCAGTGTGATATTTCCACACACATCGTGCCCACACACACTCTGTTGGAAGTAGAGTAAGGTGTGTCGCTACCATACTGTATACCAAAAGGACAAAAACAGGGGAGAAATTCGACTCGTGCCCAAAACGGAGAGAAACAGGCTGCACGCTGCAGCTTGCCGTTCGGGAAACCAGACGGCTCCTACGTACAAGCTCCACCCATTTGTACCTGAATTTCCCATTCGCAGGTCCTACAACCGATGTGGGACCCTCATTTGCATATTTAAGGAGCCTAACACCCGCCTCAGGCAGTCGGCCCTGGATGACTAAAAGTCATCCGAGCCAATATGACATCTAGCGTACTTCCAACGCAGCAGATCACCACGCACAATTCGAATGCCTGATGCCAATTCCACGCTGGCAAAATGGGCGGCATTGAGTGAATTTCTCTCTCATATCATTTCCTGCTGGAAACAACGGCAATTTCAGCACTAACAGGTTCCTTTGTAGATAGGAGAACATGTTGGAACTTTATTGCATAATTGAATAATGGTTAATTAAAGTCCCATGCAAGATGAATTCAACTAACTGGAGTAGGTGAACTGGCACAGCTAATATGTACCGATTGTAACAAAATTTAGCCACTGTAATGCAGTGTTCAGAACTGAGTTGTGAAGTGCTTGGGATATAAGTGGCAAGTGTAAGTGGGACACTCCACCAGTGAGGGCACATCCTACGCATACTATTATTCAGCTGACAGATCATAATAACTCACTCGTACATGGAGCATTCATGAATTGCGGCTCTTTTCAAACATGCAAAAGGGTCATAACAAATTCCCGTGGGCTGGAAGATATTTTTTGGTTGTATCAGATTTGTAGGGATCAGGGTTTGCCCCAGGTGAAATGCAGTCCAGTAATGAGGACCAGTTTTGTCGTGCAGGTTCTGAGCTGGCTGCCTACGTGACTTCTCATCTTTCAAGCTGAACGTGACACAAGTGAAATGGACAGGGAGCCAATTAGGCAGCTGAAGTATTTAGTCAATATTTGGCAAATGCTTAAGACTGGGAGCCAGCCCAGTAACGCTTGGCTGGTGACAGAATCACTTTGGCAGAAAGCAGAGGGCCAAACAATATATATTTTCTCAAAAGCAAAATACTGCGGACGCTGGAGATCTGAAATAAAAACAGAAAAGGGTGGAAAACACTCAGCAAGTCGGGCAGCATCTGTGGAGAGAGAAACAGAGTTAACGTTTCAGTTCGATGACCTTTCATCAGATTTAACAGTTTATAAGCAAGTACAGAGCCAGGGAAAAGAGGACAGGAAAAGAACAAAAGGGAAGGTCTGTGATAGGGTGGACGGCAGGAGTGATTAAATGACAAAAGGAATGATGGTGCAAGGCAAGGAGGATGGTAATGGGACAAGTAAAGAAACAAAGGATGGGTCTAGAGGAGGTGTATATGGTTACGGCAGAACCCGCTGTCTGAGAAAACGTGAACGGTGATTATGATCTGAAGTTGTTGAACTCAATGTTGAGGCTGGACGACTGTAAAATGCCGAATCTTTTGATTTGCCGAATCTTTTGATTTGGCATTTTACAGTCGTCCGGCCTCAACATTGAGTTCAACAACTTCAGATCATAATCACCTTGCTTGCTTGAGATTGAAATGAAAATTGTGGAAGCAGTGAATGAAGAAACAAAGGGGGCAATTATAAACCCCGCCCCGCCCCGCCCCGCCCCCTACAGGTATCAGGCTGGCAGTTAGAATGCCCCAGGTTACTTACCTGTCCCGGAATCTCCAGCATTCTGCCGCCTGCCCAAAGCCAGCGGGGTCCTTCTTTACAGATGCATGTCGGGTCCTGATGATGTCATCAGGGCCTGACTGCAATTTTAACTCGGGCCTGAGTGGGGAAGCCTGCTGTTGTTCTCCTGCTCAGGCCATTCCGGCACAGAAGAGGATCAGTCCCAGAAGAGCCCGAAAAAGGGTAAAAGTGTTTTCACTTTCCTTTGTGGGGTCAGGAGCAGAACATACGAACAGGAAGAGGCCATTCAGCCCCTCGGGCCTATTCAATTAGATCATGGTTGATCTGTGTCTTAACTCCATCTACCCGCCTTGGTTCCGTCACCCTTAATCCCCTTACTTAACAACAAGGAGTGCTGCTCCTGGCCCCCATAAGGAAAGCTTAGGCCTCCCATGCCCCGGACATCCCCCTCCTATGAGACCCTCCCAGAGCCCCCCTTCCCCACACCTACCTGCAGCCACTGGGCAGCCATTGGCTTCCCGATTTTCCGGAGGCCAGAAGCCCACTTCCCACTCCGAATGGGCAGGAAGCGGAGTGACGGAGTGTCAATGAGGCCTGGGAGTTAAAATAGCCTGCGGCTTGATTTCAGCTGTGGGCAGCGGGTGAGTTTCCAACCCAAAACACCCGCTCGGAGTTAACATCACAGTCTAAGTGACTGGAGACTCAGGGTGGGTGAGTCAGAAACCGCAAAGGAAAAACAGGTCGCCATTTTGGGTGGGACCTCAGTGGAGGAAAACTAGTTGGAGTGAATTTCACTTTAAACAACTGGTGTGGGAGTGCAGCGAAATTCAGAGTAAAAATACAGCAGTAATAGTAATGGATTAGTAATAATTAGTGCCCTAGAGGCAGTCCCCACCACTTAAAAGGTCCATGTTTAAAACGGGCAGTCACTTATATCGACCACAAAGTGATAACCATTAGCCATTCGCATTAATGTCAATGTCAGAGTTGCCGGTTACAGTGTCTTCAGCACTCCATTTATTTCCGGCAGAAACAGCCAGTGAGTTCCAGGAATTTTGATCTATTGCTCTGCAGACTGGATGGTTGGGTTTAGCATCATTCCTATAGGAGCAACAAATATTACAAATACCCTTTAAGGGGAAATATTCCCAGGGGACCGGTAGAGAAATTTACTGAAATCATTTAAGAAAAACTAGCAGAACATGCACCTTACGCTGGGCATGGCAATGAACACTAAGATCCCCTGGTTAACAGCACCTGTCATTCAGCTGGCAGAGTACGTAAACTCTGCAAATCCTGACTTTTCCTGGTCCTCAGATGACGTACACACATTCATGTTTATATCCATATCCACATATAATATCATACTTATATCAAAGGGACGACGGAGAGAGAAAGATGAAAAGAAAATTGATTCAGCAACCAAGAATATTGAAAATGATGGCACATTGGGCTCTATTTTAGCACCCGCTATCGGGTGCGTTCCTGGCGGGGGGGCTCCGAAAATCGGAGAATTCCGGAGCTGGACCGGAGCCCGCCCCGAACCCGCGCACTTCCGGGTTCCCCGCTGACGCGCCGGCGTGCGCGCGCAGCCCCCGCTGGTGGGAATCCCGCAGGCAATTAAAGCCAGCGGGATGCCACTTGACAATATTTATTTAGGTATTTCAGGTCATTAACTGACCTGATTAAGGGATTATGTGGGATTTTAGAACAAAATGGGACTGTTTCCCACACTGGGGGAAACACTCCCAGGTCAAATGGACGTGTTGCAGCTGTCAGCCTGTGGCAGCTGCAAAGGTCCATTTGACAGGTTGGGGGGGGGGGAGACCCTCACCCATTGCAGGAGGCCGCTCTGTCACTTGGGACAAAGTTTGGCCTCCACCACCCTCCTCCTGACGTTCAAAGTCACCAACCTGCACACTTACCCCGGGGTCCGGAGACATGTACCTACCTTGCAGACCCCCTCAGATGTACATCTTGCGGATGGGGGCCGCCGTAGCTGCAGTCATGACCTCCTCGGAGGGCGAACAGCATCACCAGCCTCACCAGCCTCGCCATCCACGCCGTCCACCTCTGACACGTGGAGCTCCACAACAGAGTGCTGTGACACATCCACCTGTACAGCAGGAGGGAGGGCAACCGCAGAGAGAGATGCGTCGCAGAGGGCACTACCCTCGCCACACGTTCCACAGACCGAGGCTCAGCCTCCTGGACCTCTCTGAGCAGCAGTGCACACGGAGGCTCAGAGTCACTCGACATGTAGCCGTGGACATCTGCAGCCTCTTTCATGCCGAGCTGCTCCCGGCTGGCCCGAGCACCATCTTCTTACCTGTCACTGTCAAAGTCACCACTGCCCTCAACAACTTCTCCTCCGCATCCTTCCAGAGTGCAACCGGGGACATCGCCGATGTCTCTCAGTCGTCTGCACAGAAGAGCCCTGCAAATACACCTACACCCACTCTGCAGTGACACAATGGGTGGCATCAGTTGTGGGTCCTCATAGTGATCCTCAGGAGCGGGCATTATTGCACAAACCAGACAGGATTTGCGAAGACATGGCAGCAGTGGTGCCAGTATAATATGTAATGTGAGTTGTTCTGAAATTCAATATAAGTAACACCCATGACAAACCCTCAAACACCCTTGTGCATCCCCTTCATGCTCACGACACGTTTGCCTTACGCTGCCTACTGCACATATGTGATGCATGCCCTGTGGCTGCAGCACAGGTAGTGGCAGGTTGAGTGAGGCTGGCCGTGACAGAGATGCACGAGAGGGTGAGTATGAGATAGAGCCATGAGATTGTATGAGGATTGGGTTGAGTGGTAGTGGTGGGATGAGTACTGGCGAGGTGAGTAGGTGCAGGTAAGATGAGGATGAGGTTTGAGTGGGTATGAGGGGTGATGTGACAAAGTAGTGTTGGCAGTGCTGAAGGAGATGTGGGGTGGGGGCAGTGATGTGGCAGACGGAGTGTAGGGGAAAGACTACATGTACTCACTTTGGCTGACCTACTGAGGTCATTGCAGCGCCTCCTGCACTGTATGCAGGTGGGCGATATGTTGGTTGCGCTGGTGACCTCCTCTGCCACCTCGAGCCAGGCCTTCCTGGTGGCAGAGGCAGGCCACTTCCTCCCGCCCGCCGGGAGGAAGATCTCTGTCCTCCCCCTCCTCCTCACCCCATGTATTGATACCTGGAGTGAGGCATCATTAAACTGGGAGCAGCCTTCCCCTTGGGCTGCTCCATGCTGTAATTGTTGCCATTTGTTGCAGCATCTGTCAGTGGAGGACTGCCCCTTTAAATAGAGCTCCTCCAGCTGACAGATCTTACTGTGCATGCGCAGCCCGCCCGACGCGCAGATCAGCAGTGGGGAACCCGGAAGACCAGGTAAGTGGATCCAATTAGTGGTTTGTCTGCTACGATCGCGCGGGAAGCTGACTAATTTCACCGGGCGCGTTACCCACGAGCCCGATAGCCCCCCCGCCGAGAACACGCAGCCCTGCTAACATCGGGCCCATTATTTTAAATAAAAGGACCTAATGGTAATTCTTGCTTCCTAATTTATTTTTCCTGAAAAAAAATATACTACCATAGCAACAGAATGAAGAGTAGGAAAACATCTGATTGATGAGCTAGAGACCCACCAAGAGGGTGAGGACGATATGATTAATCATGTATCTAACTCAGATCCAAACAATGTGAAAACCATTGATACAGAAAGTTATTTAAATTTCTTAATTTCCCTCTTTTAACTCTGAATAATCATACAATGTAACCTTCACCACACTGAATAACTTAACATAGCCTAAAGAACTATTCGCCTCACTATTATCTTACAAGGAGCCTATTTTATATTTTTAAAAATTTGCACAGGTCCATGATAAGCATGAACATTTCACCGTTCCATCACACCAACACGTGATAGAGTGGGAGGGGGAGGGGATTTTAACTCCCCCAGGATGGGTGGGGGGTTCGGAGGAGGTTTAAAAATTCAATAATGGGAAACCCGACCCCAACCCACCTCCAACATGCCCACTTCCGGTTTTAATGGAGGTGGGCTAGGGAGGAGTGGGCAACCACCCTGCTCTCTAGATGCGGGTCCGTTATTTAAATATTTTAATGAGGCTGCGTCCTTCAGATTTTAGCTGTGTTTTAGATTTAACACCTGCGGGCCCAGACTTCCCAGGGCTTGGGACACCTCCAGTTGAAGGGAGGCGAGAGCAGCCGGATCCAGCTGGTAAATGCTTTTCCAGCACTGCTTTGGGTCAGGAGGAGCAGGAGTGCTTCCCCACAGCCCCCCAAGCAAATCTGCCTCTCCCCTGCAATCTATCCACAGCTCCCCTCCCCCCTCCCCCAATGTTCACCGACCCCCCCCCCCCTCACCCCGATCCACGATCTCTCCCTCCCTCCCTCCTCTCCCCAGCTGCCGGCCCGGAAGCGGAGTCCAAATTTTTTAACGAGCTGCTGCCGTTAAATTCGGCTGGCCCTCCAGGAATCTCCTATTTCTGGGTTTCTCGATTGCCACAACCCCCGCCCCACCCACTCCCCGCCTCCCCATAAATATCGGGGCCCAGGTGTCAGCCATGGCTCAATGGGTAGCACGCTCGTCTCTGAGTCAGAAGATTGTGGGTTTAAGTCCCACTCCAGATATTTGAGCATAAAATCAAGGCTGACACTCCCAGTACAGTACCGAGGGAGTGCTGCACTGTCGGGGGTGCCTCTTTCAGATGAGACGTTAAACCGAGGCCCCATCTGCCCTCTCAGGTGGATGTAAAAGATTCCATGGCACTATTCGAAGAAGAGCAGCGGAGTTCTCCCTGGTGTCCTAGCCAATATTTATCCCTCAACCAACACCACTGAAAAAATAGATTATCTGGTCATTATCACACATCTGTTTGTGGGAGCTTACTGTGCGCAAACTGGCTGCCTTGTTTCCCTATATTACAACAGCGACTACACTTCAAAAGTACTTCATTGGCTGTAAAGCGCTTTAGGACGTTCTGAGGTAGTGAAAGGCGCTATATAATTACAAATCTCTCTTTCAGTTAAACTGGCTAACTGCGGTGCCATAGCTGCTTTGACAGAACATGTCCACCACCCTTACTGAAGTCTTAAGCCAGACGTATCTTTAAGTCATCGAGGGTTGGTTGGGTGGACTGTTGCATGTTGACAAGGTCACGGCAGCTTTCTGGGCACCTGGCAAAGATGTGCCAGGTTGAGGTAGCTGGCATCGCAGAAAAGTTGCAGATTACGAAAATTAAAGCTTTTCCTATTAATAAAACTGAGGGGGCTGTCATACGGACTTTGTGTGGTATATGCACTCCGTCAACTGCTCCTTGCACATGTGGGAATCCTGCCCATCTGTAGAACGGGATAGCTCTCTCTAACTCTCTTTATGCCTGATTCAATTGGGAAGAATATGAATTGTACAGCCCTGCTGAAAGACCGTCGATGACCATTTTTTTTACAATGGTGAGCTGCTGCTTCACTAATGTAGCAAAGGATTCCAGATGCTGCCTGGAAGGATCCAGTGATAAAGAAATTCAAGGCAGTGGTGACCTTGACTGCTACAGACATTTCTGTTCTCATGAGGAAGGTGGACTGCAGGTCATCAGCCAGCAGTTGATATATTTCCTCATTAACCTGTAGGGGCCAGCACAGCCTTCCAAGGCACGGATGAGCAGTAAAGTCTAAATAATAGTTTCTTGGTTTGTGGACTGTGGTGAGTGGGTATGTGCGTGTTGGGAAAAGACATTTTGTATGACCTGTAGTTTAACCTTTAATAAATGGCAAGTGTTTGACTCCATGCCTAAAAATTCATCCTTGGCACATACGGACGTACGAAAGTCCAGGACTGCAGCCTTTGTCTACATTATTACAAAACTCACATTTCCAGAAAACTGCCAAATATTTACAATTGTAAATCATTCACAGGTGAACAGATTTGAACCTGTAGTTTAGAGGACGAGTTCATGGAATGCATTCGAGATAGTTTCCTAGAACAATACGTTGTGGAACCAAGCAGGGAACAGGCAATTTTAGATCTTGTCTTGTGTAAAGAGACAGGGTCAATTAGTAATCTCATAGCAAGTGATCCTCTGGAGAGGAGTGATCATAATATGATAGAATTTCACATTGAGTTCGAGAGTGACATACTTAAGTCCGAAACTGGAGTCTTAAACTTAAACAAAGCCAATTACATAGGTATGATGGGCAAGTTGACTAAGGTAGATTGGGAAATTAGATTAAAGACTATGATGGTAGACAAGCAATGGTGAACATTTAAAGAAATATTTCATAATTCTCATCGAATATACATTCCATTGAGAAATAAAAACTCCACGGGAAAATGATTCATCCGTGGCTAACTAAAGAAGTTAAAGATAGTATTAGATTAAAAGAAGTGGCTTATAAAGTTGCCAAAAAGAGTAGTAAGCCTGAGGATTGGAAGAATTTTAGAAACCAGCAAAGGATGACCAAAAAATTGACAAAGTGGGAGAAAATAGAATATGACAGTAAACTAGCAAGAAATATAAAAACAGATTGTAAGAACTTCTATAATATGTAAAAAGGAAGAGAGTAGTGAAAGTAAACATGGAGACAGGAGAAATTATAATGGGGAATAAGGAAATGGCAGAGACGTTAAACAAATATTTTGTATCTGTCTTCACAGTAGAAGACACAAAAAACATACCAGAAATAGTGGGGAACCAAGGGGCTAATGATTGTGAGGAACTTAAAGTAATTAATATTAGTAAAGAAAAAGTACTGGAGTAATTAATGGGACTAAAAGCTGACAAATCCCCTGGACCTGATGGCCTACATCCTAGGGTTCTAAAAGAGGTGGCTGCAGAGATAGTGGATGCATTGGTTATGATCTTCCAAAATTCCCTAGATTCTAGAACGGTCCTAGCAGATTGGAAGGTAGCAAATGTAACACTGTTATTCAAGAAAGCACGGAGAGATAAAACTGGGAACGACGGGCCAGTTAGCCTGACATCAGTGATCGGGAAAATGCTGGATTCCATTTTAAGGACGTGGTAACGGGGCACTTAGAAAATCATAATATGAGTAGGCAGAGTCAACATGGTTTTACGAAAGGGAAATCATTAAGTATATTCAAGGCTGAGATCGATAGATTTTTGGACTCTAAGGGAATCAAGGGATATGGGGATCAGGCGGGAAAGTGGAGTTGAGGTTGAGGTTGAAGATCAGCCATGGATCTTATTGAATGGCGGAGCAGGCTTGAGGGGCCGTATGGCCTACTCCTGCTCCTATATCTTATGTTCTTATGTGAACACACTTGACTACAATACAGGATTCCTACTAACAGAGGTAACACAACAGGACTATCCCTGCACTGCTTGGTTTTTCTTGCCAACTTTCAAAGACAAACCCTTACATTATTGAAGGTTAACATGAATTATGAATCGTACACAATCAGAAAAATTGATATTGCTTCCCGTTTCACTTGCAGCTGCATATGGGAGAGTCTAACAAAGCCAACTGAAATGCTAAGTCTTTCAGCGTGATTGAAGTGACTAAATAGATTAATATGCTTGTCTGAGATAAATAATTCAATAAGTCAAATGACTGCACAAAACCTCTGAAACAAAATCACTGTTTGACTTTCTTTTCTGGTAAAATGATTAATCAGTAAACAATTCAAACTGCTGATAAAAGGTTGACGCTCAGTAATTTTCATGGGAATGTTCGGAATTTAATTATTTTCCAGTCAGTCTTATCACAATTCTCGGTAAGTTCTCAAAGTCCTTCACATAAAATTACTTTGGAGTAAAGTGACCATTATGTCAGTAAATATGGTAACCATTTTGTGCATAGCAAGATCCCACAAAACAACAATGAGATGACTGACCAACTGCCCTCTCAGGTGGAAGTAAAAGATCCCATGGCACCATTCGATGAAGAGCAGGGGAGTTTTCCCCGGTGTTCTGGCCAACATTTATCCCTCACCCAACATCACTTATTACCTCATTGCTGTTTGTGGGACCTTGCTGTGCGCAAATTGGCTGTTGCGTTTCCTACATTACAACAGTGACTGTACTTCAAAAAGTATTTCATTGGATGTAAAACGTTTTGGGAGGTCCTGAGGTCATGAAAGGTGCTTAGTTTAAATTTTAGATTGGAGATGCTATGTTGACATTGCAAAGATTACATGCAAAAATGGTAATGGATAAATTGTGTGCAATGGTGGTGCCAGGATAACTGAATTAAAGTAGAAAATATATTGATCAACCAAAACCAAAATCCTTTCTTAACTGTGTATAACAGAAATGATTGGCTATTGTTTTCAATAACTTGCTGGTTGACTTTATTCCATTGTTGATTTAAGAGTTTCAACTACTGGCTGGAAACTGACAGTTATGACCTGTAGTTTAATTGAATGCAATTTTTGGACCTATTTCTTTTTAAAATCATCTGGATTTTAAAAAAAAAATGTTTTTTCTCTTTTCTAGCCCCCCCCACTTCCTGAAGATGTTGACTCCTTATTGGGAACACAGCTTCAAAGACACCCACTATTACCTCAACCAAAATGACCATTATTCAAGTGTGAGCCTTCCCAGAGAGTGGTGGGAGGCTATTCGGCTACAGGGGCAGCACAAACAAGACCAGCTGTATCCTCATCCAGCATCGAGACAGGTTCATTTCCAGTGGGATTCATAGGCTAACAATCAGGAGCAGGAGCTGGCCTGCTTCTGCCTCTTTAACCCAGGGATGGTAAAGTCAATTGTAGTTCCCTCCCATAACCTTGCTCGAGATTACATTAACTCAGCACAAAGAGAGGACCAAACCCGGGTCCTTCCTGTAAACTCATTTGGTGAAACTTGCCTATTAAAATAACATTTAGGCATTGTAATTTGACAAGTCCGAAACTGAAATATGGAATTATTTCACTGCTTGCTCAATAATGTACCTGGGAAAGGTTGAATGTGAGCCAATCCTTCAGAAATAGGAAGGATATTCAGAGGTAGGCTCAACACCCAGAATGATACCAGGGCTATAGGGGTACAATTGTGAGGACAGGCTGCATAGACTTGTATTGTATTCCCTTGAGTTTAGAAGGTTGAGGGGTGACCTAATCAAGGTCTTTAAAATGATAAAAGGATTTGACAGAGTAGATACAAACTATTTCTTCTGGTGGGGAATCTGGAACGAGGGGGCATAATCTTAAAATTAGAGCTAGGCCGTTCAGGAGTGAAATCAGGAAACACTTTTTCACACATCTGGAACTCTCTCCCCCTAAAGGCTGTGGATGCTGGGGGTCGATTGGAGCTTTCAAGACTGAGATCGATAGACTTTTGTTGGGTTAGGGTATCAAGGGTAATGGAGCAAAAGCAGGTAAATGGAGTTAAGATACAGATCAGCCATAATCTAATTGAATGGCGGAACAGGCTCGAGGGGCTGAATGGCCTCCTTCTGTTCCTGTGTTCCTAACTATTGTGCATTGTGTAGCTTCTTTTTCAAGGGAGGCATCAACAGAGAGTAGATGCATTTCTATTCTCTCCACTAGGGAATGGATCATAGAGGATTGACTAGCAATTGGGTAGAGAACCTGAAAGGGAAGGAGATAAAAAATAATTACAAACTGGTGGGTGGGGAATACATTTTTTGAGGCTGTGACTTTTTGGCCTCACATTTATTTTTTAACTCACAACTTTCAAAAGCATACATCCCACACACATGTACCGCAGACCGTTTAAGTAATACTAATAGAAGGATAATTTATTCTGACGCCTCTTATGGTAAGTGAAACAATTAAAGCAATTATCCATCTTCAGACTCATGCTGAAAGTAAATTAACAAAATAATAACTAGTGCAGGAAGTCTATTTAATAGAAACAAATGCCATTTGAAGAAAAACAGTAAAGATCCAGTATAAATCAAGAGTTAGGACCTATCTTGATTACAGAGAGTAAAATGGTGTGTGGTACTTAAAGTTGACACCACCTGGACTGTAACTCCAACACAGTCTCAAGCCAGGTAAGGAATGTTCAAGTGTTCCTTGGACCGTGTAGACATTGTTAAACTGATCTGGATTTAATTTAAACGTTTAGAGAGCAAATGCTGCTTTCTGCATCTTCTGAGCATCAGAGTTCCTAAACTTTACACAGCTCCATCCAAATTCTTTGAACTTGGGAAAGTGGGTTGTGCCTCTTTAGGGAGAGAGTGTGCACTCCACATTGGGCAATTTCCTTCTAAATGCTGTTATCGTCGCTGCCTCAAGAGCCACTTGTATTAAAGCATTCTATGTTCTAATAACCTTCTGTTAGTAAAAAAAAATTGAATTTTCTCCCTCATTCTTCTGACGATAATGCTGATTCTATAACCATTTGTTACTGATTAACCAACCAATGGAAACAGTTTGCTTCAATTTAGCAGCATATTGCACCAAGCTACTATTAACTGATTCATCATATTCCTGTGTACAAGATGCTTATACATGGGGAAGGCCATTTGGCCCCTCTTAATTCAACCACCCTGAACAACCCTATCTTATATCACTCTATAAGATCATCCCTCAGACGCCTCCTCTCCAGGCTGAAAAACCCAAGTCTCATGAGTCTTTCCCCACACCTCAGACCCCTGATGCTGGGGATCAGCCTCATGACTCCTCTCCACACTGCCTCCAATCTCACTGGTTCCTCGGTGGCCAGAAATAGACACAGTATTGGGCTCAATTTTAACTCGCTGTCGGGAACGTGACAGAGCGAGCCACATAACCATCTCGGAGCAGCAGTGGGAGGGCTCGGACGATTTTAACGGCTGGACCTCATTAGCATACCGCTCGCCTATTTCTTAACCAAAAGGGCTGGGGTGTCAGCGGGAAGCGGCTGCCCAGTCATTCAAATCGGGCGTCAGGAGACCATCGATGGGGACCAGGGAGAATCTTGGGGCAAGGGGTGGCCCAAGGTTTCCTGCTCCTGCTCCTCTTGGCATACAAGAAAACCTTTAAAAAATGTTGAATGCTTACCTCACTGAGCTTCTTCTGGCTCGAGGTGCTGTTCTCGGCAAGGTTGGCCTGGCGGGGAAGCCATCACTGCTGTCCCGGTTAGGCCTTGGGCTAAAATGCCAGTCGGGTCCCAATGATGTCATTGACGCCCGATCTGCATATTTAAAGAGCACCCCGCCAGCTTGGGACGGCTGTCCTTACCGCCTGCGATTTAATATTGCAGTTGGCCAGATGGGGGCAGGAAATGAATGTGTGAGTCCCCCCCCCAACTCCATTTTAACTGCCCCCCCCTCAACTGGTTTCCACCAGGTGGGTGAGAGTTAATATCCCCTCAGTAGTCGAGGTGCGACCTGACCAGAGCACTGTACGGTTTGAGCACAACTTCCTCCAACTTGTATTGGCTGTTTTGGCTGTCTAGTTCAACATTCTATGGGATTTGTTGATTGCTGGTTGGACATCTTTAGCATTGAGTCTAAGACCCCTAGGTCTCTTTCAAATTCATCCATAGCTGCTTCCACGCCCTTCATGAAGTAGGTGTGCTGCCCATGTTTCCTTCCCAGGTGCAAATCTTTACACTTGCCTGCATTAAATTTCATCATTGTTTGTCCCAAACTGGATACTCGAGTTACCTTTGGAGATTAGAGAGCAGCTTTAGAGAACATTTCTTCAGACGATTAATAAATGTCAGGTTGAGCCGATGTGGGTGCAATTTGTACGTAGCCTGTATTAGCTCCCTCTTATTTCACCTTTTGTGTCATGTGTGTACCTTTCAAAGAGAATTTCTCTCCCCAGCAATAAACCTCTTTTCCAAATTCACTGCCAATAGGCTTCTAAACGAAGCAGACACTTGTCTTTGTCAATATTATTGCAGGGAACAGACTGTTTCTTTAAATAGGTTTTTAAGCTACAATTAGCTGGTAAATGATTGATGTTTATAATCAGTAGTGGCATGTTTAATCTGTGAATTGTATTCTCCCTAGCTGTACAGAATACCAGGTGAGTTTGACTATTGTACAAATTACATGGTTGATATCAGCAATGAAGAGCTTATTTGCTATGAAATGTCGTACATGAAATGAATGAGCTACGGACTGAAAAGGTGCAGTTTACACTTAGTCATCCCATCTGTTCCTCAGCTCAACCAGACTATCAGGAGGAAGGAACAGGAACAGGGATAGAGTAAAAACCCAGCAGACAGGCTGCTTTCACTCACCTCCTTGTGTCAGGTTGAAACGTGGTATTGGAAGAGACCTGAGTGCAAGCCTGCCATGCACCTTTTCACCCATGCAATGGTATGTGGGGTGATAAAAGAAAGAACTTGCATTTATATAGTGCCTTTCATGTCCTCCGGATGTCCCAAAGTGCTTTACAGCCAATGAATTACTTTTTTGAGTGTTGTCACTGTTGTAATGTAGGGAAACGCAGAGTAAGATCCCACAAACAGCAATGTAATAATTACCAGATAATCTGTTTTAATGATGTTGGATGAGGGATAAATATTGGTCAGGACATCGGGTAGAACTCCCCTGCTCTTCTTCGAAATAGTGCAGTGGGACCTTTCACATGCACCTGAGCAGATAGATAGGGCCTCAGTTTAACATCTCATCTGAAAGATGGCACCTCCGACAGAGCAGCACTCCCTCAGCACTGCATTGGAGTGTCAGCCTAGAATATTTACCCAAGTCCTGGAGTGGGGCTTGAGCCCATGATTTGTAGACAGAGGCAAGCATGCTACCCACTGAGCCAGAACTAAAAGATATGGCACGGGAAATTCATAAAATAGGAATTTTTGTTTTGCACATGATGTGTCATATCTTGGGTTTTCTGACTATTTGGATTTTGATTTGTTATATTAAAATGATGATATAAGGTTAAATTCAGCTCACAAGAGGCTAAATCCACAAGACCCAGTTTCTGGGAAATGCAGATTGGATTCAGACAAAGAGAGTATCCAGACTGTTTGAGAAAAAATAGAGTTTGTTAAAACATCCCAGAGATGGTTCACACCAATCTATTGTATTGAGATGCCCCATCCATTTGATCTCAGCAGGGTTTCATTTCTCTGAGCCCTCAGCGAGAAGGGTGGTGACTGGTTTGATTGGCAGCTCAGCTGGCCAATCGCTGGACACAGAAAGCTGAGAGAAAGTCAGGGGTCAAGTCCTTGGTTCCCTTTCCAGCTAGGAGATAAAAACATGGTCTGCAGAGACAATCTTGCTTGAGCTGGGAGGGAAAGCCTAGAGAGTGAAGGTTGTATTTTTAAATTCAGGACCTACCAGTTTCAGAGGAGGTGGACTTCAATGGAAACGAAAATCAGGAGGGATGTATAACAGGGCAGCTGAATTGATATTGCCCGTTTTACACTATTGCCCAAAGTCAAAATTACCGACCCCCCAGAGAGTCTTCTAGTTAGAAGAGTGCATCAGCAAAGTGATGGAAGGTGTCGTCAACAGTGCTATCAAGTGCCAATTACTCACCAATAACCTGCTCACTGATGCACAGTTTGGGTTCCGCCAGGACCACTTGGCTCCAGACCTCATTACAGCCTTGGTCCAAACATGGACAAAAGAGCTGAATTCCAGAGGTGAGATGAGAGTGACTGCCCTTGACATCAAGGCAGCATTTGACCGACTGTGGCACCAAAGAGCCCTAGTAAAATTGAAGTCAATGGGAATTAGGGGGAAAACTCTCCAGTGGCTGGAGTCATACCTAGCACAAAGGATGATGGTAGTGGTTGTTGGAGGCCAATCATCTCAGCCCCAGGACATTGCTGCAGGAGTTCCTCAGGGCAGTGTCCTCGGCCCAATCATCTTCAGTTGCTTCATCAATGACCTTCCCTCCATCATAAGGTTAGAAATGGGGATAGGAACATAGGAACAGGAGTAGGCCATTCAGCCCCTCGTGCCTGCTCCGCCATTTGATAAGATCATGGCTGATCTGTGATTTAACTCCATGGGCCCGATTTTAGCACCCGCTACCGGGTGCGTTCTCGGCGGGGGGGCCCCGAAAATCCCGAAATCCAGGTGCGGGACCGGATCTCGCCTCGATCCCGCCCACTTACGGGTTCCCCGATGACGCGCCGGCGTGCGCGCGCAGCCCCCGCTGGTGGGAATCCCGCAGGCAATTAAAGCCAGCGGGATGCCACTTGAGTGTATTTACTTTGCTTGTTCAGGTCATTAACTGACCTGATTAAGGGACTGTGTGTGATTTTTGATCAACATGGGACTGTTTCACACACTGGGGGAAACACTCCCAGTTGAAATGGACGTGTTGCAGCTGTCAGCCTGTGGCAGCTGCAAAGGTCCATTTGACAGGTGTGGGGGGGAGACCCTCAGCCATTGCAGGAGGCCACTCTGTCACTTGGGACAAAGTTTGGCTTCCACCACCCTCCTCCTGATGGTCGAAGTCACCAACCTGCACACTTACCCCGGGGTCCGGAGACATGTACCTACCTTGCAGCCTTGCAGACCCCCTCAGATGTACATCTTGCGGATGGGGGCCGCCGTAGCTGCAGTCATGACCTCCTCGGAGGGCAAACAGCATCACCAGCCTCACCAGCCTCGCCATCCACGCCGTCCACCTCTGACACGTGGAGCTCCACAACAGAGTGCTGTGACACATCCACCTGTACAGCAGGAGGGAGGGCTACCGCAGAGAGAGATGCGTCGCGGAGGGCACTACCCTCGCCACAGGTTCCACAGACCGAGGCTCAGCCTCCTGGACCTCTCTGAGCAGCAGTGCACACGGAGGCTCAGAGTCACTCGACATGTAGCCGTGGACATCTGCAGCCTCTTTCATGCCGAGCTGCTCCTGGCTGGCCCGAGCACCATCTTCCTACCTGTCGCTGTCAAAGTCACCACTGCCCTCCCGAACTTCTGCTCCACAGCCTTCCAGGCTGCAACCGGGGACATCGCCGATGTCTCTCAGTCGTCTGCGCAGAAGAGCCCTGCAAATACACCTACACCCACTCTGCAGTGACACACTGGGTGGCATCAGTGGTGGGCCCTCATAGGGATACCCAGGAGCGGGCATTATTGCACAAACCGGACAGGATTCGCGAAGACATGGCAGTAGTGGTGCCAATATAATGTGTGATGTGAGTTGTTCTTTAATTCAATAGAAGTAAGAACCATGACAAACCCTCAAACACCCTTGAGCATCCCCTTCATGCTCATGACACGTTTGCCTTACGCTGCCTACTGCACAAATGTGATGCATGCCCTGTGGCTGCAGCACAGGTGGTGGCAGGTTGAGTGAGGCTGGCCGTGAGAGAGATGCACGAGAGGGTGAGTACGAGATAGAGCCATGAGATTGTATGAGGATTGGGTTGAGTGGTAGTGGCGGGGTGAGTACTCGCGAGGTGAGTAGGTGCAGGTAAGATGAGGATGAGGTTTGAGTGGGTATGAGGGGTGATGTGACAAAGTAGTGTTGGCAGTGCTGAAGGAGATGTGGGGTGGGGGCAGTGATGTGGCAGACGGAGTGTAGGGGAAAGACTACGTGTTCTCACTGTGGCTGACCTACTGAGGTCATTGCAGCGCCTCCTGCACTGTATGCAGGTGGGCGATATGTTGGTTGCGCTGGTGACCTCCTCTGCCACCTTGAGCCAGGCCTTCTTGGTGGCAGAGGCAGGCCGCTTCCTCCCGCCCGCCGGGGGGAAGATCACTGTCCTCCCCCTCCTCCTCACCCCATCTAATGATACCTGGGGTGAGGCATCATTAAACTGGGAGCAGCCGTCCCCCTGGGCTGCTCCATGCTGTAATTTTTGCTATTTGTTGCAGCATCTGTCAGTGGAGGACTGCCCCTTTAAATAGAGCGCCTCCAGCTGACAGATCTTACTGCGCATGCGCAGCCCGCCCGACGCGCAGATCAGCAGCGGGGAACCCGGAGGAGCAGGTAAGTGGATCCAATTAGTGTGTTGCCTGCTATGATCGCGCGGGCAACCCACTAATTTCACCGGGTGCGTTTTTAACGTGCCCGCTGGCCCACCCGCCGAGAACCTGCACCCCTGGTAAAATCGGGCCCCATTTACCTGCCTTTGGCCCATATCCCTTAATACCTTTGGTTGCCAAAAAGCTATCTATCTCAGATTCAAATTTAGCGATTGAGCTAGTATCAATTGCCGTTTGCGGAAGAGAGTTCCAAACTTCTACCACCCTTTGTGTGTAGAAATGTTTTCTAATCTCACTCCTGAAAGGTCTGGCTCTAATTTTTAGACTGTGCCCCCTACTCCTAAAATCCCCAACCAGCGGAAATAGTTTCTCTCTATCCACCCTATCTGTTCCCCTTAATATCTTATAAACTTCGATCAGATCACCCCTTAACCTTCTAAACTCTAGAGAATACAACCCCAATTTGTGTAATCTCCTCGTAACTTAACCCTTGAAGTCCGGGTATCATTCCAGTAAACCTACGCTGCACTCCCTGCAAGGCCAATATGTCCTTCCGAAGGTGCGGTGCCCAGAACTGCTCACAGTACTCCAAGTGCGGTCTAACCAGGGTTTTGCATAGCTGCAGCATAACTTCTGCCCCCTTGTACTCTAGTCCTGTAGATATAAAGGCCAGCATTCCATTAGCCTTCTTGATTATTTTCTGCACCTGTTCCTGACACTTCAATGATCGATGTACCTGAAACCCTAAGTCCCTTTGGACATCCACTGTTTTTAACTTTTTACCATTTAGAAAGTACCCTGTTCTATCCTTTTTTGATCCAAAGTGGATGACCTCACATTTGTCTACATTGAATTCCATTTGCCACAGTTTTGCCCATTCACCTAATCTATCAATATCCCTTTGTAATTTTATGTTTTCATCTACACTGCTTACAATGCCACCAATCTTTGTGTCATCGGCAAACTTAGATATGAGACTTTTTATGCCTTCATCTAAGTTGTTAATAAATATTGTGAATAATTGAGGCCCCAAGACAGATCCCTGCGGGACTCCACTAGTCACATCCTGCCAATGTGAGTACCTACCCATTATCCCTACTCTCTGTCGCCTTTCCCTCAGCCAACTTCCTAACCAAGTCCGTACTTTTCCCTCGATTCCATGGGCTTCTATCTTAGCTCACAGTCTCTTATGTGGGACCTTATCAAATGCCTTCTGGAAGTCCATATAAATAACATCCATTGACATTCCCCTGTCCACTACTTTAGTCACCTCTTCAAAAAATTCAATCAGGTTTGTCAGGCACGACCTACCTTTCACAAATCCATGCTGGCTCTCTCTGATTAACTGAAAATTTTTGAGGTGTTCAGTCACCCTATCCTTAATTATAGACTCCAGCAATTTCCCCACAACAGATGTCAGGCTAACTGGTCTATAATTTCCCGGTTTCCCTCTCTCTCCTTTCTTAAAAAGCGGAGTGATATGTGCAATTTTCCAATCTAGAGGGACAGTTCCTGAATCTAAAGAACTTTGAAAGATTATAGTTAAGGCATCCGCAATGTGCTCACCTACTTCCTTTAAAACCCTGGGATGGAAAACATCTGGTCCTGGGGATTTGTCACTCTTTAGTGCTATTATTTTCTTCATTACTGTTGCTTTACTTATGTTAATTTTATCGAGTCCCTGTCCCCGATTCAATATTAGTTTTCTTGGGATTTCCGGCATGCTAGCCTCTTTTTCTGTAAATACTGACGCAAAGTAATTATCCAACATGTCCGCCATTTCCCCATTGACAATGACAATATCCCCACTTTCAGTTTTTAAGGGGCCAACACTGCTCCTGACCACCCTCTTTTTCCTAATATAACTATAAAAGTTCTTCGTATTGGTTTTGATATCCCTTGCGAGTTTCTTTTCATACTCTCTTTTTGTAGCCCTGATGTTCGCTGATGACTGCACAGTTTTCAGTTCCATTCGCAACCCCTCAGATAATGAAGCAGTCCGTGCCCACATGCTGCAAGACCTGGAAAACATCCAGGCTTGGGCTGATAAGTGGCAAGTAACATTCATGCCAGACAAGTGCCAGGCAATGACCATCTCCAACAAGAGAGAGTCAAACCACCTCCCCTTGACATTCAACGGCATTACCATCGCCGAATCCCCCACCATCAACATCCTGGGGGTCACCATTGACCAGAAACTTAACTGGACCAGCCATATAAATACTGTGGCTACGAGAGCAGGTCAGAGGCTGGGTATTCTGCGGCGAGTGACTCACCTCCTGACTCCCCAAAGCCTTTCCACCATCTACAAGGCACAAGTCAGGAGTATGATTGAATACTCTCCACTTGACTGGATGAGTGCAGCTCCAACAACACTCAAGAAGCTCAACACCATCCAGGACAAAGCAGCCCGCTTGATTGGTACCCCATCCACCACCCTAAACATTCACTCCCTTCACCACTGGCGCACTGTGGCTGCAGTGTGTACCATCCACAGGATGCACTGCAGCAACTCGCCAAGGCTTCTTCGACAGCACCTCCCAAACCCGCGGCCTCTACCACCTAGAAGGACAAGGGCAGCAGATACATGGGAACAACACTACCCGCACGTTCCCCTCCAAGTCACACACCATCCCGACTTGGAAATATATTGCCGTTCCTTCATCGTCGCTGGGTCAAAATCCTGGAACTCCCTTCCTAACAGCACTGTGGGAGAACCTTCACCACACGGACTGCAGCGTTTCAAGAAGGCAGCTCACCACCACCTTCTCAAGGGCAATTAGGGATGGGCAATAAATGCTGTCCTTGACAGCGACGCCCACATCCCATGAACGAATAAAAAAAAATTGAACCCACTAAGAGGGATAATGTGGCGTATTCGTTATTTTCTATGTTACACAAAGTATTACAGAAAGTTGAAGGTCAGATTTACTGTAAATGTTATTCTGTTTGTTCACACATATTGTTGGTTAAAAACAAAATCAGCACATTGATTTTTAATCGGCCTTGTCTCACTAAAGTGTCTATCAGACCATCTTCAGGAAGATTAGAGAAACGTAGGTGTTGGCAGGTGCTACATTACAATAACTAGGGGTCTTCATTGTTACGACACAGGTCAAGCTATTGTATGACTAGTGGTTGGGCAGCAAAGATATGCTCCTGATCATAGGGGACACGGGATCCACTTATGGAAGAGACTAGTGATGCTGAACCTGAGAGAATATCTAGAGCAGGCCTGAAATTTGCAAAGGCAGGGTCTCTGATGCATGCAGAAACCCGTCACCAATTTTAAAGGTCTTCAAAACCCAGCTACTGAGAAACATACACCTGTAGAGCGTGTTTTGCCCAATACAGAGTTCACTTTATCGCATAGGGACATAGCCACTTACCTAAGTCCGGAGTGCTTAGGCAAAGGTTGGCAGAGTCAAGACCTCAATTGTGGTGGGGTATCGCTGGAGTTTAACTGACTAACTCTGCACAGCTTACCAGTACAGAGCTTGTCCAACAAGGACCATCCTTGCTGTCAGCTCATTGGCATTCAGGCTTTATCAGGAGCTGAGTGGGAAGAATCCCAGCCCCCAGAGACAGGCCTACTCCTCCAGGCTCCATTAGTGAGCCAGGCCAACTGGTCATAAGTCGACAGTGCCAAGGAACACACTGGACCTACCGGGCTCCAGTATCAGATTACCGAGTCTGCCGTAGATGAATGCCCAGGTTGTAACCTTCTCTTTCCAGGCATGCCCTGTCAGAGCCACCAGAGTGAGCCAGCATACCTCACTTCCCCTCCCCCTCTCTGCGACGGGGATAATCACTGTCACGTGGAGCAGAGAGGAGAATAAAACAAGGAGTGTGAATCACACCCTCATTAATCACTAAATAATGACTTTATTGGGCAGGCTGGACTATAACAGGTACTGTACCTGGATTGTCTAAACGGAGACATGCTCAATATTAATGCTTTCACATGTCTAGTGTGCCTTGGAAGGCACAGTGAAATTCATTCAAGGTCTATAATCTTCAATAATGATGTACTTTTGTTTCAATCGTATTTGATGCTTCCTTAAGGGTTTGCATACAGCTTCATTTTTATTCATTTTCAATATTGCTTTCTTCTCTGTGAAAAGAAAAAATTCTTACACTATTACATTTATGTTACAATGAGCTCATTCATCTCCCATATCATTGTCACAACTAGTCATTGAAGAGAATGGAAACAGCCCCAGAAGGTGACCTCCAACGCATCCAATAATTAAAGCACTAATATATCACTGCGGTGTAACTCCACTGCACAGTCCCACGTTCACTCATTGAACTCAAGTGCACAATAAAATTAAATAGATATCACCATAAACCTTCACAATTTGCAGAATGTTAGCCCTCTCAGTAAGATTTATACACAGACTTTTATTGCAGTCAAGGTAACAGAATTCTACCTTTCTCTTTCTAAAGAAATAGAATCTTGCAGAACAGAAGGAGGCCATTTGGCCCATCGTGCCTGTGCCGGCTCTTTGAGAGAGCAATCCAATTAGACCCACTCCCCTGCTCTTGCCTCATAGCCCTGAAATTTTTCCTTTTCAAGTATTTATCCAATTCCTTTTTGAAAGTTTCTATTGAATCTGCTTCCACCACCTTTTCAGGCCGTGCATTCCTGATCATAACAACTCGCTGCGTTAAAAAAAAATTCTACTCATCTCCGCTCTGGCTCTTTTGCCCTGAAATTCCAGGCTGGTTTTTTTTGCATGTTTCTGGGGCAGAAAATTGGGGAAACACGCCTGACTGACTAGCGAATCAGGAGCTGTTTCCACTTGATCTGACCCACAAACAAAGCGCCCAAATTTCCAAAAGCAAACTAGTGAGTCTCCATGCAGCCTAGTTAACATTAGCTGCAGCCCCCGAATTTCCTGGTTTCACAATTGCAACCACACTGGGAGTACTGTGCACAAATTACAAAAAGGATATAGAGGCACTGAAGAAAGTGCAAAAAAGATTTACAAGGATGATACCAGAACTGAGAGGTTATAACTATCAGGAAAGATTGAACAGGCTGGGGCTCTTTTCTCTAGAAAAGAAGAGGCTGAGAGGTGACCTGATAGAGGTCGTTAAGATTATGAAAGGGTTTGACAGGGTAGATGTAGAGAAGATGTTTCCACTTGTGGGGAGTCCAAAACCAGGGGCCATAAATATAAAATTGTCATTAATAAATCCAATAGGGAATTCAGGAGAAACTTCTTTACCCAGAGAGTGGTGAGAATGTGAAACTCCCTTCCACATGGAGTGGTTAAGGTGAATAGCATAGATGCCTTTACTGTGAAGCTAGTTAAGTACACGAGGGAGAAAGGAATAGAAGGATATGCTGATATGATTAGATGAAGTAAGATGGGAGGAGGGTTGTGTGGAACATAAAGACTGGTGTCGACCTGTTGGGCCGAATGGCCTGTTTCTGTGCTGTAAAATTCTATGTAATTGCAGTGCAGAAGGGGTAAGTTAGAATGTGAGATATATGGGACAGCTGCTGTTGGGAGGAGCTGAGACTGACACTCAACTTTTATGGCAGACCTGCATTCATCAGGCAACTGACATACTTTTCCAGAGAGCTGGGAATTCACCAGTTTAGCATCACAGCAAGTGAGATGAGACCATCCAGTTTTATGGGGTTCTTGGTTTTCCCAAGGTCCAAGGTGCAGTGGATGACGTCCGCATTGATTCGCGAGCCCCCACAGAAATCCTCCTCAACTACCTCAACATCGGGAGTTAAAGTCAAGGCCATTTTGGCTACTGCGGGGTTCAAATGCGTTTGTTATAATGTCGCAACAGAACAGTAATTGAAAAAGGCACAATAGCACAATACGGACAAGAACACGGAAAAATATTCTGTTACTATGGCAACACCAGTGAGTAGAAATATGAAACATCTACAAAATATCTATGAAGTTTTGTTATTGCAAATTTAAAATAAAATGAAAAGATTTACTGGAGAAAGTAGCAGTCAAATGCTTGCTGTGGGTGTGAGAGCAGTGACTCTAATTCCTGCTATCTTTCATTTCAATAGAAGGTATCGTATTCATCATGTGCTTTCTTCATGTAAACCCTATTGAAGCCATTCCTCTTCATTACGAGTTGGTCACAAATAGTTGTATGTAACAAGAGGAGTGAGCCTTTGGCTCAGTGGCACAATTCCCAACTCTGAGTCAGAGGGTGCAGGGTTCGACCGAAGCTCTGAATTCTGGGTTGTCCCCCCCCCCCAATCATATAGTTGAATGGAGTCCGTAAATCCTTCCCATCGTATAGGACTAACCCCACACACCCCCTCCCCATCAGCATGGAAGGAATGTTCACGTCGCAGCCTGGCATACTGTTAACCAGCCTGCGAATCCTTCCACTACTTCACTGGTCGGTAACCAGAGGAAACAAATTTGAGATAATTGGCAAAAAACGTCCAGGGGGAAAATGAGGAGAATTTTTTTTAACGCAGCGAGTTGTTATGATTTGGAATGCAGAGAAAGAAAAGTAAGACTTGCATTTACATAGCGCCTTTCACAACCTCAGGATGTCCCAAAGCGCTTTACAGCCAATGAAGTACTTTTGAAGTGTAGTCACTGTTGTAATGTAGGAAACGCTGCAGCCAATTTATGTACAGCAAGGTCCCACAAACAGCAATGTGATAATATCAGGTAATCTGTTTTAGTGATGTTGGTTGAGGGATAAATATTGTCCAGGTCACCGGGGAGAACTCCCCTTCTCTTCCTTGAAATGGTGCCATGGGATCTTTTACGTCCACCTGAGAGGGCAGATGGGGCCTCGGTTTAACATCTCACCTGAAAGATGATGTCCGATAATGCAACACTCCCTCAGTATTGCACTGAAGTGCCAGCCTAGATTGGGTCCCTTGGTTCCAACAACCTTCTGACTCAGCGACAAGTATGCTACCAACTGAGCCACAGCTGACCCCTGAAAAGGTGGTGGGAATAGATTCAATAGTGACTTTAGAAGAGAACTGGATAAATACTTAAAAAGGAAAAATTTGCGGGGCTATGGGGAAAGGGCAGGGGGACTGGGTCAAATTGGATAGCTCTTTCAAAGAGCCGGTGCAGGCACGATGGGCCAAATGGCCTCCTTCTGTGCTCTATGATTCTACAATTCTATGTCCACCTCACAGGTACCATTAAGTTAGCAAATCATACAACAGAATTTGCTGAACGGTGGCTCTTATACACTGAGGTTAATTTAGCAGAATAAATTTGAAATATGCAGTTTAAGCGCATGATAGCTGAGTAAAGAAATGTGGCACTGAGCTGTACAGCCCAGGTTTGATCACTAGTCCATGCTGTGATGGCTGATCTCAGGTCAGGTGAGAGTAAAGAAGACAAAGTTGGGATTATGCCACTTCTGAGGCTTGGGGGGTAGGCGAATCAGTCAGGGCTCCTGCTCCTGATTGTTATCCAGTGACTCTCCTGGAGACAACGGCCCAGAAATTCAATCTCACCCAAAAGACAGGTACGCAGGGGACGCCTGTCGATGGTTGTCCCAGGCAGCACGCAATATTCGTGCTGCGAGCTCATTATCAGGACACAGCCAGCGCGACCTGCATCCGGCAATTTCATCCGCGTTACGCACCATCTTAGCTGATAACCAATAAGCAGTAAGCAAGAAAGTAAAGCACACGTAACAATCAAAACAACACTCCTATAACCTGGGGGTGATTTTGAATTTGGGCCAATGGAAATGTAAATCTGGTGTGGTGTATAACGGGCGTTGTGTATAACGGGCATGGTGAAAATCAGCCGTGGTGTATAACGGGCGTGGTGTATAACAGGTGTGGTGTATAATGGGCGGGGTGTACAATGGGCGTGGTGTATAATGGGCGTGGTGTATAACGGGCGTTGTGTATAACAGGCATGGTGAAAATCGGCCGTGGTGTATAATGGGCGTTGTGTATAACGGGCGTTGTGTATATCGGGCGTGGTGTAAATTGGCCATGGTGTATAACGGGTGGGGTGTATAGTAGGCGGGTGTATAATGGGCGTTGTGTATAATGGGCGGGGTGTATAATAGGCGGGTGTATAATGGGGGTTGTGTATAACGGGCGGTGTATAATGGGCGGGTGTATAACGGGTGTGGTGTATAATGGGTGTGGTGTATAACGGGCAGGGTGTATAACGGGCGGGTGTATAACGGGCGTGGTGTATAACAGGCGTGGTGTATAACGGGCGGGTGTATAACAGGCGGGTGTATAACGGGTGGCTGTATAATGGGCGGGTGTACAACGGGTGTGGTGTATAATGGGTGTGGTGTATAACGGGCGGGGTGTATAATGGGCGGGGGTATAACGGGCGGGTGTAAAATGGGCATGGTGTATAACGGGTGGGTGTATAATGGGCGGGTGTACAACGGGTGTGGTGTATAATGAGTGTGGTGTATAATGGACGAGTGTATAACGGGTGGGCGTATAATGGGCGTGGTGTATAACGGGCGGGTGTATAATGGGCGGGTGTATAATGGGCGTGGTGTATAACGGGCGGGTGTATAATGGGCGTGGTGTATAACGGGCGGGTGTATAATGGGCGTGGTGTATAACGGGCGGGTGTATAATGGGCGTGGTGTATAACAGGCGGGTGTATAATGGGCGGGTGTATAACGGGCATGGTGTATAACGGGCGGGTGTATAACGGGCGGGTGTATAACGGGCGGGTGTATAACAGGCGGGGTGTATAACGAGCATGGTGTATAACGGGTGTGGTGTATAACGGGCATGGTGTATAATGGATGTGGTGTATAATGGGTGTGGTGTATAACGGGCGGGTGTATAATGGACATGGTGTATAATGGGCATGGTGTATAACGGGCGGGTGTATAACGGGCGGGTGTATAACGGGCGTGATGTATAACGGGTGTGGTGTATAATGGGCGTGGTGTATAATGGGCAGGGTGTACAACAGGCATGGTGTATAATGGGCATGGTGTGTAATGGGTGTGGTGTATGATAGGTGTGGTGTATAACGGGCGGGTGTATAATGGGCATGGTGTATAACGGGCATGGTGTATAATGGGTATGGTTTATAACGGGCATGGTGTATAATGGGCGTGGTGTATAACGGGCATGGTGTATAATGGGCATGGTGTACAATGGGCATGGTGTATAATGGGCATGGTGTATAATGGGCATGGTGTATAATGGGTGTGGTGTATAACGGGCGGGGTGTATAACGGGCGGGGGTATAACGGGCGGGTGTATAATGGGCGTGGTGTATAACGGGCGGGGTGTATAACGGGCGGGGGTATAACGGGCAGGTGTATAATGGGCGTGGTGTATAACGGGTGGGTGTACAATGGGCGGGTATACAACGGGTGTGGTTTATAATGGGTGTGGTGTATAATGGACGAGTGTATAACGGGTGGGCGTATAATGGGCGTGCTGTATAACGGGCGGGTGTATAATGGGCGTGGTGTATAACGGGCGGGTGCATAATGGGCGTGGTGTATAACAGGCGGGTGTATAACGGGCGGGTGTATAATGGGCGGGGTGTATAATGGGCATGGTGTATAACGGGTGTGGTGTATAACGAGCATGGTGTATAACGGGTGTGGTGTATAACGGGCATGGTGTATAATGGATGTGGTGTATAACGGGTGGGCGTATAATGGGCGTGCTGTATAACGGGTGGGTGTATAATGGGCGTGGTGTATAACGGGCGGGTGTATAACTGGCGGGGTGTATAATGGGCATGGTGTATAACGGGTGTGGTGTATAACGGGTGTGGTGTATAACAGGCGGGGTGTATAACAGGCGGGGTGTATAACGGGCATGGTGTATAATGGGCAGGGTGTATAACGGGTGGGGTGTATAATGGGCAAGGTGTATAACAGGCGGGGTGTATAACGAGCATGGTGTATAACGGGTGTGGTGTATAACGGGCATGGTGTATAATGGATGTGGTGTATAATGGGTGTGGTGTATAACGGGCATGGTGTATAACGGGCATGGTGTATAACGGGCGGGTGTATAATGGGCGGGTGTATAACGGGCGTGATGTATAACGGTTGTGGTGTATAACGGGCGTGGTGTATAATGGGCATGGTGTACAACGGGCATGGTGTATAATGGGCATGGTGTATAATGGGTGTGGTGTATGATGGGTGTGGTGTATAACGGGCGGGTGTATAACGGGCATGGTGTATAACGGGCATGGTGTATAATGGGTATGGTTTATAACGGGCGTGGTGTATAATGGGCGTGGTGTATAACGGGCATGGTGTATAATAGGCATGGTGTATAATGGGCGTGGTGTATAATGGGCATGGTGTATAATGGGCATGGTGTATAATGGGTGTGGTGTATAACGGGTTTGGTGTATAACAGGCATGGTGTATAATGGGTGTGATGTATAACGGGCATGGTGTATAATGGGTGTGGTGTATAACGGGTTTGGTGTATAACAGGCATGGTGTATAATGGGCATGGTGTATAATGGGTGTGGTGTATAATGGGCATGGTGTATATGGATGTGGTGTATAATGGGTGTGGTGTATAACGGGCGGGTGCAAAACGGGCATGGTGTATAACGGGCATGGTGTATAATTGGAGTGGTGTATAACGGGCGGGTGTATGACGGGCGTGGTGTATAACGGGTGTGGTGTATAACGGGTGTGGTGTATAACGGGTGTGGTGTATAACGGGCATGGTGTATAATGGGTGTGGTGTATAATGGGCATGGTGTATATGGATGTGGTGTATAATGGGTGTGGTGTATAACGGGCGGGTGTAAAACGGGCATGGTGTATAACGGGCATGGTGTATAATTGGTGTGGTGTATAATGGGCGGGTGTATGACGGGCGTGGTGTATAACGGGTGTGGTGTATAACGGGCATGGTGTATAATGGGTGTGGTTTATAATGGGTGTGGTGTATAACGGGCGGGTGTATAACGGGCATGGTGTATAATGGGCATGGTGTATAATGGGTGTGGTGTATATCGGGCGGGGGTATAACGGGCGGGTGTATAATGGGCGTGGTGTATAATTGGTGTGGTGTATAACGGGCGTGGTGTATAATGGGCGTGGTGTATAATTGGTGTGGTGTATAACGGGCATGGTGTATAATAGGCGTGGTGTATAACGGGCGTGGTGTATAACGGGCGGGTGTATAACCGACATGGTGTATAATGGGTGTGGTGTATAACGGGCGGGTGTATAACAGGCATGGTGTATAATGGGCATGGCTTATAATGGGTGTGGTTTATAACGGGCATGGTGTATAATGGGCGTGGTGTATAACGGGCATGGTGTATAATGGGCATGGTGTATAACGGGCATGGTGTATAATGGGTGTGGTGTATAACGGGCATGGTGTATAATGGGTGTGGTGTATAACGGGTTTGGTGCATAATGGGTGTGGTGTATAACGGGCATGGTGTATAATGGGCGTGGTGTATAATGGGCGTGGTGTATAATGGGCTTGGTGTACAACAGGCATGGTGTATAATGGGTGTGGTGTATAACTGGCATGGTGTAGAATGGGCGTGGTGCATAATGGGCGTGGTGTACAACAGGCATGGTGTATAATGGGTGTGGTGTATAACGGGCGTGGTGTATAATGGGCGTGGTGTATAATGGGCGTGGTGTATAATGGGCTTGGTGTATAATGGGCGTGGTGTATAATGGGCTTGGTGTACAACAGGCATGGTGTATAATGGGTGTGGTGTATAACTGGCATGGTGTAGAATGGGCGTGGTGTATAATGGGTGTGGTGTATAATGGGCGTGGTGTATAACGGGCTGGTGTATTACGGGCATGGTGTATAATGGGCGTGGTGTATAATGGGCGTGGTGTATAACAGGCATGGTGTATAATGGGCGTCGTGTATAATGGGTGTGGTGTATAACGGGCATGGTCTATAATGGGCGTGGTGTATGACGGGTTTGGTGTATATCAGGCATGGTGTATAATGGGTGTGGTGTATAACGGGCGGGTGTATAATGGGCGTGGTGTATAATTGGTGTGGTGTATAACGGGCGTGGTGTATAATGGGCGTGGTGTATAATGGGTGTGGTGTATAACGGGCGTGGTGTATAATAGGCATGGTGTATAACGGGCATGGTGTATAACGGGCGGGTGTATAACCGACATGGTGTATAATGGGTGTGGTGTATAACGGGCGTGGTGTATAATAGGCGTGGTGTATAACGGGCGTGGTGTATAACGGGCGGGTGTATAACCGACATGGTGTATAATGGGTGTGGTGTATAACGGGCATGGTGTATAATGGGCGTGGTGTATAACGGGTTTGGTGTATATCAGGCCTGGTGTATAATGGGCGTGGTGTATAACGGGCATGGTGTATGATGGGTGTGGTGTATAATGGGTGTGGTGTATAACGGGCATGGTGTATAATGGGCGTGGTGTATAACGGGCAAGGTGTATAATGGGCATGGTGTATAATGGGCATGGTGTATAACGGGCATGGTGTATAATGGGCGTGGTGTATAATGGGCGTGGTGTATAACGGGAATGTTGTATAATGGGCATGGTGTATAATGGGCATGGTGTACAATGGGCGTGGTGTATAACGGGTTTGGTATATATTGGGAGTGTATAATGGGTGTGGTGTATAATGGGTGTGGTGTATAACGGGCATGGTGTATATTGGGCGTGGTGTATAATGGGCGTGGTGTATAACAGGCATGGTGTATAATGGTCGTGGTGTATAACAGGCATGGTGTAAAATGGGCGTGGTGTATAATGGGCATGGTGTATAATGGGCGTGGTGTATAACGGCTTTGGTGTATATCGGGCATGGTGTATAATGGGCGTGGTGTATAACAGGCATGGTGAATAATGGGCGTGGTGTATAATGGGCATGGTGTATAATGGACGTGGTGTATAACGGGTTTGGTGTATATCGGGCATGGTGTATAATGGTCGTGGTGTATAATGGGTGTGGTGTATAACAAACATGGTGTATAACGGGCATGGTGTACAATGGGCGTGGTGTATAATGGGCGTCGTGTATAATGGGTGTGGTGTATAACGAGCATGGTGTATAACAGGCATGCTGTATAATGGGTGTGGTGTATAATGGATGTGGTGTATAATGAGCATGGTGTATAATGGGCGTGGTGTATAACGTGTGTGGTGTATAATGGGTGTGGTGTATAACGGGCATGGTGTATAATGGGCATGGTGTATAATGGGTGTGGTGTATAACAAACATGGTGTATAACGGGCATGGTGTACAATGGGCGTGGTGTATAATGGGCGTCGTGTATAATGGGTGTGGTGTATAACGAGCATGGTGTATAACAGGCATGCTGTATAATGGGTGTGGTGTATAATGGATGTGGTGTATAATGAGCATGGTGTATAATGGGCGTGGTGTATAACGTGTGTGGTGTATAATGGGTGTGGTGTATAACGGGCATGGTGTATAATGGGCATGGTGTATAATGGGCGTGGTGTATAATGGGCGTGGTGTATAACGGGCATGGTGTATAATGGGCGTGGTGTATAACGGCTTTGGTGTATATCGGGCATGGTGTATAATGGG
Organism: Heptranchias perlo; assembly: GCF_035084215.1. NCBI lineage: Eukaryota > Metazoa > Chordata > Chondrichthyes > Hexanchiformes > Hexanchidae > Heptranchias > Heptranchias perlo. The sequence goes on along the minus strand of NC_090327.1, from coordinate 119,811,750 downwards.
CGTGGTGTATAACAGGCATGGTGAATAATGGGCGTGGTGTATAATGGGCATGGTGTATAATGGACGTGGTGTATAACGGGTTTGGTGTATATCGGGCATGGTGTATAATGGGTGTGGTGTATAATGGGTGTGGTGTATAACAGGCATGGTGTATAATGGGCGTGGTGTATAATGGGTGTGGTGTATAACAAACATGGTGTATAACGGGCATGGTGTACAATGGGCGTGGTGTATAATGGGCGTCGTGTATAATGGGTGTGGTGTATAACGAGCATGGTGTATAACAGGCATGCTGTATAATGGGTGTGGTGTATAATGGGTGTGGTGTATAATGAGCATGGTGTATAATGGGCGTGGTGTATAATGGGCGTGGTGTATAACGGCTTTGGTGTATATCGGGCATGGTGTATAATGGGCGTGGTGTATAACAGGCATGGTGAATAATGGGCGTGGTGTATAATGGACGTGGTGTATAACGGGTTTGGTGTATATCGGGCATGGTGTATAATGGTCGTGGTGTATAATGGGTGTGGTGTATAACAAACATGGTGTATAACGGGCATGGTGTACAATGGGCGTGGTGTATAATGGGCGTCGTGTATAATGGGTGTGGTGTATAACGAGCATGGTGTATAACAGGCATGCTGTATAATGGGTGTGGTGTATAATGGATGTGGTGTATAATGAGCATGGTGTATAATGGGCGTGGTGTATAACGTGTGTGGTGTATAATGGGTGTGGTGTATAACGGGCATGGTGTATAATGGGCATGGTGTATAATGGGCGTGGTGTATAATGGGCGTGGTGTATAACGGGCATGGTGTATAATGGGCGTGGTGTATAACGGCTTTGGTGTATATCGGGCATGGTGTATAATGGGCGTGGTGTATAACAGGCATGGTGAATAATGGGCGTGGTGTATAATGGGCATGGTGTATAATGGACGTGGTGTATAACGGGTTTGGTGTATATCGGGCATGGTGTATAATGGGTGTGGTGTATAATGGGTGTGGTGTATAACAGGCATGGTGTATAATGGGCGTGGTGTATAATGGGTGTGGTGTATAACAAACATGGTGTATAACGGGCATGGTGTACAATGGGCGTGGTGTATAATGGGCGTCGTGTATAATGGGTGTGGTGTATAACGAGCATGGTGTATAACAGGCATGCTGTATAATGGGTGTGGTGTATAATGGGTGTGGTGTATAATGAGCATGGTGTATAATGGGCGTGGTGTATAACGTGTGTGGTGTATAATGGGTGTGGTGTATAACGGGCATGGTGTATAATGGGCATGGTGTATAATGGGCGTGGTGTATAATGGGCGTGGTGTATAACGGGTGTGGTGTATAATGGATGTGGTGTATAATGGGTGTGGTGTATAACGGGCGGGTGTATAACGGGCATGGTGTATAACGAGCATGGTGTATAATGGGTGTGGCGTATAATGGGCATGGTGTATAATGGGCATGGTGTATAATGGGTGTGTTGTATAATGGGTGTGGTGTATAACGGGCGGGTGTACAATGGGCATGGTGTATAATGGGCATGGTGAATAATGGGTGTGGTGTATAACGGGCGGGTGTATAACTGGCATGGTGTATAACGGGCATGGTGTATAATGGGCGTGGTGTATAATGGGCGTGGTGTATAATGGGTGTGGTGTATAACGGGCATGGTGTATAATGGGTGTGGTGTATAACGTGCGTGTGTACAATGGGCATAGTGTATAATGGGCGTGGTGTATAATGGGCGTGGTGTATAATGGGCATGGTGTATAATGGGTGTGGAGTATGATGGGTGTGGTGTATAACGGGCGTGTGTATAATGGGCATGGTGTATAACGGGCATGGTGTATAATGGGTGTGGTTTATAACGGGCATGGTGTATAATGGGGGTGGTGTCTAACGGTCATGGTGTATAATGAGCGTGGTGTATAACGGGCATGGTGTATAATGGGTGTGGTGTATAATGGGCATGGTGCATAATGGGCGTGGTGTATAACGGGTTTGGTGTATATCGGGCGTGGTGTATAATGGGTGTGGTGTATAATGGGTGTGGTGTATAACGGGCATGGTGTATAATGGGTGTGGTGTATAATGGGCATGGTGTATAATGGGCGTGGTGTATAACGGGTTTCGTGTATATCGGGCATGGTGTATAATGGGTGTGGTGTATAATGGGTGTGGTGTATAACGGGCATGGTGTATAATGGGCGTGGTGTATACTGGGTGTGGTGTATAACAAACATGGTGTATAACGGGCATGGTGTACAATGGGCGTGGTGTATAATGGGCGTGGTGTATAATGGGTGTGGTATATAACGAGCATGGTGTATAACAGGCATGGTCTATAACAGGCATGGTGTATAATGGGCGTGGTGTATAATGGGTGTGGTGTATAATGAGCATGGTGTATAATGGGCGTGGTGTATAATGGGCGTGGTGTATAATGGGTGTGGTGTATAATGAGCATGGTGTATAATGGGCGTGGTGTATAACGGGCGTGGTGTATAATGGGTGTGGTGTATAACGGGCATGGTTATTAATGGGCATGGTGTATAATGGGTGTGGTGTATAACGGGTGTGGTGTATAATGGGTGTGGTGTATAATGGGCATGGTGTATAATGGGCATGGTGTATAATGGGCGTGGTGTATAACGGGCATGGTGTATAATGGGCGTGGTGTATAATGGGCGTGGTGTATAATGGGTGTGGTGTATAACGGGCATGGTGTACAATGGGCGTGGTGTATAACGAGCATGGTGTATAATGGGCGTGGTATATAACGGGCGTGGTGTATAATGGGTGTGGTGTATAACGGGCATGGTGTATAATGGGCATGGTGTATAATGGGTGTGGTGTATAACGGGTGTGGTGTATAATGGGTGTGGTGTATAATGGGCATGGTGTATAATGGGCATGGTGTATAATGGGCGTGGTGCATAACGGGCATGGTGTATAATGGGTGTGATGTATAATGGGCGTGTGTACAATGGGCATGGTGTATAATGGGCGTGGTGTATAATAGGCATGGTGTATAATGGGTGTGGAGTATGATGGGTGTGGTGTATAACGGGCGGGTGTATAACCGGCATGGTATATAACATGCATGGTGTATAATGGGTGTGGTTTATAACGGGCATATTGTATCATGGGCGTGGTGTATAACGGGCATGGTGTATAATGGGCGTGGTGTATAACGGGCATGGTGTATAATGGGTGTGGTGTATAACGGGCATGGTGTATAATGGGCGTGGTGTATGATGGACATGGTGTATAATGGGTGTGGTGTATAACGGGTTTGGTGCATAATGGGTGTGGTGTATAACAGGCATGGTGTATAATGGGTTTGGTGTACAACAGGCAAGGTGTATGATGGGCGTGGTGTATAACGGGCATGGTGTATAATGGGCGTGGTGTATAATGGGCGTGGTGTATAATGGGTGTGGTGTATAATGGGCGTTGTGTATAACGGGCGGGTGTATTACGGGCATGGTGTATAATGGGCGTGGTGTATAATGGGCGTGGTGTATAATGGGTGTGGTGTATAACAGGCATGGTGTATAATGGGCGTGGTGTATAATGGGCGGGTGTATAACTGGCATGGTGTATATCGGGCATGGTGTATAATGGGCGTGGTGTATAATGGGCGTGGTGTATAACGGGCATGGTGTATAATGGGCGTGGTGTATAATGGGTGTGATGTATAATGGGCGTGTGTACAATGGGCATGGTGTATAATGGGCGTGGTGTATAATGGGCATGGTGTATAATGGGTGTGGAGTATGATGGGTGTGGTGTATAACGGGCGGGTGTATAACGGGCATGGTGTATAACGGGCATGATGTATAATGGGTGTGGTTTATAACGGGCATGGTGTATCATGGGCATGGTGTATAACGGGCATGGTGTATAATGGGCGTGGTGTATAACGGGCATGGTGTATAATGGGCGTGGTGTATAATGGGTGTGATGTATAATGGGCGTGTGTACAATGGGCATGGTGTATAATGGGCGTGGTGTATAATGGGCATGGAGTATGATGGGTGTGGTGTATAACGGGCGGGTGTATAACGGGCATGGTGTATAACGGGCATGATGTATAATGGGTGTGGTTTATAACGGGCATGGTGTATCATGGGCGTGGTGTATAACGGGCATGGTGTATAATGGGCGTGGTGTATAACGGGCATGGTGTATAATGGGGGTGGTGTATAACGGGCATGGTGTATAATGGGTGTGGTGCATAACGTGCGTGTGTACAATGGGCATGGTGTATAATGGGCGTGGTGTATAATGGGCGTGGTGTATAATGGGCATGGTGTATAATGGGTGTGGAGTATGATGGGTGTGGTGTATAACAGGCGGGTGTATAACGGGCATGGTGTATAACGGGCATGGTGTATAATGGGTGTGGTTTATAACGGGCATGGTGTATAATGAGCGTGGTGTATAACGGGCATGGTGTATAATGGGTGTGGTGTATAATGGGCATGGTGTATAATGGGCGTGGTGTGTAACGGGTGTGGTGTATATCGGGCGTGGTGTATAATGGGTGTGGTGTATAATGGGTGTGGTGTATAACGGGCATGGTGTATAATGGGTGTGGTGTATAATGGGCATGGTGTATAATGGGCGTGGTGTATAACGGGTTTCGTGTATATCGGGCATGGTGTATAATGGGTGTGGTGTATAATGGGTGTGGTGTATAACGGGCATGGTGTATAATGGGCGTGGTGTATACTGGGTGTGGTGTATAACAAGCATGGTGTATAACGGGCATGGTGTACAATGGGCGTGGTGTATAATGGGCGTGGTGTATAATGGGTGTGGTGTATAACGAGCATGGTGTATAATGGGCATGGTGTACAATGGGCGTGGTGTATAATGGGAGTGGTGTATAATGGGTGTGGTGTATAACGAGCATGGTGTATAACGGGCATGGTGTACAATGGGCGTGGTGTATAATGGGCGTGGTGTATAATGGGTGTGGTGTATAACAAGTATGGTGTATAACGGGCATGGTGTACAATGGGCGTGGTGTATAATGGGCGTGGTGTATACTGGGTGTGGTGTATAACAAGCATGGTGTATAACGGGCATGGTGTACAATGGGCGTGGTGTATAATGGGCGTGGTGTATAATGGGTGTGGTGTATAACAGGCATGGTGTATAACAGGCATGGTGTATAATGGGCGTGGTGTATAATGAGCATGGTGTATAATGGGCGTGGTGTATAATGGGCGTGGTGTATAATGGGTGTGGTGTATAACGGGCATGGTGTATAATGGGCATGGTGTATAATGGGCGTGGTGTATAACAGGCATGGTGTACAATGGGTGTGGTGTATAACGAGCATGGTGTATAATGGGCGTGGTGTATAACGGGCGTGGTTTATAATGGGTGTGGTGTATAACGGGCATGGTGTATAATGGGCATGGTGTATAATGGGTGTGGTGTATAACGGGTGTGGTGTATAATGGGTGTGGTGTATAATGGGCGTGTGTACAATGGGCATGGTGTATAATGGGCGTGGTGTATAATAGGCATGGTGTATAATGGGTGTGGAGTACGATGGGTGTGGTGTATAACGGGCGGGTGTATAACGGGCATGGTGTATAACGTGCATGGTGTATAATGGGTGTGGTTTATAACGGGTATATTGTATCATGGGCGTGGTGTATAACGGGCATGGTGTATAATGGGCGTGGTGTATAACGGGCATGGTGTATAATGGGTGAGGTGTATAACGGGCATGGTGTATAATGGGCATGGTGTATGATGGACATGGTGTATAATGGGTGTGGTGTATAACGGGTTTGGTGCATAATGGGTGTGGTGTATAACAGGCATGGTGTATAATGGGTTTGGTGTACAACAGGCAAGGTGTATGATGGGCGTGGTGTATAACGGGCGTGGTGTATAATGGGCGTGGTGTATAATGGGCGTGGTGTATAATGGGTGTGGTGTATAATGGGCGTTGTGTATAACGGGCGGGTGTATTACGGGCATGGTGTATAATGGGCGTGGTGTATAATGGGCGTGGTGTATAATGGGCGTGGTGTATAACAGGCATGGTGTATAATGGGCGTGGTGTATAATGGGCGGGTGTATAACTGGCATGGTGTATATCGGGCATGGTGTATAATGGGCGTGGTGTATAATGGGCGTGGTGTATAACGGGCATGATGTATAATGGGCGTGGTGTATAATGGGTGTGATGTATAATGGGCGTGTGTACAATGGGCATGGTGTATAATGGGCGTGGTGTATAATGGGCATGGTGTATAATGGGTGTGGAGTATGATGGGCGTGGTGTAAAACGGGCGGGTGTATAACGGGCATGGTGTATAACGGGCATGATGTATAATGGGTGTGGTTTATAACGGGCATGGTGTATCATGGGCGTGGTGTATAACGGGCATGGTGTATAATGGGCGTGGTGTATAACGGGTTTGGTGTCTATCAGGCATGGTGTATAATAGGCGTGGTGTATAATGGGCGTGGTGTATAATGGGTGTGGTGTATAATGAGCATGGTGTATAATGGGCGTGGTGTATAACGGGCGTGGTGTATAATGGGTGTGGTGTATAACGGGCATGGTGTATAATGGGCGTGTTGTATAATGGGCGTGGTGTATAACGGGTGTGGTGTATAATGGGCGTGGTGTATAATGGGTGTGGTGTATAATGGGCGGTTGTATAACGGGCATGGTGTATTACGGGCATGGTGTATAATTGGTGTGGTGTATAACGGGCATGGTGTATAATGGGTGTGGTGTATAACGGGCATGGTGTATAATGGGTGTGGTGTATAATGGGTGTGGTGTATAACGGGCGGGTGTACAATGGTCATGGTGTATAATGGGCATGGTGTATAATGGGTGTGGTGTATAACGGGTGTGGTGTATAACTGGCATGGTGTATATCGGGCATGGTGTATAATCGGCGTGGTGTATAATGGGCGTGGTGTATAACGGGCATGGTGTATAATGGGCGTGGTGTATAATGGGTGTGATGTATAATGGGCGTGTGTACAATGGGCATGGTGTATAATGGGCGTGGTGTATAATGGGCATGGTGTATAATGGGTGTGGAGTATGATGGGAGTGGTGTATAACGGGCGGGTGTATAACGGGCATGGTGTATAACGGGCATGATGTATAATGGGTGTGGTTTATAACGGGCATGATGTATCATGGGCGTGGTGTATAACGGGCATGGTGTATAATGGGCGTGGTGTATAACGGGCATGGTGTATAATGGGGGTGGTGTATAACGGGCATGGTGTATAATGGGTGTGGTGTATAACGTGCGTGTGTACAATGGGCATGGTGTATAATGGGCGTGGTGTATAATGGGCATGGTGTATAATGGGTGTGGAGTATGATGGGTGTGGTGTATAATGGGCGGGTGTATAACGGGCAAGGTGTATAACGGGCATGGTGTATAATGGGTGTGGTTTATAACGGGCATGGTGTATAATGGGGGTGGTGTATAACGGGCATGGTGTATAATGAGCGTGGTGTATAACGGGCATGGTGTATAATGGGTGTGGTGTATAATGGGCATGGTGTATAATGGGCGTGGTGTATAATGGGCATGGTGTATAATGGGCGTGGTGTATAATGGGCATCGTGTATAATGGGCGTGGTGTATAACGGGTTTCGTGTATATCGGGCATGGTGTATAATGGGTGTGGTGTATAATGGGTGTGGTGTATAACGGGCATGGTGTACAATGGGCGTGGTGTATAATGGGCGTGGTGTATAATGGGTGTGGTGTATAACGAGCATGGTGTATAACAGGCATGGTGTATAACAGGCATGGTGTATAATGGGCGTGGTTTATAATGGGTGTGGTGTATAATGAGCATGGTGTATAATGGGCGTGGTGTATAATGGGCGTGGTGTATAATGGGTGTGGTGTATAACGGGCATGGTGTATAATGGGCATGGTGTATAATGGGCGTGGTGTATAATGGGCGTGGTGTATAACGGGTGTTGTGTATAATGGGCATGGTTTATAATGGGTGTGGTGTATAACGGGCATGGTGTATAATGGGCATGGTGTATAATGGGCGTGGTGTATAACAGGCATGGTGTACAATGGGCGTGGTGTATAACGGGCGTTGTGTAATGGGCATGGTGTATAATGGGCGTGGTGTATAACAGGCATGGTGTACAATGGGTGTGGTGTATAACGAGCATGGTGTATAATGGGCGTGGTGTATAACGGGCGTGGTGTATAATGGGTGTGGTGTATAATGGGCATGGTGTATAATGGGCATGGTGTATTATGGGTGTGGTGTATAACGGGTGTGGTGTATAATGGGTGTGGTGTATAACGGGCATGGTGTATAACAGGCATGGTGTATAACGGGCGTGGTGTATAATGGGCATGGTGTATAATGGGCGTGGTGTATAATGGGCGTGGTGTATAACGGGTTTGGTGTATATCGGGCATGGTGTATAATGGGTGTGGTGTATAATGGGCGTGGTGTTTAATGGGTGTGGTGTATAATGGGCGTGGTGTATAATGGGCATGGTGTATAATGGGCGTGGTGTATACAAGCATGGTGTATAACGGGCATGGAGTACAATGGGCGTGGTGTATAATGGGCGTTGTGTATAATGGGCATGGTGTATAATGGGTGTGGAGTATGATGGGAGTGGTGTATAACGGGCGGGTGTATAACGGGCATGGTGTATAACGGGCATGATGTATAATGGGTGTGGTTTATAACGGGCATGATGTATCATGGGCGTGGTGTATAACGGGCATGGTGTATAATGGGCGTGGTGTATAACGGGCATGGTGTATAATGGGGGTGGTGTATAACGGGCATGGTGTATAATGGGTGTGGTGTATAACGTGCGTGTGTACAATGGGCATGGTGTATAATGGGCGTGGTGTATAATGGGCATGGTGTATAATGGGTGTGGAGTATAACGGGCGGGTGTATAACGGGCAAGGTGTATAACGGGCATGGTGTATAATGGGTGTGGTTTATAACGGGCATGGTGTATAATGGGGGTGGTGTATAACGGGCATGGTGTATAATGAGCGTGGTGTATAACGGGCATGGTGTATAATGGGTGTGGTGTATAATGGGCATGGTGTATAATGGGCGTGGTGTATAACGGGTTTGGTGTATATCGGGCGTGGTGTATAATGGGTGTGGTGTATAATGGCTGTGGTGTATAACGGGCATGGTGTATAATGGGCGTGGTGTATAAAGGGCATGGTGTATAATGGGCGTGGTGTATAACAGGCATGGTGTATAATGGGCGTGGTGTATAATGGGCATGGTGTATAATGATCGTGGTGTATAACGGGTTTGGTGTATATCGGGCATGGTGTATAATGGGTGTGGTGTATAATGGGCGTGGTGTATAATGGGTGTGGTGTATAATGGGCGTGGTGTATAATGGGCATCGTGTATAATGGGCGTGGTGTATAACGGGTTTCGTGTATATCGGGCATGGTGTATAATGGGTGTGGTGTATAATGGGTGTGGTGTATAACGGGCATGGTGTATAATGGGCGTGGTGTATACTGGGTGTGGTGTATAACAAGCATGGTGTATAACGGGCATGGTGTACAATGGGCGTGGTGTATAATGGGCGTGGTGTATAATGGGTGTGGTGTATAACGAGCATGGTGTATAACAGGCATGGTGTATAACAGGCATGGTGTATAATGGGCGTGGTTTATAATGGGTGTGGTGTATAATGAGCATGGTGTATAATGGGCGTGGTGTATAATGGGCGTGGTGTATAATGGGTGTGGTGTATAACGGGCATGGTGTATAATGGGCATGGTGTATAATGGGCGTGGTGTATAATGGGCGTGGTGTATAACGGGTGTTGTGTATAATGGGCATGGTTTATAATGGGTGTGGTGTATAACGGGCATGGTGTATAATGGGCATGGTGTATAATGGGCGTGGTGTATAACAGGCATGGTGTACAATGGGCGTGGTGTATAACGGGCGTTGTGTATAATGGGCATGGTGTATAATGGGCGTGGTGTATAACAGGCATGGTGTAAAATGGGTGTGGTGTATAACGAGCATGGTGTATAATGGGCGTGGTGTATAACGGGCGTGGTGTATAATGGGTGTGGTGTATAACGGGCATGGTGTATAATGGGCATGGTGTATAATGGGTGTGGTGTATAACGGGTGTGGTGTATAATGGGTGTGGTGTATAACGGGCATGGTGTATAACAGGCATGGTGTATAACGGGCGTGGTGTATAATGGGCATGGTGTATAATGGGCGTGGTATATAATGGGCGTGGTGTATAACGGGTTTGGTGTATATCGGGCATGGTGTATAATGGGTGTGGTGTATAATGGGCGTGGTGTTTAATGGGTGTGGTGTATAATGGGCGTGGTGTATAATGGGCATGGTGTATAATGGGCGTGGTGTATACAAGCATGGTGTATAACGGGCATGGTGTACAATGGGCGTGGTGTATAATGGGCGTGGTGTATAATGGGTGTGGTGTATAACGAGCATGGTGTATAACAGGCATGGTGTATAATGGGCGTGGTGTATAATGGGTGTGGTGTATAATGAGCATGGTATATAATGGGCGTGGTGTATAATGGGCGTGGTGTATAATGGGCGTGGTGTATAACGGGCGTGGTGTATAATGGGCATGGTGTATAATGGGCGTGGTGTATAATGGGCGTGGTGTATAACGGGTGTGGTGTATAATGGGCATGGTTTATAATGGGTGTGGTGTATAACGGGCATGGTGTATAATGGGCATGGTGTATAATGGGCGTGGTGTATAACAGGCATGGTGTACAATGGGCGTGGTGTATAATGGGCGTGGTGTATAATGGGCATGGTGTATAACAGGCATGGTGTACAATGGGTGTGGTGTATAACGAGCATGGTGTATAATGGGCGTGGTGTATAACGGGCGTGGTGTATAATGGGTGTGGTGTATAACGGGCATGGTGTATAATGGGCATGGTGTATAATGGGTGTGGTGTATAACGGGTGTGGTGTATAATGGGTGTGGTGTATAATGGGCATGGTGTATAATGGGCATGGTGTATAATGGGCGTGGTGTATAACGGGCATGGTGTATAATGGGTGTGATGTATAATGGGCGTGTGTACAATGGGCATGGTGTATAATGGGCGTGGTGTATAATAGGCATGGTGTATAATGGGTGTGGAGTATGATGGGTGTGGTGTATAACGGGCGGGTGTATAACGGGCATGGTGTATAACGTGCATGGTGTATAATGGGTGTGGTTTATAACGGGCATATTGTATCATGGGCGTGGTGTATAACGGGCATGGTGTATAATGGGCGTGGTGTATAACGGGCATGGTGTATAACGGGTTTGGTGTACAACAGGCAAGGTGTATAATGGGCGTGGTGTATAATGGGCGTGGTGTATAATGGGTGTGGTGTATAATGGGCGTTGTGTATAACGGGCGGGTGTATTACGGGCATGGTGTATAATGGGCGTGGTGTATAATGGGCGTGGTGTATAACGGGTTTGGTGCATAATGGGTGTGGTGTATAACAGGCATGGTGTATAATGGGTGTGGTGTACAACAGGCAAGGTGTATAATGGGCGTGGTGTATAATGGGCGTGGTGTATAATGGGTGTGGTGTATAATGGGCGTTGTGTATAACGGGCGGGTGTATTACGGGCATGGTGTATAATGGGCGTGGTGTATAATGGGCGTGGTGTATAATGGGCGTGGTGTATAACAGGCATGGTGTATAATGGGCGTGGTGTATAATGGGCGGGTGTATAACTGGCATGGTGTATATCGGGCATGGTGTATAATGGGCGTGGTGTATAACGGGCATGGTGTATAATGGGTGTGGTGTATAACGGGCATGGTGTATAATGGGCGTGGTGTATGATGGACATGGTGTATAATGGGTGTGGTGTATAACGGGTTTGGTGCATAATGGGTGTGGTGTATAACAGGCATGGTGTATAATGGGTTTGGTGTACAACACGCAAGGTGTATGATGGGCGTGGTGTATAACGGGCATGGTGTATAATGGGCGTGGTGTATAATGGGCGTGGTGTATAATGGGTGTGGTGTATAATGGGCGTTGTGTATAACGGGCGGGTGTATAATGGGTGTGGTGTATAATGGGCGTGGTGTATAACGAGCATGGTGTATAATGGGCGTGGTGTATAATGGGCATGGTGTATAATGGGTGTGGAGTATGATGGGTGTGGTGTATAACGGGCGGGTGTATAACGGGCATGGTGTATAACGGGCATGATGTATAATGGGTGTGGTTTATAACGGGCATGGTGTATCATGGGCGTGGTGTATCACGGGCATGGTGTATAATGGGCGTGGTGTATAACGGGCATGGTGTATAATGGGGGTGGTGTATAACGGGCATGGTGTATAATGGGTGTGGTGTATAACGTGCGTGTGTACAATGGGCATGGTGTATAATGGGCGTGGTGTATAATGGGCATGGTGTATAATGGGTGTGGAGTATGATGGGTGTGGTGTATAACGGGCGGCTGTATAACGGGCATGGTGTATAACGGGCATGGTGTATAATGGGTGTGGTTTACAACGGGCATGGTGTATAATGGGGGTGGTGTATAACGGGCATGGTGTATAATGAGCGTGGTGTATAACGGGCATGGTGTATAATGGGTGTGGTGTATAATGGGCATGGTGTATAATGGGCGTGGTGTATAACGGGTTTGGTGTATATCGGGCGTGGTGTATAATGGGTGTGGTGTATAATGGGTGTGGTGTATAACGGGCATGGTGTATAATGGGCGTGGTGTATAACAGGCATGGTGTATAATGGGCGTGGTGTATAATGGGCATGGTGTATAATGGGCGTGGTGTATAACGGGTTTGGTGTATATCGGGCGTGGTGTATAATGGGCGTGGTGTATAACAGGCATGGTGTATAATGGGCGTGGTGTATAATGGGCATGGTGTATAATGGGCGTGGTGTATAACGGGTTTCGTGTATATCGGGCATGGTGTATAATGGGTGTGGTGTATAATGGGTGTGGTGTATAACGGGCATGGTGTATAATGGGCGTGGTGTATACTGGGTGTGGTGTATAACAATCATGATGTATAACGGGCATGGTGTACAATGGGCGTGGTGTATAATGGGTGTGGTTTATAACGGGCATATTGTATCATGGGCGTGGTGTATAACGGGCATGGTGTATAACGTGCATGGTGTATAATGGGTGTGGTTTATAACGGGCATATTGTATCATGGGCGTGGTGTATAACGGGCATGGTGTATAATGGGCGTGGTGTATAACGGGCATGGTGTATAATGGGTGTGGTGTATAACGGGCATGGTGTACAATGGGCGTGGTGTATAATGGGCGTGGTGTATAATGGGTGTGGTGTATAATGGGCGTTGTGTATAACGGGCGGGTGTATTACGGGCATGGTGTATAATGGGCGTGGTGTATAATGGGCGTGGTGTATAACGGGTTTGGTGCATAATGGGTGTGGTGTATAACAGGCATGGTGTATAATGGGTTTGGTGTACAACAGGCAAGGTGTATAATGGGCGTGGTGTATAATGGGCGTGGTGTATAATGGGTGTGGTGTATAATGGGCGTTGTGTATAACGGGCGGGTGTATTACGGGCATGGTGTATAATGGGCGTGGTGTATAATGGGCGTGGTGTATAATGGGCGTGGTGTATAACAGGCATGGTGTATAATGGGCGTGGTGTATAATGGGCGGGTGTATAACTGGCATGGTGTATATCGGGCATGGTGTATAATGGGCGTGGTGTATAACGGGCATGGTGTATAATGGGTGTGGTGTATAACGGGCATGGTGTATAATGGGCGTGGTGTATGATGGACATGGTGTATAATGGGTGTGGTGTATAACGGGTTTGGTGCATAATGGGTGTGGTGTATAACAGGCATGGTGTATAATGGGTTTGGTGTACAACACGCAAGGTGTATGATGGGCGTGGTGTATAACGGGCATGGTGTATAATGGGCGTGGTGTATAATGGGCGTGGTGTATAATGGGTGTGGTGTATAATGGGCGTTGTGTATAACGGGCGGGTGTATAATGGGTGTGGTGTATAATGGGCGTGGTGTATAACGAGCATGGTGTATAATGGGCGTGGTGTATAATGGGCATGGTGTATAATGGGTGTGGAGTATGATGGGTGTGGTGTATAACGGGCGGGTGTATAACGGGCATGGTGTATAACGGGCATGATGTATAATGGGTGTGGTTTATAACGGGCATGGTGTATCATGGGCGTGGTGTATCACGGGCATGGTGTATAATGGGCGTGGTGTATAACGGGCATGGTGTATAATGGGGGTGGTGTATAACGGGCATGGTGTATAATGGGTGTGGTGTATAACGTGCGTGTGTACAATGGGCATGGTGTATAATGGGCGTGGTGTATAATGGGCATGGTGTATAATGGGTGTGGAGTATGATGGGTGTGGTGTATAACGGGCGGCTGTATAACGGGCATGGTGTATAACGGGCATGGTGTATAATGGGTGTGGTTTACAACGGGCATGGTGTATAATGGGGGTGGTGTATAACGGGCATGGTGTATAATGAGCGTGGTGTATAACGGGCATGGTGTATAATGGGTGTGGTGTATAATGGGCATGGTGTATAATGGGCGTGGTGTATAACGGGTTTGGTGTATATCGGGCGTGGTGTATAATGGGTGTGGTGTATAATGGGTGTGGTGTATAACGGGCATGGTGTATAATGGGCGTGGTGTATAACAGGCATGGTGTATAATGGGCGTGGTGTATAATGGGCATGGTGTATAATGGGCGTGGTGTATAACGGGTTTGGTGTATATCGGGCGTGGTGTATAATGGGCGTGGTGTATAACAGGCATGGTGTATAATGGGCGTGGTGTATAATGGGCATGGTGTATAATGGGCGTGGTGTATAACGGGTTTCGTGTATATCGGGCATGGTGTATAATGGGTGTGGTGTATAATGGGTGTGGTGTATAACGGGCATGGTGTATAATGGGCGTGGTGTATACTGGGTGTGGTGTATAACAATCATGATGTATAACGGGCATGGTGTACAATGGGCGTGGTGTATAATGGGTGTGGTTTATAACGGGCATATTGTATCATGGGCGTGGTGTATAACGGGCATGGTGTGTAACGTGCATGGTGTATAATGGGTGTGGTTTATAACGGGCATATTGTATCATGGGCGTGGTGTATAACGGGCATGGTGTATAATGGGCGTGGTGTATAACGGGCATGGTGTATAATGGGTGTGGTGTATAACGGGCATGGTGTATAATGGGCGTGGTGTATGATGGACATGGTGTATAATGGGTGTGGTGTATAACGGGTTTGGTGCATAATGGGTGTGGTGTATAACAGGCATGGTGTATAATGGGTTTGGTGTACAACAGGCAAGGTGTATGATGGGCGTGGTGTATAACGGGCATGGTGTATAATGGGCGTGGTGTATAATGGGCGTGGTGTATAATGGGTGTGGTGTATAATGGGCGTTGTGTATAACGGGCGGGTGTATTACGGGCATGGTGTATAATGGGCGTGGTGTATAATGGGCGTGGTGTATAATGGGCGTGGTGTATAACAGGCATGGTGTATAATGGGCGTGGTGTATAATGGGCGGGTGTATAACTGGCATGGTGTATATCGGGCATGGTGTATAATGGGCGTGGTGTATAATGGGCGTGGTGTATAACGGGCATGATGTATAATGGGCGTGGTGTATAATGGGTGTGATGTATAATGTGCGTGTGTACAATGGGCATGGTGTATAATGGGCGTGGTGTATAATGGGCATGGTGTATAATGGGTGTGGAGTATGATGGGCGTGGTGTAAAACGGGCGGGTGTATAACGGGCATGGTGTATAACGGGCATGATGTATAATGGGTGTGGTTTATAACGGGCATGGTGTATCATGGGCGTGGTGTATAACGGGCATGGTGTATAATGGGCGTGGTGTATAACGGGTTTGGTGTATATCAGGCATGGTGTATAATAGGCGTGGTGTATAATGGGCGTGGTGTATAATGGGTGTGGTGTATAATGAGCATGGTGTATAATGGGCGTGGTGTATAACGGGCGTGGTGTATAATGGGCGTGTTGTATAATGGGCGTGGTGTATAACGGGTGTGGTGTATAATGGGCGTGGTGTATAATGGGTGTGGTGTATAATGGGCGGTTGTATAACGGGCATGGTGTATTACGGGCATGGTGTATAATTGGTGTGGTGTATAACGGGCATGGTGTATAATGGGTGTGGTGTATAACGGGCATGGTGTATAATGGGTGTGGTGTATAATGGGTGTGGTGTATAACGGGCGGGTGTACAATGGTCATGGTGTATAATGGGCATGGTGTATAATGGGTGTGGTGTATAACGGGCGGGTGTATAACTGGCATGGTGTATATCGGGCATGGTGTATAATGGGCGTGGTGTATAATGGGCGTGGTGTATAACGGGCATGGTGTATAATGGGCGTGGTGTATAATGGGTGTGATGTATAATGGGCGTGTGTACAATGGGCATGGTGTATAATGGGCGTGGTGTATAATGGGCATGGTGTATAATGGGTGTGGAGTATGATGGGAGTGGTGTATAACGGGCGGGTGTATAACGGGCATGGTGTATAACAGGCATGATGTATAATGGGTGTGGTTTATAACGGGCATGATGTATCATGGGCGTGGTGTATAACGGGCATGGTGTATAATGGGCGTGGTGTATAACGGGCATGGTGTATAATGGGGGTGGTGTATAACGGGCATGGTGTATAATGGGTGTGGTGTATAACGGGCATGGTGTATAATGGGGGTGGTGTATAACGGGCATGGTGTATAAAGAGCGTGGTGTATAACGGGCATGGTGTATAATGGGTGTGGTGTATAATGGGCATGGTGTATAATGGGCGTGGTGTATAACGGGTTTGGTGTATATCGGGCGTGGTGTATAATGGGTGTGGTGTATAATGGCTGTGGTGTATAACGGGCATGGTGTATAATGGGCGTGGTGTATAAAGGGCATGGTGTATAATGGGCGTGGTGTATAACAGGCATGGTGTATAATGGGCGTGGTGTATAATGGGCATGGTGTATAATGATCGTGGTGTATAACGGGTTTGGTGTATATCGGGCATGGTGTATAATGGGTGTGGTGTATAATGGGCGTGGTGTATAATGGGTGTGGTGTATAATGGGCGTGGTGTATAATGGGCATGGTGTATAATGGGCGTGGTGTATAACGGGTTTCGTGTATATCGGGCATGGTGTATAATGGGTGTGGTGTATAATGGGTGTGGTGTATAACAGGCATGGTGTATAATGGGCGTGGTGTATACTGGGTGTGGTGTATAACAAGCATGGTGTATAACGGGCATGGTGTACAATGGGCGTGGTGTATAATGGGCGTGGTGTATAATGGGTGTGGTGTATAACGAGCATGGTGTATAACAGGCATGGTGTATAACAGGCATGGTGTATAATGGGCGTGGTTTATAATGGGTGTGGTGTATAATGAGCATGGTGTATAATGGGCGTGGTGTATAATGGGCGTGGTGTATAATGGGTGTGGTGTATAACGGGCATGGTTTATAATGGGCATGGTGTATAATGGGCGTGGTGTACAATGGGCGTGGTGTATAACGGGTGTTGTGTATAATGGGCATGGTTTATAATGGGTGTGGTGTATAACGGGCATGGTGTATAATGGGCATGGTGTATAATGGGCGTGGTGTATAACAGGCATGGTGTACAATGGGCGTGGTGTATAATGGGCGTTGTGTATAATGGGCATGGTGTATAATGGGCGTGGTGTATAACAGGCATGGTGTACAATGGGTGTGGTGTACAACGAGCATGGTGTATAATGGGCGTGGTGTATAACGGGCGTGGTGTATAATGGGTGTGGTGTATAACGGGCATGGTGTATAATGGGCATGGTGTATAATGGGTGTGGTGTATAACGGGTGTGGTGTATAATGGGTGTGGTGTATAACGGGCATGGTGTATAACAGGCATGGTGTATAACGGGCGTGGTGTATAATGGGCGTGGTGTATAATGGGCGTGGTGTATAATGGGCGTGGTGTATAACGGGTTTGGTGTATATCGGGCATGGTGTATAATGGGTGTGGTGTATAATGGGCGTGGTGTATAATGGGTGTGGTGTATAATGGGCGTGGTGTATAATGGGCATGGTGTATAATGGGCGTGGTGTATACAAGCATGGTGTATAACGGGCATGGTGTACAATGGGCGTGGTGTATAATGGGCGTGGTGTATAATGGGTGTGGTGTATAACGAGCATGGTGTATAACAGGCATGGTGTATAACAGGCATGGTGTATAATGGGCGTGGTGTATAATGGGTGTGGTGTATAATGAGCATGGTATATAATGGGCGTGGTGTATAATGGGCGTGGTGTATAATGGGCGTGGTGTATAACGGGCGTGGTGTATAATGGGCATGGTGTATAATGGGCGTGGTGTATAATGGGCGTGGTGTATAACGGGTGTGGTGTATAATGGGCATGGTTTATAATGGGTGTGGTGTATAACGGGCATGGTGTATAATGGGCATGGTGTATAATGGGCGTGGTGTATAATGGGCATGGTGTATAATGGGCGTGGTGTATAACAGGCATGGTGTACAATGGGTGTGGTGTATAACGAGCATGGTGTATAATGGGCGTGGTGTATAACGGGCTTGGTGTATAATGGGTGTGGTGTATAACGGGCATGGTGTATAATGGGCATGGTGTATAATGGGTGTGGTGTATAACGGGTGTGGTGTATAATGGGTGTGGTGTATAATGGGCATGGTGTATAATGGGCATGGTGTATAATGGGCGTGGTGTATAACGGGCATGGTGTATAATGGGTGTGATGTATAATGGGCGTGTGTACAATGGGCATGGTGTATAATGGGCGTGGTGTATAATAGGCATATTGTATAATGGGTGTGGAGTATGATGGGTGTGGTGTATAACGGGCGGGTGTGTAACGGGCATGGTGTATAACGTGCATGGTGTATAATGGGTGTGGTTTATAACGGGCATATTGTATCATGGGCGTGGTGTATAACGGGCATGGTGTATAATGGGCGTGGTGTATAACGGGCATGGTGTATAATGGGTGTGGTGTATAACGGGCATGGTGTATAATGTGCGTGGTGTATGATGGACATGGTGTATAATGGGTGTGGTGTATAACGGGTTTGGTGCATAATGGGTGTGGTGTATAACAGGCATGGTGTATAATGGGTTTGGTGTACAACAGGCAAGGTGTATAATGGGAGTGGTGTATAATGGGCGTGGTGTATAATGGGTGTGGTGTATAATGGGCGTTGTGAATAACGGGCGGGTGTATTACGGGCATGGTGTATAATGGGCGTGGTGTATAATGGGCGTGGTGTATAATGGGCGTGGTGTATAACAGGCATGGTGTATAATGGGCGTGGTGTATAATGGGCGGGTGTATAACTGGCATGGTGTATATCGGGCATGGTGTATAATGGGCGTGGTGTATAACGGGCATGGTGTATAATGGGTGTGGTGTATAACGGGCATGGTGTATAATGGGCGTGGTGTATGATGGACATGGTGTATAATGGGTGTGGTGTATAACGGGTTTGGTGCATAATGGGTGTGGTGTATAACAGGCATGGTGTATAATGGGTTTGGTGTACAACAGGCAAGGTGTATGATGGGCGTGGTGTATAACGGGCATGGTGTATAATGGGCGTGGTGTATAATGGGCGTGGTGTATAATGGGTGTGGTGTATAATGGGCGTTGTGTATAACGGGCGGGTGTATTACGGGCATGGTGTATAATGGGCGTGGTGTATAATGGGCGTGGTGTATAATGGGCGTGGTGTATAACGAGCATGGTGTATAATGGGCGTGGTGTATAATGGGTGTGATGTATAATGGGCGTGTGTACAATGGGCATGGTGTATAATGGGCGTGGTGTATAATGGGCATGGTGTATAATGGGTGTGGAGTATGATGGGTGTGGTGTATAACGGGCGGGTGTATAACGGGCATGGTGTATAACGGGCATGATGTATAATGGGTGTGGTTTATAACGGGCATGGTGTATCATGGGCGTGGTGTATCACGGGCATGGTGTATAATGGGCGTGGTGTATAACGGGCATGGTGTATGATGGGGGTGGTGTATAACGGGCATGGTGTATAATGGGTGTGGTGTATAACGTGCGTGTGTACAATGGGCATGGTGTATAATGGGCGTGGTGTATAATGGGCATGGTGTATAATGGGTGTGGAGTATGATGGGTGTGGTGTATAACGGGCGGCTGTATAACGGGCATGGTGTATAACGGGCATGGTGTATAATGGGTGTGGTTTACAACGGGCATGGTGTATAATGGGTGTGGTGTATAACGGGCATGGTGTATAATGGGCGTGTTGTATAATGGGCGTGGTGTATAACGGGTGTGGTGTATAATGGGCGTGGTGTATAATGGGTGTGGTGTATAATGGGCGGTTGTATAACGGGCATGGTGTATTACGGGCATGGTGTATAATTGGTGTGGTGTATAACGGGCATGGTGTATAATGGGAGTGGTGTATAACGGGCATGGTGTATAATGGGTGTGGTGTATAATGGGTGTGGTGTATAACGGGCGGGTGTACAATGGTCATGGTGTATAATGGGCATGGTGTATAATGGGTGTGGTGTATAACGGGCGGGTGTATAACTGGCATGGTGTATATCGGGCATGGTGTATAATGGGCGTGGTGTATAATGGGCGTGGTGTATAACGGGCATGGTGTATAATGGGCGTGGTGTATAATGGGTGTGATGTATAATGGGCGTGTGTACAATGGGCATGGTGTATAATGGGCGTGGCGTATAATGGGCATGGTGTATAATGGGTGTGGAGTATGATGGGAGTGGTGTATAATGGGCGGGTGTATAACGGGCATGGTGTATAACGGGCATGATGTATAATGGGTGTGGTTTATAACGGGCATGATGTATCATGGGCGTGGTGTATAACGGGCATGGTGTATAATGGGCGTGGTGTATAACGGGCATGGTGTATAATGGGGGTGGTGTATAACGGGCATGGTGTATAATGGGTGTGGTGTATAACGTGCGTGTGTACAATGGGCATGGTGTATAATGGGCGTGGTGTATAATGGGCATGGTGTATAATGGGTGTGGAGTATGATGGGTGTGGTGTATAACGGGCGGGTGTATAACGGGCAAGGTGTATAACGGGCATGGTGTATAATGGGTGTGGTTTATAACGGGCATGGTGTATAATGGGGGTGGTGTATAACGGGCATGGTGTATAATGAGCGTGGTGTATAACGGGCATGGTGTATAATGGGTGTGATGTATAATGGGCATGGTGTATAATGGGCGTGGTGTATAACGGGTTTGGTGTATATCGGGCGTGGTGTATAATGGGTGTGGTGTATAATGGCTGTGGTGTATAACGGGCATGGTGTATAATGGGCGTGGTGTATAAAGGGCATGGTGTATAATGGGCGTGGTGTATAACAGGCATGGTGTATAATGGGCGTGGTGTATAATGGGCATGGTGTATAATGATCGTGGTGTATAACGGGTTTGGTGTATATCGGGCATGGTGTATAATGGGTGTGGTGTATAATGGGCGTGGTGTATAATGGGTGTGGTGTATAATGGGCGTGGTGTATAATGGGCATGGTGTATAATGGGCGTGGTGTATAACGGGTTTCGTGTATATCGGGCATGGTGTATAATGGGTGTGGTGTATAATGGGTGTGGTGTATAACAGGCATGGTGTATAATGGGCGTGGTGTATACTGGGTGTGGTGTATAACAAGCATGGTGTATAACGGGCATGGTGTACAATGGGCGTGGTGTATAATGGGCGTGGTGTATAATGGGTGTGGTGTATAACGAGCATGGTGTATAACAGGCATGGTGTATAACAGGCATGGTGTATAATGGGCGTGGTTTATAATGGGTGTGGTGTATAATGAGCATGGTGTATAATGGGCGTGGTGTATAATGGGCGTGGTGTATAATGGGTGTGGTGTATAACGGGCATGGTTTATAATGGGCATGGTGTATAATGGGCGTGGTGTATAATGGGCGTGGTGTATAACGGGTGTTGTGTATAATGGGCATGGTTTATAATGGGTGTGGTGTATAACGGGCATGGTGTATAATGGGCATGGTGTATAATGGGCGTGGTGTATAACAGGCATGGTGTACAATGGGCGTGGTGTATAATGGGCGTTGTGTATAATGGGCATGGTGTATAATGGGCGTGGTGTATAACAGGCATGGTGTACAATGGGTGTGGTGTACAACGAGCATGGTGTATAATGGGCGTGGTGTATAACGGGCGTGGTGTATAATGGGTGTGGTGTATAACGGGCATGGTGTATAATGGGCATGGTGTATAATGGGTGTGGTGTATAACGGGTGTGGTGTATAATGGGTGTGGTGTATAACGGGCATGGTGTATAACAGGCATGGTGTATAACGGGCGTGGTGTATAATGGGCATGGTGTATAATGGGCGTGGTGTATAATGGGCGTGGTGTATAACGGGTTTGGTGTATATCGGGCATGGTGTATAATGGGTGTGGTGTATAATGGGCGTGGTGTATAATGGGTGTGGTGTATAATGGGCGTGGTGTATAATGGGCATGGTGTATAATGGGCGTGGTGTATACAAGCATGGTGTATAACGGGCATGGTGTACAATGGGCGTGGTGTATAATGGGCGTGGTGTATAATGGGTGTGGTGTATAACGAGCATGGTGTATAACAGGCATGGTGTATAACAGGCATGGTGTATAATGGGCGTGGTGTATAATGGGTGTGGTGTATAATGAGCATGGTATATAATGGGCGTGGTGTATAATGGGCGTGGTGTATAATGGGCGTGGTGTATAACGGGCGTGGTGTATAATGGGCATGGTGTATAATGGGCGTGGTGTATAATGGGCGTGGTGTATAACGGGTGTGGTGTATAATGGGCATGGTTTATAATGGGTGTGGTGTATAACGGGCATGGTGTATAATGGGCATGGTGTATAATGGGCGTGGTGTATAACAGGCATGGTGTACAATGGGCGTGGTGTATAATGGGCGTGGTGTATAATGGGCATGGTGTATAATGGGCGTGGTGTACAACAGGCATGGTGTACAATGGGTGTGGTGTATAACGAGCATGGTGTATAATGGGCGTGGTGTATAACGGGCGTGGTGTATAATGGGTGTGGTGTATAACGGGCATGGTGTATAATGGGCATGGTGTATAATGGGTGTGGTGTATAACGGGTGTGGTGTATAATGGGTGTGGTGTATAATGGGCATGGTGTATAATGGGCATGGTGTATAATGGGCGTGGTGTATAACGGGCATGGTGTATAATGGGTGTGATGTATAATGGGCGTGTGTACAATGGGCATGGTGTATAATGGGCGTGGTGTATAATAGGCATGGTGTATAATGGGTGTGGAGTATGATGGGTGTGGTGTATAACGGGCGGGTGTATAACGGGCATGGTGTATAACGTGCATGGTGTATAATGGGTGTGGTTTATAACGGGCATATTGTATCATGGGCGTGGTGTATAACGGGCATGGTGTATAATGGGCGTGGTGTATAACGGGCATGGTGTATAATGGGTGTGGTGTATAACGGGCATGGTGTATAATGTGCGTGGTGTATGATGGACATGGTGTATAATGGGTGTGGTGTATAACGGGTTTGGTGCATAATGGGTGTGGTGTATAACAGGCATGGTGTATAATGGGTTTGGTGTACAACAGGCAAGGTGTATAATGGGAGTGGTGTATAATGGGCGTGGTGTATAATGGGTGTGGTGTATAATGGGCGTTGTGAATAACGGGCGGGTGTATTACGGGCATGGTGTATAATGGGCGTGGTGTATAATGGGCGTGGTGTATAATGGGCGTGGTGTATAACAGGCATGGTGTATAATGGGCGTGGTGTATAATGGGCGGGTGTATAACTGGCATGGTGTATATCGGGCATGGTGTATAATGGGCGTGGTGTATAACGGGCATGGTGTATAATGGGTGTGGTGTATAACGGGCATGGTGTATAATGGGCGTGGTGTATGATGGACATGGTGTATAATGGGCGTGGTGTATAACGGGTTTGGTGCATAATGGGTGTGGTGTATAACAGGCATGGTGTATAATGGGTTTGGTGTACAACAGGCAAGGTGTATGATGGGCGTGGTGTATAACGGGCATGGTGTATAATGGGCGTGGTGTATAATGGGCGTGGTGTATAATGGGTGTGGTGTATAATGGGCGTTGTGTATAACGGGCGGGTGTATTACGGGCATGGTGTATAATGGGCGTGGTGTATAATGGGCGTGGTGTATAATGGGCGTGGTGTATAACGAGCATGGTGTATAATGGGCGTGGTGTATAATGGGTGTGATGTATAATGGGCGTGTGTACAATGGGCATGGTGTATAATGGGCGTGGTGTATAATGGGCATGGTGTATAATGGGTGTGGAGTATGATGGGTGTGGTGTATAACGGGCGGGTGTATAACGGGCATGGTGTATAACGGGCATGATGTATAATGGGTGTGGTTTATAACGGGCATGGTGTATCATGGGCGTGGTGTATCACGGGCATGGTGTATAATGGGCGTGGTGTATAACGGGCATGGTGTATAATGGGGGTGGTGTATAACGGGCATGGTGTATAATGGGTGTGGTGTATAACGTGCGTGTGTACAATGGGCATGGTGTATAATGGGCGTGGTGTATAATGGGCATGGTGTATAATGGGTGTGGAGTATGATGGGTGTGGTGTATAACGGGCGGCTGTATAACGGGCATGGTGTATAATGGGCATGGTGTATAATGGGTGTGGTTTAAAACGGGCATGGTGTATAATGGGGGTGGTGTATAACGGGCATGGTGTATAATGAGCGTGGTGTATAACGGGCATGGTGTATAATGGGTGTGGTGTATAATGGGCATGGTGCATAATGGGCGTGGTGTATAACGGGTTTGGTGTATATCGGGCGTGGTGTATAATGGGTGTGGTGTATAATGGGTGTGGTGTATAACGGGCATGGTGTATAATGGGCGTGGTGTATAACAGGCATGGTGTATAATGGGCGTGGTGTATAATGGGCATGGTGTATAATGGGCGTGGTGTATAACGGGTTTGGTGTATATCGGGCGTGGTGTATAATGGGCGTGGTGTATAACAGGCATGGTGTATAATGGGCGTGGTGTATAATGGGCATGGTGTATAATGGGCGTGGTGTATAACGGGTTTCGTGTATATCGGGCATGGTGTATAATGGGTGTGGTGTATAATGGGTGTGGTGTATAACGGGCATGGTGTATAATGGGCGTGGTGTATACTGGGTGTGGTGTATAACAATCATGATGTATAACGGGCATGGTGTACAATGGGCGTGGTGTATAATGGGCGTGGTGTATAATGGGTGTGGTGTATAACGAGCATGGTGTATAACAGGCATGGTGTATAACAGGCATGGTGTATAATGGGCGTGGTGTATAATGGGTGTGGTGTATAATGAGCATGGTGTATAATGGGCGTGGTGTATAATGGGCGTGGTGTATAATGGGTGTGGTGTATAACGGGCATGGTGTATAATGGGCATGGTTTATAATGGGCGTGGTGTATAATGGGCGTGGTGTATAACGGGTGTGGTGTATAATGGGCATGGTTTATAATGGGTGTGGTGTATAACGGGCATGGTGTATAATGGGCATGGTGTATAATGGGCGTGGTGTATAACAGGCATGGTGTACAATGGGTGTGGTGTATAACGAGCATGGTGTATAATGGGCGTGGTATATAACGGGCGTGGTGTATAATGGGTGTGGTGTATAATGGGCATGGTGTATAATGGGCATGGTGTATAATGGGTGTGGTGTACAACGGGTGTGGTGTATAATGGGCGTGGTGTATAATGGGCATGGTGTATAATGGGCGTGGTGTATAACGGGCATGGTGTATAATGGGTGTGATGTATAATGGGCGTGTGTACAATGGGCATGGTGTATAATGGGCGTGGTGTATAATAGGCATGGTGTATAATGGGTGTGGAGTACGATGGGTGTGGTGTATAATGGGTGTGGTGTATAACGGGTTTGGTGCATAATGGGTGTGGTGTATAACAGGCATGGTGTATAATGGGTTTGGTGTACAACAGGCAAGGTGTATGATGGGCGTGGTGTATAACGGGCATGGTGTATAATGGGCGTGGTGTATAATGGGCGTGGTGTATAATGGGTGTGGTGTATAATGGGCGTGGTGTATGATGGACATGGTGTATAATGGGTGTGGTGTATAACGGGTTTGGTGCATAATGGGTGTGGTGTATAACAGGCATGGTGTATAATGGGTTTGGTGTACAACAGGCAAGGTGTATAATGGGTGTGGTGTATAATGGGCGTGGTGTATAATGGGTGTGGTGTATAATGGGCGTGGTGTATAATGGGTGTGGTGTATAAATATCGTTGTGTATAACGGGCGGGTGTATTACGGGCATGGTGTATAATGGGCGTGGTGTATAATGGGCGTGGTGTATAATGGGCGTGGTGTATAATGGGCGTGGTGTATAACAGGCATGGTGTATAATGGGCGTGGTGTATAACAGGCATGGTGTATAATGGGTGTGGTGTATAATTGGTGTGGTGTATAACGGGCGTGGTGTATAATGGGCGTGGTGTATAATGGATGTGGTGTATAACGGGCGTGGTGTATAATAGGCGTGGTGTATAACGGGCGTGGTGTATAATGGGCGGGTGTATAACCGGCATGGTGTATAATGGGTGTGGTGTATAACGGGCATGGTGTATAATGGGCGTGGTGTATAACGGGTTTGGTGTATATCAGGCATGGTGTATAATGGGCATGGTGTATAACGGGCATGGTGTATAATGGGTGTGGTGTATAATGGGTGTGGTGTATAACGGGCATGGTGTATAATGGGCGTGGTGTATAACGGGCATGGTGTATAATGGTCGTGGTGTATAATGGGCATGGTGTATAATGGGCATGGTGTATAACAGGCATGGTGTATAATGGCCGTGGTGTATAATTGGCGTGGTGTATAATGGGCATTGTGTATAACGGGCATGGTGTATAATGGGCGTGTTGTATAATGGGCATGGTGTATTACAGGCATGGTGTATAATGGGCGTGGTGTATAATTGGCGTGGTGTATAATGGGCATGGTGTATAACGGGCATGGTGTATAATGGGCGTGGTGTATAATGGGCATGGTGTATAATGGGCGTGGTGTATAACGGGTTTGGTGTATATCGGGCATGGTGTATAATGGGTGTGGTGTATTATGGGTGTGGTGTATAACGGGCATGGTGTATAATGGGCGTGGTGTATACTGGGTGTGGTGTATAACAAGCATGGTGTATAACGGGCATGGTGTACAATGGGCGTGGTGTATAATGGGCGTGGTGTATAATGGGTGTGGTGTATAACGAGCATGGTGTATAACAGGCATGGTGTATAATGGGCGTGGTGTATAATGGGTGTGGTGTATAATGAGCATGGTGTATAATGGGCGTGGTGTATAATGGGCGTGGTGTATAATGGGTGTGGTGTATAACGGGCATGGTGTATAATGGGCATGGTGTATAATGGGCGTGGTGTATAATGGGCGTGGTGTATAACGGGTGTGGTGTATAATGGGCGTGGTGTATAACAGGCATGGTGTATAACGGGCATGGTGTATAATGGGCGTGGTGTATAACAGGCATGGTGTACAATGGGTGTTGTGTATAACGAGTATGATGTATAATGGGCGTGGTGTATAACGGGCGTGGCGTATAATGGGTGTGGTGTATAACGGGCATGGTGTATAATGGGAATGGTGTATAATGGGTGTGGTGTATAATGGGTGTGGTGTATAACGGGCATAGTGTATAATGGGCATGGTGTATAATGGGTGTGGTGTATAACGGGTGTGGTGTATAATGGGCGTGGTGTATAATGGGCGTGGTGCATAATGGGCGTGCTGTATAATGGGCATGGTGCATAATGGGCGTGCTGTATCATGGGTGTGGTTTATAATGGGCATGGTGTCTAATCGGCGTGTTGTATAATGGGCCTGGTGTATAACAGGCATGGTGTATAATGGGCGTGGTGTATAATGGGCGTGCTGTATAATGGGTGTGGTGTATAACAGGCATTGTGTATAATGGGCATGGTGTATAACGGGCCTGGTGTATAACAGGCATGGTTTATAATGGGCGTGGTGTATAACGGGCATGGTGTTTAATCGGCGTGGTGTATAATGGGCAAGGTGTATAATGGGCGTGGTGTATAATGGGTGTGGTGTATAACGAGCATGGTGTATAACGGGCATGGAGTACAATGGGCGTGGTGTATAATGGGCGTGGTGTATAATTGGTGTGGTGTATAACGGGCATGGTGTATAATGGGCATGGTTTATAATGGGCGTGGTGAGTAACAGGCATGGTGTATAATGGGTGTGGTGTATAATGGGCATGGTGTATAACGGGCATGGTGTATAATGGGCGTGGTGTATAATGGGCGTGGTGCATAACGGGCATGGTGTATAATGGGCGTGGTGTATAATGGGCGTGGTGTATAACGGGCATGGTGTATAATGGGCGTGGCGTATAACGGGCGGCTGAATCGATATCGTTCTTTTTACACCAGCCCCCAATGTCAAAATTACCCTTCCTGCGTTTCGTCTTATCATTTTACCAATAAACAAACAGAAAGGTTAAAGTTCACACACAGATGCCGTGCGAATATGAGTATTGAGATTACATGACCAACAAGGTGGACTATTACTCATTTTTTATTTACTAATTAGAAATGCAATTAGCCACATCTGAATTTTCAATTCGCCACATGTCGCTGGTGGCTAATGTATTGGACAGCACTGCTGTAGTGTGTGGCCCAAAAGTGCTTACAGTACTCCAACTGTGGTCTTACTATGATTTCATAGAGATTTATCCTTATATCTTGACTCCTTTATTCTGTACCTCTTGCCATATAAAACCAGGTATTCCATTAGCTTTCTTTATGGCCTTGCTAGGAGGGCCATGATGATTTATAACCCTTGATATATGTGCCATAGATTAGGACACAAAAACATTACATACAGCTCTCTGATGCATGCTCTAGTATTAACCCAATTAAACCATAAGATCTCTGGTTTGATTCCCAGTGTGTGCTGAGCCAACTAATCTCAGGCAGGATAGCAGTGGAGATGTCACAGATTAAGAAGATAAAGCCAGATTTCTCACTGCTGATTGCAACCCCTCCTCCCTCCTGCCCGAATGTTGGGTGATTGGGGTTTGGTCACAATGCTTTTCCAGTCAAATGGACCGCTCACATTCACCTTCCGGGCCCATACGAGGAAAGTGCCCACGCGTGTGGAAGGGTACAGGATTAACGAGTGCCAGAGTCTTTGAAAGAAATGGGGGAAAACTGGGGAAAGCACTTGTGTGGAAGAAAGACTTGCATTTATAACGTCTCATCCAGAAAGACACTGCAGCACTCCCTCAGTACTACACTGGGAGTGTTAGCCGAGATTTTGTGCTCAAGTCTCTGGAGTGAAACTTAAACGCATATCCTTCTGACTCAGAGGTGAGAGTGCTACCCACAGAGTCATGGCTGACACAGTTACCAGTATTAACTATTGGGGAACATTTCTCCTGTGAATAATTATACCAAACCATGTCAGAGTCGGTACAATAAAAAAGAAATCCCAAAATGACTTTGTTTTACTTAAAATTATCAGCACGAGGTGTTATAGCTCGTAAAACTGAACCTCTCTGGTTTTGGATTATTTAGAATTCACAGTGAAATATAAACACGGTGTTAAGGTAACAGGGCTCTTCATTTAGCTGAAGAATTAAAGGGAATTTTCTGACTAACATGTAACCTTGAGTTCCTTGTACCCTAGCAACCTCACTCCCATAGGCAAATCCTGGATTATTTATACTTACCAATCGTATCCTTGCACTGAAATCAATAAAAAATCCACACACTCACCCCTCTCTATATTCTCGAATACGGTAATGAGAGAACATGTCAGGATAATGCTCAGACCCAAAAAATAACTGCGGGTAATATGTTTTAAGTTTTCAAAGAATATATTGATTTTTACAAATAAGTCTCAAAGCAATCTAATGTAAGAATCACTCCTGGGGAACTGGCTTGTGTCGGCTAATGCCTGCTCAGTGTGATGAATCTAACCACCTGACAATAAAAAAATTATGATCAGCTAATACAAAAGAGAAGTGATTGGGGTTTGAAATGGGCCTACTTTCGGGCCCAGAAATGGCCCGAGGCTAGTTCGAAATTAGGCCTCGAGCCTCATTAACATTTTATGCAGGAGCTGCTGGTGCCTGTAGCACCTCCATTGGCGGTTCGTGCGTTTTATGTAGAAGAATATCAGGCAGCTTCCCTCACCGGCAATGGCCTGAAGGTCAGTCGTGGGAGGGTGGCTGCAGCGGGCAATGGTAGAGAGGGAGTGGGAGGGGGAGGGGCGATCGCGAAGACTTTTAGGCGTCTTTGGGGCATAGGATGTTGATTCCCGAAATTGGGTCTCATTGAGCCTGTTTTACGAGGTCCAATTAGTACCACATTTTACTTCAGATTAATAGTACAGGTAGTTTAGAGCTGGACCCGAAAGGATGGCAATGCAGGGAACCCCCGTGATGTGTGCAGAGTGCAATATGTGGGCTATCGTAGATCATAGACAGGTTGGCGAGATGGGCAGACAGATGGCAGATGCAATTTAATATGGAGAAGTTTGAGATAATACATTTTGGGTGGATAAAGAAGGAATGGGAGTGCACTCTCTGAGTGGGAGTGCAGAAGGCTAAAATGAGACTCCTTACAGAGAGCACAAAGTCAGAAAATGATCCCTTGGATGCTCAAAGTAGAAAAGTATTTATTCTCCAGCATGGACATCCCTCACCTTCATCAGGAAAAAATATAGAACCAAATAAATATACAAAACATTCAAGGAATGACCAACTGTGGGGTAGGGTGAGCTAAATAATTCAAGCATTTGTACAACTCATCGGAACTTTAGTCAGGATTCTGTATCATGGAACACTGAGATAAGGACTCAGCTGTGGGTTCAGGAGGAGACGCCAGGGGCGGACAGGCCATACCGGAAATCGGCTGATCCCCTGAGTGTCTCCTGTGAATGGTTCCATAATACTGTATTATCGGCGCTCCCCCTTTTCCCGTAAGAATCCCGCGCCCTTTCGGGGAAGCTAGTCCGCTCTTTGTTAGTCCACAAAATTGGCCTTAGTTGTGTCCATTTTACACCCATAAAACAGACACAAGGGGGGGGGGTGATTTTAAACCCCAGGAACGGGTGGCTTGGGGTGGGTGGCAGTTGAAAATAGTTTTTTTTTGGGTTGCAACTGCAACATTTTTGGACTTGACATTCCCAGTGGGAAGCCTGTACTTTTCCGCGCTGACGTTAAACCCGGAAATAAAGCCGGGTTGTGGTCACGGCCCAAAAAACAACTGTTTTCAACTCCCACCTGCCCCCAACCCACCCGTTCTTGGGGTTTAAAATCACCCCCAACGAGATCCAAATTCCACCCCACTGAGTGCAAGTAAAAGGTGGGTTTTCTTCAGTGTGAAAAGTTGATGCAAAATTCTTTTACTAAATTGTCATGAGTTTATAATGGGTGACTTTACATTGTTGGTGGATCAGGCTCCGTCTAGAATCGCGCCAAGAGTGAAAGTTTAGTTTAAGAACTTTTCTTTTACTTGAGGTAGAGCGCAATATACCTCGTCGTTTCCCCAGCACTGACATCCTTTACCTTGATGATCATCAGTTTGAAACCCCCATTATAAAAAATCCATCTTAAGTATTACGAATACCAAGTAGCGTTTCATGTCTCTCAGCGTTGCGGCAGTTGCGTGGGCTGGCATTGTAAGTTACCCGTGATTGGTAGCTCGACTCCGTCAATCTCAAATTAAACCAGGATGGTTCCAAACTGTCTAATCTTTGCAAAAAAATTATCATTTGGATTTGATTAATAATGACTCATTCACTAATAAATTGAATTTGCCGATGAACTGTCTTGTATATCTGGGGGAAAGGAAGCAGCCTGCTCACTGTGAGTGGGAGTTGATGTGCAATGACTGGTGCTGGCAATGGGGCTCCTTAGAGTGAAGAATAGGATAAATTTATTCCACTTACTTATTCCAGGATCCTAATATAAACAGCAGTGACCAAAAGAGATGACCATTAACATTCTGAAAGTATAGTTAGAAATAATCTTCTTAGAATTCTTCATACTAGCCTTGCAGCAATATTTACCTTAAAATGAATTGGAGTTCAATGCAGGACAATAATCAATTGGGTGACTAGTTCTACACCATTGGAAGGGACCATCAGGCTTCCATTTATATCCATTTAATAAAGCCTCAACTTTCAATAACATATGTTAGACATTCAAATGTATTGCTCATCTAATGTTTGTTATTTGTTTTTTTCATTCTTGGGATGTGGGTGTCACTGGCATGGCTGGTACTTAATGCCCATCTCTAGTTGCCCCTTGAGAAGGTGGTGGGGAGCCCTTTTCTTGAACTGGTGCAGTCCATGTGGTGAAGGTGCTCCCACGATGCTGTTAGGTGGTTTAGATAGAAAGAAAGAAAGAAAGCTCCTTTCACAACATCAGGACACAGTAAAGTGCTTTACAGCCAATGAAGTACTTTTGAAATGTAGTCACCGTTGTAATGTAGGAAACACGGCAGCCAATTTGTGCACAGCAAGATCCCACAAACAGCAATGTGTAAATGACCAGATCATTTGTTTTAGTGATGATGGTTGAGGGAGAAATATTGGCCTGGACATTGGGGACAATTCCTCTGCTCTTCTTTGAATAGTGGTCATGGGATCTTCTGCGCCCACCTGAAAGGGCAGACGGGGCCTCGGTTTAATGTCTTATCCAAAAGACAGCACCTCTGACAGTGCAACAATCGCTCAGTACTGGCACTGGGAGTGTCAGCCTGGATTATGCGCTTAAGTTTCTGGAATGGGAGTTGAACCCACATCCTTCTAACTCAGAGGTGAGAGTGCTACCACTGACCCATGGTTGACACCAATGTTAGTCTGAATATTTAAAACCTGCATTCACTGACAGCATTTTCAGATAGTAAATAAGTAACACCACCTGGTTATTAGATACAGATTTCACTGCAACAAAATCCTTAACATTGATAAAAGAATACAATGTATTAACCACTCCATGAACTAACGTGTCTTGTAAGATAGACAGCAACAGTACCACAATTTAGTCACTCGTTCCAAGTCTTGCTAAGTGTTCAAGTTTAATGTCGTACTATACCTTAAAATTCACTATTTGTATCATTTTTTTTAATAATTCAGATTCAAATTATCGTAACAGGACAGAACATGACCTAACACAACTATTTATTCACCATACTTTTTGGTAATAGCAAGAGAATGTATTAGAAAATACAAATGCTTTAACATTTCTACTGGCTGTTATTTGTTTAAGTGTCTAATACTTGAGGTTTCAATTACAAATGCTAAATCTATTTCAACTTCAGGGTTCAAGCACAATATTAAAATGCATCACATTAATAAGCTTCGTAATTATTCTCTATTTTATTCTCAATTTCTACTTACAGCCTTTAATTCTCAGACTGCCAGCAGGTTTAGAAAATTCTCGTCTTCCCTGGCCAATCAGTTGTGTTTGTTTCCAGCTCACGCGCTGTGATACTGGAAAGAACATTAATATCACAGTAAGAACTTGCATTTCTATAGCACCTTCCACAACCTCAGGACGTCCCAAAGCACTTTACAGCCAATGAAGTACTTTTGAAATGTCGTCACTGTTGTAATGTAGAAAATGCAGCAGCCAAATTGAGCACAGCAAGGTCCCACAAATGAGATAAATGACCAGGTAATCTGTTTTTGTTGTTGGTTGAGGGATAAGTATTACCTAGAACTCCTCTGCTCTTCTTCGAATTCTGTTATGGGATCTTTTACTACCACCTGAGAGAGCAGACGGGGCCTCGGTTTAACATCTGAGATATCAGGTACTATCAATCCCACCTACCCACCTCTCACCATACCCCTTAATCTCTTCTCCCTCGTCCATTTGTCTCAAGCCCGTTAATATACTGTGATTCAATGGCTTTCCCTGGTGACTTATTCAATAGCCTTTGGGAGAGAAAAATTTCACTTGATTTCATTTTTGGTAACTCCAGCCAGAGACCGGTGGAAGCCCCAGAGAAACGGTGTAATCGTCGGAAAATGAGAACCCCCTCCCCCACCCACAATCTTTGACCTGGTCGAATTGGATGCAGATGTTGCGGGGTTGGTTGGAACTTGATTTTGGACTGGAGTGGCAGCATAGATTATCTCAAAGTCCCAACATTATGCATCAATAACACCAAAATAATTTATTTCTTAGTCAAAATTACAGGAGTAATTTTCAGGCCTCAGCCCTCAAGGAAGCTACGTTTCTCTTCTGTCCAGGTTAATTTGGGACTGGGCAGGTTTTGGTTCCTCATAGAGAGAGTAAAGCTCATCCTCTGGGCAGGTTGTCCTCATTCCAGAGCAGTGCACAGACACAGAGCTACTGGTCCAGCGAGCAAACCAGGAGAGATAACAAACCAAGTGAGTTCACTTAGTCTAGATGTGAACGCTCTAATATTGCAAGAGGTTTCTTCAGTATGGTGGCCTTTGATCCTGCCCAATGAAGGAACCAATCTGCCTGTCAGTGCATTTCATTCTCTCCGGATAGTTTGTATCCCAGCAATAGAGGAATCAATATGCCCCATGGCGTAAAGCTTTCATGACAGTAGCTTGACTTCCACTGGCAGTGCCACCCCTGAAGTGAGAATTGTCTGCAGACCTGATTGCAGCAGACGGCACATTTCAGTCATGGCCTCCCTGGTCAACCTCAGTCTGCAAAGGCAGTTTTCTTCTGGTCTTCGCAGGTAAATGTGCCTGGATTTGTAGACATGGTTGTGTGGATAATGGTGGATGTGGACTGAATACCTCTGTTACTAGCAAATCTTCCTCGCATCCCTGATGATGATGATGATAATGAGGATAATTTCTATTTGGATGGTGGGATACATTGGATTAATAATATTTATACAATTTAATTTAGTATGGAAGGTGACTGGCCATATTTGGTATCAGCCTTTTGTAAATGTCTGGACAGTTTAGAAAGGTTAAAAATATGTGTATATTTGAAGTCTTAAAAAACAGAGACATTTTAATCGGAATTTTTGGAAATGAATGTCAATTAACGGCATTAACCTCTAGAAATAGACATTTATTAACCCAGACACCTCCATCAGAATGCCAGGGATATTAAAGTTGATGAGGCCGTTATGTTAGAAACCAGGCCAACTTGTGCAGTTTCCATCGAACAATCACAAAGCACTGATGATTTAGAATCACCCCTCTCTGGAGAGGAAGTGCTAACCCATATCAACAGCTCACACAATAGCCTGAGGCATAATTGCGGTTAACTGCAGATGCAATACAAGATGCAAATTTCCTTCCACTCCTCTCCTTCACGGGGTCACTATCTCTCTGTCTTCCTTTCTATCTGTAAGATGGTGGGAGTCAGTGAGGAGGACATTGCCTGATCGGGAAAGGCTGTTGTATTGTTGACGCAGAACTTGTTCCATTCTAAAACACCGGAAGTTTTACCATTGGATAGGATTTCTGTTGGGTGGGAATGGTTCCTCTGGCAGTGAGTGAGTGTGCGTAATCATAGCAACCTACCCCCTGGCTGAAAGAGTCCTACTTCACGAGGTAGGGGATACTGTTCCCTCTAATCTGCGTGCGTGCGTGGCCACGTAGCTATCTGTTGTGGGCCTTGCACTTCAACATTCCGTCTGTGCACCAAACCAGTGCTCTCGGCCCCTCTCTAGGCCCCTCTCTCACACTGACCAGTCTCCAGGCCCCTCTCTCACACTGACCAGTCCCCAGGCCCCTCTCTCACACTGACCAGTCCCCAGGCCCCTCTCTCACACTGACCAGTCCCCAGGCCCCTCTCTCACACTGACCAGTCTCCAGGCCCCTCTCTCACACTGACCAGTCTCCAGGCCCCTCTCTCACACTGACCAGTCCCCAGGCCACTCTCTCACACTGACCAGTCTCCAGGCCCCTCTCTCACACTGACCAGTCTCCAGGCCCCTCTCTCACACTGACCAGTCTCCAGGCCCCTCTCTCACACTGACCAGTCTCCAGGCCCCTCTCTCACACTGACCAGTCCCCAGGCCTCTCTCTCACACTGACCAGTCCCCAGGCCCCTCTCTCACACTGACCAGTCTCCAGGCC
The DNA here is from genome assembly GCF_035084215.1 of Heptranchias perlo. Classification (NCBI taxonomy): domain Eukaryota; kingdom Metazoa; phylum Chordata; class Chondrichthyes; order Hexanchiformes; family Hexanchidae; genus Heptranchias; species Heptranchias perlo. The sequence goes on along the minus strand of NC_090327.1, from coordinate 119,775,347 downwards.
CCTCTCTCACACTGACCAGTCTCCAGGCCCCTCTCTCACACTGACCAGTCCCCAGGCCTCTCTCTCACACTGACCAGTCCCCAGGCCCCTCTCTCACACTGACCAGTCTCCAGGTCTCTCTCCCACACTGACCAGTGCCCAGACCCTGGACCCTTCTCCAGCTCTGACTCCCTGGTCCCCAGTGCTCCAACCCCAGGCGGGCTGCTCTGCCTCTGGTACTCGGGAGTGTCCGCGTGTCCGATCCCGCGCTCCGGCCCCCGCTGCCGCATTGTTTACCGCATTGCTAGGAAATGCAGTCAGCGAGCGGCTGATTGGCTGCGCGGAAACCAGACCAGGAAGTAAAATGAAAGCGATGTGTTTGTCAGTGGCCAATCACAGACTGGACTTATGCACCCAATCAGAGCCCAGGCACCTCCACCCAATCATAGATGAGGGGCCCATTCAAAACTGCAAGTTATACAATTGGAATGCATTAATTTGTTAAACCCTGCTGAGGATTTAATGGGGGGGGGGGGGCGGGGGGAGAGCTTTAATTAAACTGTTCCCTATTCCCAAATTCACACTGACTGACTTGACAGCTGTTTTGTATTTCTGACGCAATTTAAAAATTCTGATTGCACTCGATTTATTTCTGTTTGAATCAGAGTCATTAAGCTGATTCAACAAAAAGCTGATTGGAATCGTTTCCATCAGATAATTTTTAATAAAATATAACGAGACTGGTCTGCTCAATCCTAGTGCAACTTAAGAAACTCATTTCATAAATTATATAAATTTATCAGCCAAAATAACATTAAATTGTTACAATTATCCATTATTTTGTACATTTGTTCTGTTTGTTCTTTACCCTGAATAATGTTTTCTAAAAAGATCTTCTATTTAAAGTTGTGATTTTTTTGACGGTGGCGCACACAGCCTCTATATCGATGCACCAACCCAAATTCATTCCGCACATGACCGAAAAATATCAAAGGGAACCTTAGTTGCCAACCCTCCAGGATTGTCCTAGAGTCTCCAGAAATTGAAGTTTAATCTCCAGGGCTCTGCTGCCAGCAAACCCTGGGAGAAAAATCATAGGGGTATTAAAGAAAATTGGGCTTTTTTTCATTTTCTTTGGGCACTTTCATTTATTTGTTATAAAAATATTGGCAATGAGGAGAAAAGGCAGTTTCACTGACAGTCAAGGTATAGCCAATCGGGTAACAAAGAGTTGGTTCCCTTTCCAATTGGCCGTGAGAAGGCAATGCGCCTGGAGGATGGACCAATGGCGGGAATGTGGGGGCGGGGTGGTTCGAGGTGAGAGGTCATGTGATGAAACCTCCAGGAATACACCCAACCAGAGTTGGCTCAGTAGCCCATTTCCCAGGCCTCTATTGCTCCCACTTTTTATAGCCAAGGTCCATACTATGGGGGAGCATTATCTGAACATGTAAAATTTGGCTTGGGACAATTAGACACCAGATTTGAATACTTCAGTAGAGTTGCTCATTCTGGTAGCACAGCTTTTCCTCACCATCACCAGTTAAAATCAGGAACTCTGGCATCAGGCGGGTCAGGTTGGGCACTGGGTTTTCTGACCCATGCCCGTTGCTTTCCAAATTTTGGAGCTGCAGTGTGGATTTTTAACCTGACCTCCGTCCTCCAAGTGAAAGGTGAACTTAATTCAGAGGATATATTGGGGGTGAAATTCATCATAGAATCATAGAAAGTTACGGCACAGAAGGCGGCCATTTGGCACCTCGTATCTGTGCTGGCCGAAAAAGAGCTATCTAACTTAATCCCACTTTCCAGCACTTGGTCCCTAGCCCTGTAGGTTATGGCACTTCAAGTGCACATCCAAGTAGTTTGTAAATGAGTTGAGGGTTTCTACCTCTACCACCCTTGCAGGCAGTGAGTTCCGGACCCCCACCACCACTCTCCTGAGCTCCCCTCTAATCCTTCTATCAATTACTTTAACTCTATGCCCCCTGGTCACTGATCCCCTATTAAGGGAAATAGGTCCTCCATATCCACTCTATCTAGGCCCCTCATAATTTTATACACCGCAATAAAATCTCCCCTCAGCCTCCTTTATTCCAAAAGAAAAACAACCCCAGCCTATTCAATCTTTTCTCAGAGCTAAAATTCTCCAGCCCTGGCAACATCCTCGTAAATCTCCTCTGTACCCTCTCTAGTGCAATCACATCTTTCCTGCAATGTGGTGACCAGAACTGTATGCAGTACTCAAGCTGTGGCCTAACTAATGTTTTATACAGAGCTAGCGTAACCTCCCTGCTCTTAATTACTATGCCTTAGCTAATAAAGGAAAGTATCCCGTATGCCTTTTTAACCACCTTATCTACCTATCCTGCTACCTTCAGGGATCTGTGGACATGGCACTTCAAGGTCCCTCTCTTCCTCTACACCTCTCATTATCCTCCCATTTATTGTGTATACCCTTGCATTATTTGCCCTCCACAAATGCATTACCTCACACTTCTCCGAATTGAATTCCATTTGCCACTTTTCTGCCCACCTGACCAGTCCATTGATATCTTCCTGCAGTCTACAGCTTTCCCCCTCACTATCAACCACACAGTCAATTTTTGTATAATTTGCAAACTTCTTGATCATGCCCCCTACATTCAAGTCCAAATCGTTAATGTATACCACAAAAAGCAAGGGATCTAGTGCTGAGCCCTGCGGAACCCCCACTGGAAACAGCCTTCCAGTCGCAAAAAACACCCGTCAACCATTACCCTTTGCTTCTTGCCACTGAGCCAATTTTGGATCCAACTTGCCACATTCCCTTGGATCCCATGGGCTTTTTATTTTTTGACCAGTCTGCCATGTGGGACCTTGCTAAAATCCATGTAGACTACATCAAACACATTACCCTCATTAACCCTCCTTGGTGCCTCCTCAAAAAATTCAATCAAGTTAGTCAGACATGATCATCCCTTAACAAATCCATGCTGACTGTCCTTGATTACTCCATGCCTTTCTAAATGACGATTTATGCTGTCCCTCAGAATTGATTCCAATAATTTGCCCACCGCTGAGGTTAGACTGACTGGCCTGTAATTACTCGGTCTATCTCTTTCTCCCTTTTTAAACAACGGTACACTGTTAGCAGTCCTCCAATCCTCCGGCACCACGCCTGTATCCAGTGAGGATTGGAAAACGATGGTCAGAGCCTCCGTTATTTCCTCCCTTGCTTCTCTTAACTGCCTGGGATACATTTCATCCGGGCCTGGCGATTTATCTACTTTAAAAGATGCTAAACCCCTTAATATTTCCTCTCTCACTATGTTTATCCCACTATGATCACGGGCAGTAGCGAGAAATGGGCTAGAGCAAATCAGCAGCCCGTTTGCACCCCGCCCGATGTTCATTGACTTCAATGGAAAAGAAAATCGAGTGGTGTATAAAACAATGAGGCAAAGGCTCATTGACGTAAATTAGGGAGCTGGGCTACTTCCTCCTCTACAGGGGTCTAACAATTGAGAATAGGGAGGGGGGATGTTTTAAGCTGCGCCCTCCCTCATAATCAGCTAGTTAGTCTACATCTTCCCTTTGTTCATGAACTTCCCAAAGTTCAAGGGAACGAGAGAGAATAAAAGAGTCAGAGGGGAATCAGCAGGTGCGTGCTGATATCCTTGGCATCACACACCACTGCACATTCACAGGCGGCTGTTCTTTTCAATTCTGATGAGCACTCTCTCTGTGAAGAAACACACGTCTGTACACGTGTACTATTGAGATCCTCGGAGCCTTGGGAAATCCCATAATGTGAAAGAACTGGTATTGTGCTTGCTGTTGCTGCTGCTCGTTTCTATAGAAGCAGATGTGTCTCCTTACTGTCGCCACCCTGCTGAATAGACCTATAGACTGTCTGAAGGTTAAAGAGCCATCGGGAGGAACTTCAAAGACGCAGTCAAATAAAAATTGCACATGGGAGTTAAGACCAAGTGCAGTCTTCAGGTGGCAGAGGCTTAAAGGGCAGGTGTGCGACATAATTTCAATCCCATTTTATAGTCATACATTCTTATTTTTATATTTGCATTACGAATTCCTAGCTCCATATTTATAATGGAAACTGCCCATGTAAAGCCATCGCACTGTAATTACACCCTCCTGTCAGTGGCACCGTATCTGGGGTACTGCCACCCCGGGACCTCCCCCTCACCCACCACGATCATGACCCCCCCACCCCCATGTGTAAGTATGTGAGTTTGTGACACAACAGATGCACAGGCTAACCTGGTGAAGCGAGTGGTTGCAGTTCTCGCCTCGCTTTGTCCCAAGGGTATTAATGGAAAAATAAATATTGTTCACCTCTTTGTATTTACATGGAATTAACAGCACAGAAACAGGCCATTCGGCCCAACAGGTCCATGCCGGTGTTTATGCTCCACACGAGCCTCCTCCCTTCCTACTTCATCTAACCCAATCAGCATATCCTTCCATTCCTTTCTCCCTCATGTGTTTATCCAACTTCCCTTTAAATGCATCTATACTATTCACCTCAACCAATCCATGTGATAGCGAGTTCCACATTCTAACCACTCTCTGAGTAAAGAAGTTTCTCCTGACTTATTTGATTCTGGTGTATAATATTCGGAACAGAAATGTGCAGAATACCAGTTTTTGGAGATGTTACATGAAGGAAATGAGGTGAACTTCTTAAAGGGGTGTAAAAATCTTTCTGCAACCACGGAGTTACGAACATATGAAAATGATGGGCAGGATAAAGACTAACTGGTCCATCAAGCCTGCCCCATACACCATGATGACCGGAGCATCATGACTAAACACTTTCCCCACCTCCTAACTCTCCCCCCACCCCCCCCCCCCCCCACCCCGCCTCCCCCACCCCCGCAGCTGTGTAATCTACTGGGAGAGGCAAAAACCCAGAACAAGCCCAGGACCAAAAAGGGAAAAATACCCTTGAAAATTACTCTCCGACCCTCTCAGGCGATTGAATCCAGTCCAGGGGATCACATGGACCAAGTGTTATCTATAAAGACATTTACCTTCTACATGATGCGATCTCTGTCCCAGTCAAGGATCAACCCAGCCCCCTCTTGAAGGCAGAGAGTCAGCACCCACCACACCAGCCGGCAACTCATTCCAGAGGCTCACAATTCTCTGGGAAAAGAAGAACCACCCAAAATCCAGACTATTCCTACTCTTCCATAGTTTAAACTCATGTCCCCTGCTCCTCCCCACCCTGTCAAACTGGAATAATCTATCAATAGGGACGTTATCCAGCCCTTCAATTATTTTATAATTTAATCAGTAAATGCCCAGTGTCGCTGTCAGAGAGGGAGCTTGGTTCAAAGTTCCTAGTGAGACAGAAGAGAGAATTATCAATGAACAGATTATGAGGGAAGGTAAAGAGTGCACTTAATGTGTTTTGATATGAGAATTTATCAAGCATACCAGATTTTGTGATACTAATAAATATATTATCGTCAATGAACAAGTACAAATTGGATTAAAGATCCAGTACTCTTTGCCCACAGTAAATTATATCAAATGTAATTACAGAATGGAATTTCAAGATGAATAATGGGTAGTCAAGATCATTGTTTTGAGTCAATAAAACACATCATATAATATAATGTAGCTTAATAGATGAATATTTTGTCTGGATTTATTTGTAATAAAAACTACAGCTAAAAGATAGTAATAATTACAACAAAATGGAATGCAATATTCAGATCAGTAGATAATTACAGAGCACCATTTTTCAATATGTACGAGATTCACCTTTTTTGGATTAATTTATTCCAACAGTCACACGTGGCATTTCTCTAAAGGACGGATAAGATTGTATTGGATTTAATTTTCTTTTCTCATTCACAGCTTCGGTGTCAAGATTGTGGTCAACTGCAATTCATTTGTTATTAATTTGTGTCACAATTTTTTACAGCGTGTCCATGGACCATTGGACTTGATGAGGAGATCCCAGGGGAACCTGCCTGCAAGTTGGCTCTGATAGCTGCACAGTTTTTGCCCCCCTCCCTCTCCCCAACTATCTCCCCTCCTCGCCTGAAAGCGCTCACTCATGTAATTCCATGGGTACCAGCTGAAGAGGCTGTTCCTCCAGTGGAATTAGAATTGTTAGGGCTATTGAACCTGGGGGGTCATCCCTGCTGAACCTGATCCTATCCTCAAGCTGACTACAGACTCAGGATTCGAGTGGATGGAAATTGGTCCTTGGGGCCTCATCAACGTACTTGGGTTAAGCTGCTGGCACTGCTCACACCTCCACAGGCATCTCGCAACCCCCCCCCCCCGCCCGGCAAAGGCATCAGTGTCGGGCGGCCTGCCCTTCACTGGCAGTGGCCATCAGGTAAGTCCGAGGAGGGGAGATTGGAGTGGGCTACGGGGCTCGTGGGGGACTGATCGCAACTCCTGTGTAGTCGGGGTGGGGGCAGGGTGGTCGGGGGGAGGGTGGTGAGAGCACTCCTGCGTTACACCTGCCCAGCTATTTACTTCATGGGGTCCTTCAACAGGTGTTAGGCCCCTAATTTAGATATTTAAAGTGCCAGACACCTATTAAAGGAGCAGTCGCCTAAAAATAAGGACCCACGAATTTAGCAGTGGGACCAACATCTGCACAGGTTGGGCGCACTCTGTCCTACGGCTAAATTGGTGTGCTTTGCACCGGTTTTATGCCTGAAAAACAGGTACTCACAAACCAATTTCTACCTCATTAACTCCACCATCCCCTGGAAATAACAAGTATCGAGCTTGTCCCCTGCTCTGAACAACTTGATTGTCACTTCAGTGTTAGTTGACTTGACAATCCACTTGATGGTTTCCGTTAACAAAAGTAAGTTTGGGTTAATTCAGTTTCCTTGGAGTGGGTAGCACTGTCTCCTCTGAGTCAGAAGGTTGTGGGTTCAAGCCCCACTCCAGAGACTTGAACACCTAGGGAGACAGTAGTGAGAGTACTGTATTGCAGGGGATACTGTCCTTCAGGCATTAAACTGAGGCTCTGCCATGAGGTTCTGGTGGATGTTAAAGATCACACGGCACTATTCAAAGAAGGTATTGGGAGTTCTCCCAGTGCCCTGGCCCAACACCCCCCACTCAATTAACATCACCAAAAACAGATTCACTTGTCATTCGTCCCATTGCTGCTCATGGGATCTTGCTGGATGCAAAACAGCTGCCTCATTTGCATACATACGGACAGTCACTGCACTTCGAAACAATTCCCAGCATGTGGAGTCTTGCTGTGTAGTCTTCCCTTGTGTATTTACTCCATCCATCACAGTTATCTTTGAACTGCAGTGGGCTCCCACTCTACATCCCTCTTTTTTCAGCCAGATAAAGTGTGAATTGTAGAGACCGTGTTCTTGAGGGATGATATCTATGGGTTTCCCATTAGTGAAGAGCAATAAATAATACACACCATAAACGCATCACAGATTGTGGCATGTCAGAGTATTTAGGGGGAGTGACTGTCTATAGAAATAATTCCGCTTTATCCTCCTCGATCTACATTCCATGGAATATTCATTTATTGGCATTTCTTTTTTATGGCATTTGTGTTGATAAAACACTAAGGGGTGAAACCTTGTTACTTTAAGAGACAGGAACCAATATTCCTTCCAGACAGGACGCGAGGGATTAAAGATTGCATAGAGATACGTGAAAATCAGTTCAGCACTGGACTAATCCCAGGAGGAAAGCTCCTGCTGAAAATGAAGGCTTCTCACAATTACCAGTCAGATGCTTCCTCTGACAGATGGCCAGATTTAATCTGAAAGTTCCCGTCGGCTGATATGTTTCAAGAAAGGTCAAAACACACAGCGGATCGTGATGCTATAACCAGGAGATGATAATGGACCTTTGCTCAAAGCCAATAAAAGAAACAGGCCCTGCAATGGCTGGACAGTGTGCTCGCTGTCCTGTTCTGTGGGAGAAGATTACTCAGGCTATGGAATTGGCTTCTGATATTCCAGTTGAGGCATTGAAGGACAAGGAAGGCTGCAGTGTCTTCATATAATTTTGAGCACTGATGTGTGAGGTAACAGCAAAAATGACTACTTACCATAGTCTGCACAAGCTGAGCAGCACACCTACTGAGACACTCACTCTAAGCCGCAATGGTGATATATTCAAGTCCTCAGAGAGGGAACCACATCACCCCTTGTCTTGCCTGGTACCATTTCTCTGCGAGGCTGCTAGTTAAGGGTGCCAGGGGTGTCACGGTGGCACAGATGTTACAGGTGTTATGGTGGTACAGGTGTCACGGTGACACAGGAGTCACAGGTGTCACATTGGTACAGGTGTCACAGGTGTCACGGTGGTACAGGTGTCACAGGTGTCACAGTGGTACAGGTGTCACAGGTGTCACATTGGTACAGGTGTCACATTGGTACAGGTGTCACAGGTGTCACGGTGGTACAGGTGTCACAGGTGTCACAGTGGTACAGGAGTCACAGGTGTCACATTGGTACAGGTGTCACAGGTGTCACGGTGGTACAGGTGTCACAGGTGTCACATTGGTACAGGTGTCACATTGGTACAGGTGTCACAGGTGTCACGGTGGTATGGGTGTCACGGGTGTCACAGGTGACATGGTGGTACAGGTGTCACAGGTGTCACAGTGGCTCAGGTGTCACAGATGTCACTGTGCTACGGGTGCCACGGTGTCACAGGTGTCACGGTGGAACAGGTGTCACGAGTATCACGGGTGTCACAGTGTCACAGAGGCACAGGTGTTACAGGGGTCATGGCGGCACGGGTGTCACGGGTGTCACAGTGTAAGGGTGTCACGTGTGTCACAGGTGCATACGGAACTACAGATGTTGACCCACACTGCCAGATGGAGGGGGATGTGTCAAACCCTATGGTAATGGTAGGTCTGATCAGGACAACTGATGGGAAGTTGGCACCTTACATTAATGCAAAACTACCCACGAGAGATAACTGAAAAATAACTGTTTCTAGACAGAGGAGTTGGCATATGGCAGATATGAGACGTGATATTCCCACAAGTAACAGGTGAGTCATTCTAAGCAGGGATAGGTGAGACTTGGGTGCAGGTGCGAACAGTTTATCGTAAGTTAATTGGCTTGTAGGTGTAAGAAAGCGCAAATTATTCCGCATACACCCAGGAGATAGGAATCTCTCAAGTGCCAGTGAGCTGCAAATTATACACAAAGGAATGAAGATTTTTGAATGGGGTCTATTCCAGGGCACATTGTGCAGACCACAGATTTCTTGCGAATCAAAATTCTTGGCAGGTAAAAGTAGTGTCACTTTTTGCACTGAGAAATATGATGATTGCATTTGTGATCTGTTCTGATTATTTATATTGAACGCTACTTGAATCCATCCCTTCTGCTCCTCACAGGTCACCAGGGATACAATGGTCAGGTGACATTTGTAATTTATTAATTAGAAGCCTTTATTGGACAATTAATCATTGGAATAAATCATTAAAGTAATCGTGGCCTTTTTTTAAAGGCATCCATGTGTAACATATGAGTGATTTCCCTTCGTGGCCTCTGTGTGTCTTCAGTATTTGAGACACATTCATCAAGAAAATGACTTAATTTTGTAGAGGTCTGGATATAAATTAAATGCACTGGTGACAAACCAACTATAAAGAGCATGTTTATCAGATTGACTTTGTGAGAAGAAAAAACTCATCCGTTTTTATTTACCTACTTTGGTTCTCAAATTCAAAAATGAAAGATGCAAATAGCTACTTGTTTAACTAACAAAAGTGCTCTGGAATCCCCAAGATCAACAGATTGCTACCTGTACTGAAGAATTCTTTAACTATCTACCCAGGGTTGTACTAGAATCTCTGCAGGTTAACAGGGAAACAGGGGTTATGGAAATGTGAGAGTAACTGAATGCCATTTCAAAGTGTTCATTTCTCTAAAGAAGTAAAGAAAGAAAGACTTGAATTTATATAGCACCTTTCACGACCTCATGACAACCCAAAGCGCTTCACAGCCAATGAAGTACCTTTTGAAGAGTAGCCACTGTGGCAATATAGGAAATGCAGCAGCCAATTTGCCCACAAACAGCAACGTGATAATGACAGCAACAGATAATCTGTTTTAGTGATGTTTGTTGAGGGATAAATATTGGCCAGGATACTGGGGAGAACTCCCCTGTTCTTCGAATAGTGGCCTTGGGATCTTTTATGACCACCCGAGAGGGCAGACCGGGCCTCGGTTTAATGTCTTATCTGACAGTGCAGCACTCCCTCAGTACTGCACTGGAGTGTCGTCGTCCTGGATTATGTGCTTAAGTCTCTGGAGTGGGACATGAGTATTCACTTGAAACCAGCCGGCAGCACTGTACTTCACTGCTGTCATTACTCTTCAGGTCACTTTATGCAACCACTTATACAAGAATGAAAAGATTGTTGGTGTTGGTTAGTCAGATGCCTGGCACGTGCAGAAACCCATCATCATGTTTAAAAGTCTTCAACCCAACCTACTGAGAAATCTATGCACACACAGGGGTAAATTCTCCAAGATCCCTCACTGCAGAAGAGTCTTCACACTCTGTCAACCTTCATCCAAAGATTACAGCAGGCGGCCACCATGTTATCCATTCATTGGAATCAACAGGTGGTAGATTGAGGGTAGCCTGGCTGGGGTCTTCTGAAACATGCTGGCTGCATGCAAGGCCCTACAAGTGGTGTGGGGTCTCAGAAAACGTCCATTGAGTCTGGATGCATACTCTCGCCTGCAGGGATACACCCTACTAACCTAAATCTACAAAACTCAAGCACAGGTTGTGAAAGCCAAGCCTTAAGAAGCCCCAAACCTGCTCAAAGGGAGTTTAACCAGCTAAAACCGAAGAACCATGGACCTCACCACCACTGTTTCTGAGCCTTGATTTACTTTGATGACTGGGATTGTGCAGTAATAAAACAAGAAAGGAATGAGAAAAGGCCATTCAGCCCAGCTAGCTTGTTCCTTCCAAAGACCAAATACATTCTACCCCATCATGGACTATACCCCACTGATTTAATCTCCTTCCATAGACCATACACATTCTGTCTTATCATGGACTCTACCCCACTGATATAATCTCCTGTGGGAAAGTTCTGCTGAAATACTCTGTGATTCCCAAAGGCTCCAAACAAACTCCAGAATTTGCATGTTCCCTCCCTGCTCATTCAATCACTGGTTTGCTGTTTGGGTAATTTTCATAAAATGTATGAGGTTATTTTAAAAAATTCATTCCCAGGATGTGGGCGTCACCGGCAAGGCTGGCATTCCTAGTTGCCCTGCTGGGCCACTTCAGAGTGCAGTTAAGGGTCAACCACGTTGATGTGGGGACTGGAGTCATATATAGGCCAGACCTCTTTTTTTATTTCAAAATGTACTTTATTTCATAGAATTTAAAAGATAGACAAAGTTCAATGTAAAAATCACAATTTCAAACCAGTACAATTCACACCAATAAATTGCAGATCGTACACAAAGCGATCTCAATATTAACAATTCAAACACAGTACATGTCTTATAATACATGCTGTACAATTCAAGGTGGAGTGGCCTTACACGGTGGGCTTTCCCCATTGAGCCTTTGCGTAGGTCTCACTTTGCTTCAGTGCGTCTCTCAGCACGTACTCTTTGACCTTGGAGTGTGCCAGTCGGCAACACTCGGTCATGGACAACTCCTTCAGCTGGAAGACCAGCAGGTTTTGGGTGGACCAAAGGGCCTCCTTCACCGAGATGATGGTCTTCCAGCCGCAGGTGATGTCTGTCTCGATGTGCGTCCTGGGGAACAGCCCGTAGAGGACAGTGTCCTGTGTTACCGAACTGTTGGGGATGAACCGGGACAGATACCAACGCAACTCTCTCCACACCCTCTGCGCGAAGGGGCAGCCCATCAGGAGATGGATGACGGTCTCCTTCCCGCCGCAGCCTCGAGGACAGCTCGCGGTGGTGCTGAGATTCCGTGCGTGTTAGAAGGACCGCACTGGGAGGGCCTGTCTCACCACCATCCAGGCTATATCCTGGTGCCTGTTTGTCAGCCCTGGGGACGAGACATTCTGCCAAATGGCATCGACCGTCTGGTCAGGGAAGAAACCGACCAAGTCCATCCTCTCCTTTCCTTGCAGGACTCTCAGACGTTTCGTGTTGACCACTGTCTGACGGCCTTGTGGTAGAAGGGGTTCCTCCTCAGGAACTTCACCACCTGGGACAGGTGGTGGGGGATGGTCCAGCTCAATGGGACGTCCTGCACCTGCTTGGCCAGCGTGGCAAGACCCAGCCTTCTCAGTGTGCTGGCCAGGTAGAAACTCAAGACGTTATGACACTTGGTGTTGGCGTACTGGGGCTCTACACACATTCTGAGGCAGCCAAAGGCGGCCATCAGGATCAGAGCGGCATCGAGGATGCTCTTCTTCCCCTTTGTCTGGGGCTTGTACATGGTGACTCTGTGATTGCGTTCTACCTTGGACCTCCAGACAAAGTGGAAGATAGCTCAGGTGATTGTGACAGCGGAGTTGTGGGGAATGCGAGTACCTCACACCTTATCACCAGGTTCCTGCCGGTTATGGAGAGGGATCGCCCCACCCACACACCATGCATCTGTTTGGCCTTGGAGATCCACTCCTCCCAGTCCTTTGTGCAGGCCAGGCCTCCCCCCCACACTGAACCAGATCCCCAGCACCTTCAGGTAGTCGGACCTGACGGTGAAGGGGACAAAGGATCTGGTCGCCCACCTGCCAAAGAACATGGCCAGACTGGGTAAGGTTGGCAGGATCCCTTCCCTAAAGGACATTAGTGAACCAGTTGGGTTTTTACAACAAACCCACAGCTTCATGGTCACTTTTTACTGGCACCAGCTTTTTATTTCCAGATTTTAAAACTGAATTCAAATTCTCAAACTACCATGATGAGATTTGACCTCTCTTTCTCTAGATTATTAGTGCAAGCCTCTGGATTACTGGTCCTGTAACATATCCACTATGCTACCGTACCCTCATTACCCTCATTATGACACCATTAATGCTTGATTAGGGAAATCTCACCACTACCCGTCTCTTGTTGCAAATGTTTTACTGTAAAAATGTCAAGAATTTTAAATGGGTATATTTTTCCAAGTCAGGAGGCTGAACTATTATTCTGTGTACTTAGATCTTGTGAAATCAGTTCAAACCCCTGTAAGGATAGCACCTGTGGAGGATCATTAAAATGAAGCTGGGCCTGAAAGTTATCTAACTTGCTGAGTATAAGGTTTGAAGTTGAAATAAGATAGGTTCGGACAATCATTTAAAGCCAGGGACAAACCAAGTGCATGACAAATGAGTTAATAATGCTGCCTTAAAAAGTACTGAATAAATTTTGCTACTTTCCAAATATGCAATTTTCCTATCATGTACCAGGCACATATATGGCTGTGTTTCAGTAGATATTGAATGCAGGTAACGTTTGCAACACATATGTGCCAGGTAAGGACTATCTTGACCAAGAATCATAGAAGATTTACGGCACAGAAAAGAAAGCCTAATCTTCTCCTCCAACCTTGAACTGTGCCACCATCAACATCTTGGGAGTCACCATTGACCAGAAGCTTAACTGGACCAGTTGTATCAACGCCATGACCACAAGAATAGGGCAGAGATTGGATATTCTGATCACTTCCTGATCCTTTAAAGCCTCTCCATCATCTACAACACTCAGGTTAGAAGCAGGATGGAACGCTCTCCACTTGCCTGGATGAGTGCGGCCGCAACAACACTCAAGAAGCTCAACACCATCCAGGACAGAACACTTTTCTTGATTGGTGCCCTGCCATGAGGATTAAATATCCATCCCCTCCGATGCACTGTGGCTGCAGTGTGTACAATCTACAGGATGCACTGCAGCAACTCGCCAAGGGTACTTTGACAGCACCTCCTTCCCCTGCGACCATCTACCACTGAGCAGGGCAAGAGCAGCAATGTCATGGAAAACAGCACCTCCCGGTCACACACTATCCCGATTTGGACATATATTAGCCTTTCCTTCATTGTCGCTGGGTTAAAATCCTGGAACTCCCTGCTTAATAGTATTGTGGGAGCACCTTCACCACAAGGACATTTTTTATTTATTCATGGGATGTGGGCATCGCTGGCAAGGCCAGCATTTATTTCCCATCCCTAATTGCCCTTGAGAAGGTGGTGGTGAGCCACCTTCTTGACAACTGAATGGCTTGCTAGGCCATTTCAGAGGGCTGTTAAGAATCAACCACATTGCTGTGGGTCTGGAGTCACATATAGGCCAGACCGGGTAGGGACGGCATGTTTCCTTCCCTAAAGGACATTAGTGAACCAGATGGGTTTTTATGACAATCCAGTAGTTTCATACTGATACCAGCTTTTTATTCCAGATTTTTTTATTTTAATTAACTGAATTTAAATTCCCCAGCTGCTGTGGAATTATTAGTCCAGGCCTCTGGATTACTAATCCAGTAACATAACCACTATGTTACCACTGCAGCAGCTCAAGAAGAAGGCCCACCACCACCTTCTCAAGGGGCAACTAGGGATAGGCAATAAATGCCGGCCTTGCCAGTGACGCACACATCCCGAGAACAAATTTAAAAAAAGAATTGCAGAGTTGTAATTTAGCTGACTGCAGTCTTTTTGTGAAGTAATAAATTCTAACCTTCCTGCAGTTCTTTATCTTGATATAGAAATCCTGCTGCTATCCTCAACATATTTTCTTGCCTTTGCTCCTCTATGTGCACTCTATAAACATCCTTCAAAGAGACAAGTTCTTGGATGAGAAATCTTTGGTTTCTTATAAGCAGGAACGAAGTGGCTTTGATTGAAATCGCCTGACCTCCTTGTAATTGGATCAGGTTTTTCATTTTTACAAATGAGAGTGAATTAACAATAATGTTTTTGTGGCTGTCCACATTGATCTCATGATCCACAAGACCTCATCTTATTCTAAGGGTATTGTGCTGTAAACTTGTCTGCTCTTTCGAAATGTCTGTCAAGCAAACTAGAAAATCCTGCAGGTTCGCAAGAGACAGTTTGGGGAAAGGAGGGGGATGTAGGGAAGTTTACCAAAGGGGAGGCAGCCATTCAAATCTTTCATTCATTTTCACAATGGCAATTTAAGAACATGAAGTATTAACAAGAACAAGGATCGCTCAGCTCATCCATCTTGGTTTGTCATTTAGATCTAGGTTCGAGATATGAGTGGAACATTCTATCCCGCCCTGCGGAACATTCTATCCCGCCCTGCGGAACATTCTATCCCGCCCTGCGGAACATTCTATCCCGCCCTGCGGAACATTCTATCCCGCCCTGCGGAACATTCTATCCCACCCTGCCCTGACTTTTATTCCTTTTTGTATCAAGAACCAATTTGGTTTTTTTTCCCAATGCTGAACAGTGACTGCACTTAGTTGAAGTTTATTTCCTCAGTGAAAAGAAATTGTTTGTTTGCAGCCTTACAAACTTTTAATGATGTCCCCGGTTCCTTTTGTGATTTCACACAAGAAACTTTTTTGCACTGGCCACATTAATCGCATTCCTGACTTGATACTGTTGTAACACTGCATTGGATTTATGATAGTATTAATGTAACCCTGGCACCGAATTAGCAATATAACTGGGGAACACCATTTCTCTTTAGAATCATTGCATTGTGCACTCACATTGTGCCAAACCCAGTGTAACAACTGACTCTAATCCAACAAGAAAGAGATGTGGTCGAAACATATAAAATTCTAACAGGACTAGACAGACTAGATGCAGGGAGGATATTCCCGATGGGTGGGGAGTCCAGAACCAGGGGTCACAGTCTCAGGATACGAGGTATACCATTTAGAACCGAGATGAGGAGAAATTTCTTCACTCAGAGGGTGGTGAACCTGTGCAATTCTCTACCACAGAAGGCAGTGGAGGCCAAGTCATTAGATGTATTCAAGAAGGCGATAGATATATTTCTTAATGCTAAAGGGATCAAGGGATATGGGGAAAAAGCGGGAACAGGGTACTGAGTTAGACGATCAGCCATGATCGAATGGCGGAGCAGGCCCAAAGGACCAAATGGCCTACTCTTGCTCCTGTTTTCTATGTTTCTATGTTCCTATGGTCAACCTACAGATTTGGAGCTTTCGTGGAGCAAGTCTGGAAAATTCAGAGGAACAAGTCAATCGCAACAGTCCAATCCACCGAATCGCCCTCAGACAACCAGGGGGTGATTTTAGCCTAACTTGCTCGGTGGGAATCCCACGGGATTGAGTGGAATGTCGGTTTTACACCCCCCACCCAATATTAGTCTCCATTGATGGAGAGTAAAATCGGGCTGGGTGTAAAACCAGCATTGCACCCAATCCCATCAGTTTCCTGATGGGCGGCTTAGGTTAAAATTGTCCCCCTCCCACCCCTGGTTTCACCCTTATCTCAATTGTCCATGTGGTAGATCTGGTGATCCTAGCTCACCACCATACTCCAGACCTTCTTCAGCCTTCGTTCATGCATTTAAATCTACAGGGCCCGGAACTCTGGCAGTTTCCGGATGGTGGGGCCCACACAACTGATTCATATAGTGAGAAGCATCTAAGCATAATCTCAGATACGCTAGGGCAGGGAGTCAGAAAATCGAGCAGGTGGGAGTTAGGCCCTAACCCCCACTATCCCTACAGGGGGGCATTGGTGGTGCCTGCCTTAGACTGACCTGATCCGCCCATTAAAGCACAGTGGCCTTGCTGCTCTGCCCGAGGTCCATGCAGAGCCCAGCTGGGCTGAAGGAAGAAGTCTTCTGGTAAATTTCTTGCTCCACCAAGCCATTAGACAAGGGAAGGAACTCTCTCCGGGATCGATTAGCTTATCCGCCTAAAGATTAAGAGCCCATAACCCTTTCCCCTTACACCCTCTCCCAACCCAGGAAATTTAGGGCCAATGCAGTATTCTGCTGCTAGTGGGTAGATGGGTAACTGATGTGTCCCCTTTAAGGCGAAGCGTGTGATGGCTTATCCTTCCTCAGGTTCATTGGACACCTGGTGATTGTAAACATCTGGGGATGGCAGTGGACAGAGGACATAACCGGAAGGGCAAGTGTTAGATGGACCCTGTAACATGAGAGGATGGGTTTGCAAGGGGAGGTGTGCGAGAAGGACTTATAAATAAGACGGTGGAATGGGAAAAAAATTGATAGATGAAATTCAATGTCAGTAAATGTGAGCTAGTGCATTTTGGTAAAAAAAAATAAAAGTGATAAATATACATTGAATGGGGGCCGGTTATGTGATGGGGAAGAGCAGGGGGGTGGGTGGAGGGTGTTCAGGTTCACAAGACATTAAATGCAGCACCTCAAGTGGATAAGATCATAGAAAAAGCTAATGGAATACTAAAAGTCGAGACGTAATTGTGAATTTACAAAACCTTAGCAAGACAACAGTTGGAGGACTGTTTGCAGTTCTGGACTCCACACCATAGGAAGGATTTTGAGGCAATAGAATGGGTACAGCACCAAGGTTCCCTCTAATTTTTTTCGGCCATGTGCGGAATGAATTTGGGTTGGTGCACCGATATAGAGGCTGTGTGCGCCACCGTCAAAAATCACAACTTTAAAAAAAAGGTCTTTTTAGAAAACATTATTCAGGGTAAAGAACAAACAGAACAAACGTACAAAATAATGGATAATTGTAACAATTTAATGTTATTTTGGCTGATAAATTTATATAATTTATGAAATGAGTTTCTTAAGTTGCACTAGGATTGAGCAGACCAGTCTTGTTATATTTTATTAAAAATTATCTGATGGGAACGATTCCAATCAGCTTTTTGTTGAATCAGCTTAATGACTCTGATTCAAATAGAAATAAATCGTGTGCAATCAGAATTTTTAAATTGAGTCAGAAATACAAAACAGCTGTCAAGTCAGTCAGTGTGAATTTGGGAATAGGGAACAGTTTAATTAAAGCCCCCCCCGCCCTTAAATCCTCAGCAGGGTTTAACAAATTAATGCATTCCAATTGTACATCTTGCAGGACAAGAACAGCAGGTACATGGGAACAACACCACCTGCACGTTCCCCTCCAAGTCACACACCATCCCGACTTGGAAATATATCGCCGTTCCTTCATCGTCGCTGCGTCAAAATCCTGGAACTCCCTTCCTAACAGCACTGTGGGAGAACCTACACCACACGGACTGCAGCGGTTCAAGAAGGCGGCTCACCACCACCTTCTCAAGAGCAATTAGGGATGGGCAATAAATGCTGGCCTCGCCAGCAACGCCCACATCCCATGAACGAATAAAAAAAAACTGGGGACCGGGGAGTCAGAGCTGGAGAATGGCCTGGGGTCTGGGCACCGGTCAGTGTGAGAGAAGGGCCTGGAGACTGGTCAGTGTGAGAGAAGGGCCTGGAGACTGGTCAGTGTGAGAGAAGGGCCTGGAGACTGGTCAGTGTGAGAGAGGGGCCTGGAGACTGGTCAGTGTGAGAGAAGGGCCTGGAGACTGGTCAGTGTGAGAGAGGGGCCTGGAGACTGGTCAGTGTGAGAGAAGGGCCTGGAGACTGGTCAGTGTGAGAGAAGGGCCTGGAGACTGGTCAGTGTGAGAGAAGGGCCTGGAGACTGGTCAGTGTGAGAGAGGTGCCTGGAGACTGGTCAGTTTGAGAGAAGGGACTGGAGACTGGTCAGTGTGAGAGAGGGGCCTGGAGACTGGTCAGTGTGAGAGAGGGGCCTGGAGACTGGTCAGTGTGAGAGAGGGGCCTGGAGACTGGTCAGTGTGGGAGAGGGGCCTGGAGACTGGTCAGTGTGGGAGAGGGGCCTGGAGACTGGTCAGTGTGAGAGAAGGGCCTGGAGACTGGTCAGTGTGGGAGAGGGGCCTGGAGACTGGTCAGTGCGAGAGAGGGGCCTGGAGACTGGTCAGTGTGGGAGAGGGGCCTGGAGACTGGTCAGTGTGAGAGAGGGGCCTGGAGACTGGTCAGTGTGAGAGAAGGGCCTGGAGACTGGTCAGTGTGGGAGAGGGGCCTGGAGACTGGTCAGTGTGAGAGAAGGGTTTCTGCATTGGTCAATATGAGAGAAGGGCCTGGAGACTGGTCATTGTGAGACAGCGGTCTGGGGACTGGTCAGCAAGGGAGAGGGGCTTGGAGACTGGTCATTGTGAGAGAGGGGCCTGGAGACTGGTCAGTGTGAGAGTGGGGCCTGGGAACTGGTCAGTGTGAGAGAGGGGTCTGGGGACTAGTCAGCGTGGGAGACGGGTCTGGGGACTGGTCAGCAAGGGAGAGGGGCTTGGAGACTGGTCATTGTGAGAGAGGGGCCTGGAGACTGGTCAGTGTGAGAGTGGGGCCTGGGAACTGGTCAGTGTGAGAGAGGGGTCTGGGGACTAGTCAGCGTGGGAGACGGGTCTGGGGACTGGTCAGCAAGGGAGAGGGGCTTGGAGACTGGTCATTGTGAGAGAGGGGCCTGGGGACTGGTCATTGTGAGAGAGGGGCCTGGAGACTGGTCAGTGTGAGAGAGGGGCCTGGAGACTGGTCAGTGTGAGAGAGGGGCCTGGAGACTGCTCAGTGTGAGAGAGGGGCCTGGGGACTGGTCAGCGTAGGAGACGGGTCTGGGGACTGGTCAGTGTGAGAGGGGGGCCTGGGCACTAGTCAGTGTGAGAGAAGGGCCTGGGGTCCGGGCACTGGTCAGTGTGAGAGAGGGGTCTGGGAATTGGTCAGTATGAGACCGGGGCCTGGAGACAGGTAAGTGTGAGAGAGGGGCCTGGAGACTGGTCAGTGTGGGAGAGGGGTCTGGGGACTGGTCAGTGTGAGAGAAGGGCCTGGGGACTGGTCAGTGTGGGAGAGGGGCCTGGGGACTGGTCAGTGTGGGAGAGGGGCCTGGAGACTGGTCAGTGTGAGAGAAGGGCCTGGGGACTGGTCAGTGTGAGAGAAGGGCCTGGGGACTGGTCAGTGTGGGAGAGGGGTCTGGGGACTGGTCAGTGTGAGAGAAGGGCCTGGGGACTGGTCAGTGTGGGAGAGGGGCCTGGGGACTGGTCATTGTGGAAGAGGGGCCTGGAGACCAGTCAGTGTGAGAGAGGGGCCTGGGGACTGGTCAGTGTGAGAGAGGGGCCTGGGGACTGGTCATTGTGGAAGAGGGGCCTGGAGACCAGTCAGTGTGAGAGAGGGGCCTGGGGACTGGTCAGTGTGAGAGAGGGGCCTGGAGACTGGTCAGTGTGGGGGAGGAGCCTGGGGACTGGTCAGTGTGAGAGAGGGGCCTGTGGACTGGTCAGTGTGGAAGAGGGGCCTGGAGACCAGTCAGTGTGAGAGAGGGGCCTGGAGACTGGTCAGCATGGGAGACGTGTCTGGGGACTGGTCAGTGTGGAAGAGGGGCCTGGGGACTGGTTAGTGTGAGAGAGGGGCCTGTGAACTGGTCAGTGCGGGAGAGGGGCCTGGGGACTAGTCAGCGTGGGAGACGGGTCTGGGGACTGGTCAGCAAGGGAGAGGGGCTTGGAGACTGGTCATTGTGAGAGAGGGGCCTGGGGACTGGTCATTGTGAGAGAGGGGCCTGGAGACTGGTCAGTGTGAGAGAGGGGCCTGGAGACTGCTCAGTGTGAGAGAGGGGCCTGGGGACTGGTCAGCGTGGGAGACGGGTCTGGGGACTGGTCAGTGTGGGAGGGGGGCCTGGGGACTGGTCAGCGTGGGAGATGGGTCTGGGGACTGCTCAGTGTGAGAGAGGGGCCTGGGGACTGGTCAGCGTGGGAGACGGGTCTGGGGACTGGTCAGTGTGAGAGAAAGGCCTGGGGACTGGTCAGTGTGGGAGAGGGGCCTGGGGACTGGTCATTGTGGAAGAGGGGCCTGGAGACTGGTCAGTGTGAGAGAGAGGCCTGGGGACTGGTCAGTGTGAGAGAGGGGCCTGGGGACTGGTCATTGTGGAAGAGGGGCCTGGAGACCAGTCAGTGTGAGAGAGGAGCCTGGGGACTGGTCAGTGTGAGAGAGGGGCCTGGAGACTGGTCAGTGTGGAAGAGGGGCCTGGAGACCAGTCAGTGTGAGAGAGGGGCCTGGAGACTGGTCAGCATGGGAGACGTGTCTGGGGACTGGTTAGTGTGAGAGAGGGGCCTGTGAACTGGTCAGTGCGGGAGAGGGGTCTGGGGACTGGTCAGTGTGGGAGAGGGGTCTGGGGACTGGTCAGTGTGGGAGAGGGGTCTGGGGACTGGTCAGTGTGGGAGAGGGGTCTGGGGACTGGTCAGTGTGGGAGAGGGGTCTGGGGACTGGTCAGTGTGGGAGAGGGGTCTGGGGACTGGTCAGTGTGGGAGAGGGGTCTGGGGACTGGTCAGTGTGAGAGAAGGGTCTGGGGACTGGTCAGTGTGGGAGAGGGGTCTGGGGACTGGTCAGTGTGGGAGAGGAGTCCGGGGACTGGTCATTGTGGGAGAGGGGTCTGGGGACTGGTCATTGTGGGAGAGGGGTCTGGGGACTGGTCAGTGTGTGAGAGGGGTCTGGGGACTGGTCAGTGTGGGAGCGGGGTCTGGGGACTGGTCAGTGTGAGAGAAGGGTCTGGGGACTGGTCAGTTTGGGAGAGGGGTCTGGGGACTGGTCAGTGTGAGAGAAGGGTCTGGGGACTGGTCAGTGTGGGAGAGGTCTCCGGGGACTGTTCATTGTGGGAGAGGGGTCTGGGGACTGGTCAGTGTGGGAGAGGGGTCTGGGGACTGGTCAGTGTGGGAGACGGGTCTGGGGACTGGTCAGTGTGAGAGGGGGGCCTGGGGACTGGTCAGCGTGGGAGATGGGTCTGGGGACTGCTCAGTGTGAGAGAGGGGCCTGGGGACTGGTCAGTGTGGGAGAGGGGTCTGGGGACTGGTCAGTGTGAGAGAAAGGCCTGGGGACTGGTCAGTGTGGGAGAGGGGCCTGGGGACTGGTCATTGTGGAAGAGGGGCCTGGAGACTGGTCAGTGTGAGAGAGAGGCCTGGGGACTGGTCAGTGTGAGAGAGGGGCCTGGGGACTGGTCATTGTGGAAGAGGGGCCTGGAGACCAGTCAGTGTGAGAGAGGAGCCTGGGGACTGGTCAGTGTGAGAGAGGGGCCTGGAGACTGGTCAGTGTGGGAGAGGAGCCTGGGGACTGGTCAGTGTGAGAGAGGGGCCTGTGGACTGGTCAGTGTGGAAGAGGGGCCTGGAGACCAGTCAGTGTGAGAGAGGGGCCTGGAGACTGGTCAGCATGGGAGACGTGTCTGGGGACTGGTTAGTGTGAGAGAGGGGCCTGTGAACTGGTCAGTGCGGGAGAGGGGTCTGGGGACTGGTCAGTGTGGGAGAGGGGTCTGGGGACTGGTCAGTGTGGGAGAGGGGTCTGGGGACTGGTCAGTGTGGGAGAGGGGTCTGGGGACTGGTCAGTGTGGGAGAGGGGTCTGGGGACTGGTCAGTGTGGGAGAGGGGTCTGGGGACTGGTCAGTGTGAGAGAAGGGTCTGGGGACTGGTCAGTGTGGGAGAGGGGTCTGGGGACTGGTCAGTGTGGGAGAGGAGTCCGGGGACTGGTCATTGTGGGAGAGGGGTCTGGGGACTGGTCATTGTGGGAGAGGGGTCTGGGGACTGGTCAGTGTGTGAGAGGGGTCTGGGGACTGGTCAGTGTGGGAGCGGGGTCTGGGGACTGGTCAGTGTGAGAGAAGGGTCTGGGGACTGGTCAGTTTGGGAGAGGGGTCTGGGGACTGGTCAGTGTGAGAGAAGGGTCTGGGGACTGGTCAGTGTGGGAGAGGTCTCCGGGGACTGTTCATTGTGGGAGAGGGGTCTGGGGACTGGTCAGTGTGGGAGAGGGGTCTGGGGACTGGTCAGTGTGGGAGAGGGGTCTGGGGACTGGTCAGTGTGGGAGAGGGGTCTGGGGACTGGTCAGTGTGGGAGAGGGGTCTGGGGACTGGTCAGTGTGGGAGAGGGGCCTGGGGACTGGTCAGTGTGGGAGAGGGGCCTGGGGACTGGTCAGTGTGGGAGAGGGGTCTGGGGACTGGTCAGTGTGGGAGAGGGGTCTGGGGACTGGTCAGTGTGAGAAGGGGCTGAGAGCACTGGTTTAGTGTGAGAGAGGGGTCTGGAGACTGGTCAGTGTGGGAGAGGGGCCTGGGGACTGGTCAGTGTGAGAAGGGGCTGAGAGCACTGGTTTAGTGTGAGAGAGGGGTCTGGAGACTGGTCAGTGTGGGAGAGGGGCCTGGGGACTGGTCAGTGTGGGAGAGGGGTCTGGAGACTGGTCAGTGTGAGAAGGGGCTGAGAGCACTGGTTTAGTGTGCAGGTGGAATGTTGAAGTGCGTGGCCCGCAACAGACTGCTGCGGGGCCGTGCACGCACGCAGATTAGAGGGAACAGAGTACAGCGCAGATTCACTCGGATGCTGCCTGGTCTGAGGAAATACAAGTCCATTTGGGGGATTAAGCTTGTGACAGGCAAATGATGTTTAATTTGGAAAAGTGCAGTGATTTGCATGTGGGCAGTGTCAATGCTCAACCCTTCAGGGAAAAGCATTAAAGCAGGTGGAGAAAGAACGAGATCTGGGCGTTCCAGTGCACAGATCTCCAACGGTTCATGAGCAATGCTGTGAAGCGATAACTCGAGTGAATAGGGTGTTGGGGTGTATTTATAGGACAATTTACTGTTAGACAAAACATACTATTTTGTCCTTGTACAAGCCCTTGGTCAGGCCTCAGTTAGAATACCATGTCCAGTTTTGGTCTCCTTACATGGTGGGTGATATTGAGGCTTTGGGAAGGATGCAGAGGTGGGGGGGCATTAGACTAATTCTCAGTATGAAGCACCTTAGTTATCAAAGATAGACTAAAAGAGCTTACAAGATGTTGAAAGGAACAGATTGTGTTCCAGTTGACAGTTTGTTCCAATAGGATAGGGAGGACCAGGGGTCACAATTTTAAGTTGTACAAGGCCAGATCGAGGTCAGATGTCGGGAGGTGGTTCTTTTCCCAGACAATAGTGGCCCCCTGGAACAGGCTGCCGGTTCGGGCAGTGGACACCAATTCACTGAATCCCTTCAAGCGAGAGCTGGACCTGTTTGTGGCTGGGGCGGAGATCAGCTCTTACAAAAGGACGGTAATGTATAGAATTCAGGGCCAGGGTGATCTCCTGCACTAGTTTCAATCTCCTGGGGTGGGGGAGAGGAATTTCCCAATTTTTTTTCCCTCAGGTTGGCCTGGGTTTTTAATCTGGCTTTTTGCCTCCCCCAGGAGGTTATATGGTGTCGGGGTGGGGAGTGGGACAGGCTGGTTGGACAAGAGAGTCTTTTCCCCTCTGTCATCGTTTGTATGTTTGTAAATACAAAGAAAGATTTGAAAAACTGGGGTTGGTTTGTTAGACCCAAGATTACAGGGTGATTGGATGGAGGTGCAGAGACAGAGGTGAACATAGACAAGAGAGCACAATCAAAAGTCCTGACAATAGCACGTAAGTTTGTGAACAGAAAGTGCTTGCCCTATGTGAGATTTGAATAGATGGACAAATAGACAGAACTGCCTGTACCCTCCTAAACTCTGTTCAACTTGGTAATTAATCAATCCTTTATTCACCCAATTATAAAACATTGTTATAAGTGAATCACAATTTATCTTTTGCTTTTCCCTCATTAACAAGGTACCTTTCATCGTGAAATTGCTCAGCACAAAATGTGGTGTGAGAGATAGAAAGGAGTGGGAAATAACACTGGGTGGGCGAAGAAAATATTTTTTAAAAAGGCAAGTCTGAGCAATTCTATAAGTACAATGTACACAGATTCTAGCAGGCTTGTCTGTAGAGATCTGAGTTGTCCATTATAGTTGGACATATCAGATCCCAGCCCCCTGCCCCCAGCTTTCAACACACCGCCCTCTGACACTTTGCAAAAGATCTAATTACCTTGAGGGTCTCTAATGCAGTACCTCTCTGTAACTGTGATACAGCTCTCTCTGGCCTTCACTGACTCATGCTCTCCACCAGTCTGCCCTACTCTGCGCTGTCTGTCAGCCTACAACAGATTAAATTACTTAGAAGACCTCTAGTACAGTCGTTGCCTTAGAAGTTAATGACCTTGCAGTGTTCTCATCCTGTTGAAATCTCTTCTCTTGCTGGATTTCTCTCTGTCTCTCTCTCTCTCTCTCTGTCTGGCAATGGGCCTTCCACACATATTTATTACAAGCTCACCAACTCCCACAATTGCTACAACAACAACAACTTGCATTTATACAGCGCCTTTAATGTAGTAAAATGCCCCAAGGCGCTTCACAGGAGCGTTATCAAACAAAATTTGACACCGAGCCACATATTAGGACAGGTGACCAAAAAGGTAGTGTCTTACAGGAGGAAAGAGAGGTGGAGAGGCAGAGTGGTTAAGGGAGGGAATTCCAGATGTTGGGGTCTAGACAGGTGAAGGCATGGCTGCCAATGGTGGGGTGAAGGAAATCGGTACCTTTATTAACCTTCTTCCCAACTTGTCTCCTGTAAGGAATCCATTCCCTTTCTCCCAATTTCACCTACTCCTTCGCATTTGCTCTGATGACACGACTTTCCACACCAGAGTTTCTGAAATGTCCTCCTTTTTCCTCAGCTGAGGTTTCCCCGCCGCAGTGGTCAACAGAACCCACGAGCATGCTTGGTCCATTTCCTGGGCCAACAGCAGCAATGACATTAGCCCCCATGTCCTCACCTTCCACTCCACCAGCCTCTGGATTCACCATTTGAACTGGGTGAACTCTTCCTGCCTCCTCATCAGTACTGCAGGCCGCGGCTGTCCAATCACACAACACTGCTACACTGATGGCAGTTACATCACCTGCTCCTTCTGCACCTGCACAAATCACTGAAGGTGACAGGGCAGGTTGAGAAAGCTTAGGGGATCCTAGGCTTTATAAATAGAGGCATAGAGTACATAAGCAAGGAAGTCATGATGAACCTTTATAAAACACTGGTTAGATCACAACTAGAATATTGTGCCCAATTCTGGGCACCACACTTTAGGAAGGACGTCAAGGCCTTAGAGAGGGTGCAGAAAAGATTTATTAGAATGGTTCAAGGAATGAGGGACTTTAGTTACGTGGATAGACTGGAGAAGCTGGGATTGTTCTCCTTAGAGCAGAGAAGGTTGAGAGGAGATTTGATCGAGGTGTTCAAAATCATGAAGGGTCTGTACTCATTGGCGGAAGGGTCAAGAACCAAAGGGCACAGATTTAAGGTAATTGACAAAAGAACCAAAGACGAAATGAGGAAAAACTTTTTTACGCTGTAAATGGTTATTATCTGGAATGCACAGCCTGAGGGTGGTGGAGATGGATTCAACCATGGCTTTCAAAAGGGAATTGGATAAATTCTTGAAGGAACAAAATTTGCAGGGCTACGGGGAAAGGGCGGGGGAGTGGGACTACCTGGATTGCTCTTGCAGAGAGCTGGCGTAGGCTTGACGGGCTGAATGGCCTCCTTCTGTGCTGTAACCATTCTATGATTCTATGATTCTCCTTCTCACCTGTACACTCCGCCTCACCTAGTGCTACCTCCTCAAGCTCACTAACTGTATCCTCAAAAAAGCCCATCTTTTCAAACAAGCTTTTGGTCATCTCTCCTAACCTTCCCACCATGTGCAGTATTGAGGGAGTGCTGCACTGTCGGAGGTGCCGTCTTTCAGATGAGAAGTTAAACTGAGGCCCCGTCTGCCCTCTCAGGTGGACGTAAAAGATCCCACGGCAGTATTTTGAAGAAGAGCAGGGGAGTTCTCACTGGTGTCCAGGTCAATATCAATCCCTCAACCATCACCTTGAAACATATTATCTGGTCTTTTATCTATATGTGGGACCTTGCTGTGCGCAAATTGGCTGCCGCTTTTCCCTACATTACAACAGTGACTACACTTCAGGGAGTACTTCGTTGCCTGGAAAGCGCTTTGGGACATCCTGAGGTCGTGAAAGGCGCTATAGAAATGCAAGATCTTTCTTTCTTTCCTAACCATGACTTGTTGTCTATTCCATTTTCCTTTTATCTATTATTTTCTCCCCCACCCATAAATTGTCTTCGAATGTTTGCTGCATTAAAGATGTCTGGCTCGCCTCCTCATCTCATCTGCCGAATATTCAAAATCAATCTTCAGTCTTCATAAAGACTCAAACAATATTTGCCCCATATGCAGCTGCTAAACCCCTCCCCCACCAGCACCCCCGAGCTCCCACTGGAGGTGCAGGCTGGGAGT
This sequence comes from Heptranchias perlo, assembly GCF_035084215.1. Lineage (NCBI taxonomy): Eukaryota > Metazoa > Chordata > Chondrichthyes > Hexanchiformes > Hexanchidae > Heptranchias > Heptranchias perlo. The sequence continues at coordinate 119,748,256 of NC_090327.1, read as the reverse complement.
TGGCTGCCGTTAATGATTTAAACTATCCAAACCCACAAAATAGCACAAGATTCAGCTCTTCTTCACCAGGAGCCCAAAGTCAAAGGTGTCTTATGTATTTGAAAAACTTGAAGAAAGTAGATGTCCATTGTAACCCTGACAAGGGTCAGAGGAGAGCAAAATTTAGTCATTCAACTCTAAACAAAGGTTGTGAGCACTGAAGGGAGCTGAAGATTGTAGGATGGAATCATCAGCAAAAGAGTGGACAGGGCTCGATGAAGAGTTGGAGGATATGGGGAGAGAGAAGAGCATCTCGGAGTTAACCGAGCTGACAGAAAACGAGACCAAGGGTAAAGCACCAGCTACAACACATATAGCACATGTTCAGAGGACACAAGAGGCGCTAAATTGGACCGTGTAGCGCCCGTTGTTTCGGTGCCACACAGCCTCCCGAAGTGGCAAGATGGCGACTTGGCTGCGCACGCACGTTTCCAGCGTGACGTGCGCTGGACGCCATCTTGGTATAGGAGTTAGTGCAGGCGCAGATAATGAATGCTGGAATCATGTAAAGTAGGGAGAAAATAGATACAATCAGTGTGCAATGCTGATTTAAAGTGACAGACACATTTTGGGACTTAGCGCTCAACTCAATGCACAGTCTTAACCCCGACCATCTGAACGTGTCTTAGAATGCCTGGAGGACCCCCCACCGGTGCTATTTAAAGGGACCATGCAGGATTTACAGGTTAGTGGCTGGATTATTGCTTCTGGCTGCCGAGTCATTTGTAACTGTTTTTGGAGGCCTCCTATACTTGAATACTAGGACTGGGGGACATAACCTAACATTTAGAGCCAGGACGTGCAGGAGTGAAGTTAGGAAATGCTGCTACATACAAAGGGTGGGAGATGTTTGGAACTCTCTTCTGCAAACGGCAGTTGATGCTAGCTCAATTGTGAATTCTAAGTCTGAGATTGATAGATTTCTGTGAACCAAGGGTATAAGGGATATGGGGCTAAGGCGGGTATTTGGAGTTAGGTCACAGGTCCACCATGATCTCATTGAATTTCAGAATAGGCTCGAGGGGCTAAATGCCTCTTTGGGAAGTGTGTAAAGTAAGGAGAAAATGGATACAATCAGTGTGCAATGCTGATTTAAAGTGATAGACACCATTTTGGGACTTAATGCTCAACTCAATGCACAGTCTTAACCCCGACCATGTCTTAGAATGCCTGGAAGACCACCACCACTGCTATTTAAAGGGACCATGCAGGATTTACAGGTTAGTGGCTTGATTATTGCTTCTGGCTGCCGAGACATTTGTAACTGTTTTTGGAGGTCTCCTAGACTTGAATACTAGGACTAGGGGACATAGCCTAACATTTAGAGACAGGACGTGCAGAAGTGAAGTTAGGCGGCCCCCTGATATGCGCCACCTTCTCCTGCAAGAAAGTGGGACGTGTGTCTAGGTGATGTGCCTGTCATGGTTGAATAGCTGCCAGTGTGTGTGGCTTGTGAATTGTGAGTGGGCGGCTTGCAACAGTGGTAATGTGTAAGGGTGAGAGGAAGCATCTGATTGGAAGAGTTGAGTACTAATGGAAAGAGTTTGTTGGTATGTGGGTGATGGGGGGTGTAGTTCGTGGTGCAGTTGGTAGGAGACGCCACTTGACAGTTGAACTCACTCATCTTGACCACTCATGTCAAAGCATTGAACTTCTTCCTGCACTGCATCCATGTTCATGATGCTGTGCGCCTGGCATTGACTTCATCCCCCACTGCCTCCCACTGCCTTTTGGATATATGTCTGGAGGGCTTCTTGCCCCCCACCCCTCCCCCCACCCCACGGATATAGGATATCTCCCCTTCTGTCTATCTCTTGCACCCAAGGCCTCTAGTGCATCAGCAGAGAACCTTGGTGCATGCACTCTCGCAGGCCTGGTACCAACTCAGATCGGCAGATTGGGGAGGTCTGGCATGCAGATTGGAGGATGTGGGATTTAGTAATGCGCAACCTTTATTCAATGTTTTAACATAACTCATCAGTGTATAAACATAGCGATGGGACCTGCATCTGTGTTTTACGTGTGCGATGTCTGATCTCTGTTCAGACTCCATGCAGACAGCAGACAGTTATTTTCAGCAAATAACAGGTACCAGCTCCCTTTAAGAGATTTCTAACAGACATCCTGCTTTTAAGAGATTGGAGCTCCCCCTGCTGGTGGAAAGTGCAAATTGCATGGAATCTTTGCTCAAAACTGATTTCCAACGCAGATTGCAGGAAAGTCCTCAGGCCTGAGGAAAGTCTCGTCCTGCCTGCACAGTGGCCATTGGGCGGGGGATAATAGCGGATCGTGCTACCCCCGCCCAAAAACAGTCCAATTTTTCCCTCTAGAATTCCACAAACTAGACATTGGGGATAGGTTCAAAAAGATACATAAATGGGGTGAAAAAACTATATCCAGCACTGTCTGTCTGGAGGCTGTCTGGAACCCAATGAATGTACATGTGTGACAATCTCGGTGACACTTTGGCTATTCCACATGCACAAAGTGTTGATGTCACCAATACAATTCTCTCCAACATAGGAAGATAGGAACAGGAGGAGGCCATTCAGCCCCTCCAGCCTGCTCCGCCATTCAATTAGATCATGGCTGATCTGTATCCATTTACTCCATTTACCCGCCTTAGCTCCATATTTCTTAATACCTTTACCTAACAAAAATCTATCGATTTCAGTCTTGAAAATTTCAATTGACCCCCAGCATGCACAGCCTTTTGGGGGAGAGAGTTCCAGATTTCCACTACTCTTTGTGTGATTTGAAGTATTGAAGAATGTTAATCAGCTCCGTTATTTATGCAAATTAATGATGCAAATCATTATTTTTCAAATAGATTTTTCGCTTGTACTCAAAAGCTGTAAAAATCCTTAGATATTAGGCAGAATGAATTGAAATAAAATCCATGGGCTGGCTTTCTCATCCTTCTCCGAATGCTTATCACACTGATGCACTTTGATCTTGTCACTGGCTACTCTCTCTAATGGTTTAATGTATTCCTATTTAACCCTCTGAGTCAGCTCGATGTTACTCTTATACTATTAGCATTTTAACTGCTTCTTTTAAATTACTTTTATGTGTAGTTCAGGACTGACCTAAATCTATTGCTCTCCAGTATTTATAACTGGAAGTGGAGGCTGTCTGGAACCCAATGAATGTACATGTGTGACAATCTCGGTGACACTTTGGCTATTCCACATGCACAAAGTGTTGATGTCACCACATCTGTGTGCCTGGCATTGTGATGTTCAAAACATCCAGGGAGTCACCCCATCACATCTGGATGGGTGTAGCTGCAACAACACTCAAGAAGTTCAACACCATCCAGGATAAAGCAGTCCGCTTGATCTGCAGCCCATCCACCACCTTAAACGTTCACTCCATCCACCGGTGCACTGTGGCTGCAGTGTGTACCATCCACAGGATGCACTGCAGCAACTCGCCAAGGTTTCTTCAACAGCACCTCCCAAACCCACGACCTCCACCTCCTAGAAGGACAAGGGCAGCAGGCACATGGGAACAACACCACCTGCATGTTCCCCTCCAAGTCACACACCATCCCGACTTGGAAATATATCGCTGTTCCTTCATCGTCACTGGGTCAAAATCCTGGAACTCCCTTCCTAACAGCACTGTGGGAGAACCTTCACCACACGGACTGCAGTGGTTCAAGAAGGCGGCCCACCACCACCTTCTCGAGGGCAATTAGGGAGGGGAAATGAATGAAAGTGTGAGTGCACTTTCAACACACTCCTAGTCTTCTTGGAATCTTCAAATATGTCTCTATTTACACAGCAACCTTGTCGTGAATGTGACTGAAAGCAATCAGCTTTATTTGGATGCTTTTTTTGACTCCTGTCAGTTTGCAAGGCCGGATTATTGAACAATTTAAGTGGTCTCAGCTTGAAAAGATCAAGTACTTCAAAATGCTTGCACAATAACAGTAATTATACCTCTTTGTTCCTTTGGATTGACTCCGTATCTCTGCTCTAAACGCGGCTGCAGTATTTAGAAATCAACCAGCTAGATCGCAAAGCCCAATACACCCACCACCTTACAATAACCACAACCTTCACTGCAAAGTAAAATAGTTTCCATTTAAAGTATTGGTGACTGGGATATCCAAGGTACGTATTTGCAATCTCTCAATTTTCTTACGAGATGCAGTCCCAGCTGAACATCAGGCAGAACTATTAAAATATAACACAGAACATTTGCACCAACTATTAAAATATAACACAGAACATTTGCACCAACTATTAAAATATAACACAGAACATTTGCACCAACTATTAAAACATAACACAGAACATTTGCACCAACTATTAAAACATAACACAGAACATTTGCACCAACTATTAAAATATAACACGGAACATTTGCACCAACTATTAAAACATAACACAGAACATTTGCACCAACTATTAAAATATAACACGGAACATTTGCACCAACTATTAAAATATAACATGGAACATTTGCACCAACTATTAAAATATAACATGGAACATTTGCACAAACTATTAAAATATAACACGGAACATTTGCACCAACTATTAAAATATAACACGGAACATTTGCACCAACTATTAAAATATAACATGGAACATTTGCACAAACTATTAAAACATAACATGGAACATTTGCACAAACTATTAAAAGAAAACACAGAACATTTGCACCAACTATTAAAATATAACACGGAACATTCGCACAGTAGATGAGAACCTAGTTGTGGGAGAGTGGGGTGAACACTTGACCCCCACTATGGCACTTGTCAAAAGTAAAACAACTTCAATCGATCAACGTTCAGGGAAAGGAATTTCACGTTCTCGAAGGACGAGCTTTTTAGAGGAGACCTTGTGATATTAGTGACCTGTAATGATCAAGGTTTTCCAGCAGGAGGCAGTATCTACTCACCATTGTGCAAATTGTGAGGTTTCAGCAGGATTGGAGGATCTGTCTCTAATTAACGTCCCATTTGAATCCCCCCCTCGAGTTGCTTTATCAGACTGAACCTTGACAAAGGTAATCTGCTGAGGATTATATTTCTTTCCCCCCTTTCTTTTTGCCTTCTGGGCCATTGGACACACACCTACTCACACCGAATCAGTTTTCAAAAGTGTGTAGCCAATTTTGAACTTGATATCTTTCACTGTAGGAGAATTCAAATTGATGAGAACGAGATCAAATAAAGTCTAGAAAGTGGCAAGGTGAGCATAGGGAAGTAAATAAAATCAGGCAACGCAGGAAGTGAACGGCACAATCTCAAAATTAGAGCTAGGCCATGCAGGAAGGAAATCAGGAAGCACTTTTTCACACAAAGGGTAGTGGAAATCTGGAACTCGCTGCCCCAAAAGGCTGTGGATGTGGGGGATCAATTGGAGATTTCAAGACTGAGATTGGTAGATTTTTGTTGGGTAAGGGTATCAAGGGGTACGTAGCAAAGGCGGGTTAATGGGGTTGAGGTACAGACCAGCCAATGGTGGAACAGGCTCGAGGGGCTGAATGGCCTCCTCCTGTTTTTATGTCCATCAACATCTGAAAGAGAAAGGACAACTGAACATTCCAGGGGTAAAATTCTATTAATTTCAATGGAAAGAAAAATCAGCCTGGTGTATAACGGAAGGGTGTATAACGGACGGGTGTATAACGGGTGGGTGTATAACGGACTGGTGTATAACGGACGGGTGTATAACGGACGGGTGTATAACGGACGGGTGTATAACGGACGGGGTGTATAACGGACGGGGTGTATAACGGACTGGTGTATAAAGGACGGGGTGTATAACGGACTGGTGTATAACGGACTGGTGTATAACGGACGGGGTGTATAACGGACGGGTGTATAACGGACGGGTGTATAACGGACGGGTGTATAACGGACGGGTGTATAACGGACGGGGTGTATAACGGACGGGGTGTATAACGGACTGGTGTATAATGGACGGGGTGTATAACGGACTGGTGTATAACGGACTGGTGTATAATGGACGGGGTGTATAACGGACGGGTGTATAACGGACGGGTGTATAACGGACGGGTGTATAACGGACAGGGTGTATAACGGACTGGTGTATAACGGACGGGGTGTATAACGGACGGGGTGTATAACGGACGGGTGTATAACGGACGGGGTGTATAACGGACGGGGTGTATAACGGACTGGTGTATAACGGACTGGTGTATAACGGACTGGTGTATAACAGACGGGGTGTATAACGGACTGGTGTATAACGGACGGGGTGTATAACGGACTGGTGTATAACGGACGGGTGTATAACGGACGGGTGTATAATGGACGGGGTGTATAACGGACGGGTGGATAACGGATGGGGTGTATAACGGACGGGGTGTATAACGGACGGGGTGAATAACGGACTGGTGTATAATGGACGGGGTGTATAACGGACGGGTGTATAACGGACGGCGTGTATAACGGACTGTTGTATAACGGACGGGTGTATAACGGACGGGTGTATAACGGACGGGGTGTATAACGGACGGGTGTATAACGGACGGGGTGTATAAAGGACGGGTGTATAACGGACGGTTGTATAACGGACGGGGTGTATAACGGACGGGGTGTATAACGGATGGGTGTATAACGGATGGGGTGTATAACGGAATGGGTGTATAACGGACGGGTGTATAACGGACGGGGTGTATAACGGATGGGTGTATAACGGACGGGTGTATAACGGATGGGTGTATAACGGATGGGGTGTATAACGGACGGGTGTATAACGGACGGGTGTATAACGGACGGGGTGTATAACGGACGGGGTGAATAACGGACTGGTGTATCATGGACGGGGTGTATAACGGACGGGTGTATAACGGACGGCGTGTATAACGGACTGTTGTATAACGGACGGGTGTATAACGGACGGGTGTATAACGGACGGGGTGTATAACGGACGGGTGTATAACGGACGGGGTGTATAACGGACGGTTGTATAACGGACGGGTGTACAACGGACCAGGTGTATAATGGACGGGTGTATAACGGACGGGGTGTATAACGGACGGAGTGTATAACGGACGGGTGTATAACGGACGGGGTGTATAACGGACGGGTGTATAACGGATGGGGTGTATAACGGACGGGTGTAGAACGGACGGGTGTATAACGGACGGGGTGTATAACGGACGGGTGTATAACGGACGGGGTGTATAACGGACGGGTGTATAACGGACGGGGTGTATAACGGACGGGTGTATAACGGACGGGGTGTATAACGGACGGGGTGTATAACGGACGGGTGTATAACGGACTGGTGTATAACGGACTGGTGTTTAACGGACGGGTGTATAACGGACGGGTGTATAATGGACGGGGTGTATAACGGACGGGTGTATAACGGATGGGGTGTATAACGGACTGGTGTATAATGGACGGGGTGTATAACGGACGGGTGTATAATGGACGGCGTGTATAACGGACTGTTGTATAACGGACGGGTGTATAACGGACGGGTGTATAACGGACGGGTGTATAACGGACGGGTGTATAACGGACCAGGTGTATAACGGACGGGTGTATAACGGAAGGGGTGTATAACGGACTGGTATATAACGGACGGGGTGTATAATGGACGGGTGTATAACGGACGGGGTGTATAACGGATGGGGTGTATAATGGACGGGTGTATAACGGACGGGTGTATAACGGACGGGGTGTATAACGGACGGGTGTATAACGGACGGGTGTATAACGGACGGGGTGTATAACGGACGGGTGTATAATGGACGGGGTGTATAACGGACGGGTGTATAAAGGACGGGGTGTATAACGGACGGGGTGTATAACGGACTGGTGTATAACGGACGGGGTGTATAACGGAAGGGGTGTATAACGGACTGGTGTATAACGGACGGGGTGTATAACGGACGGGGTGTATAACGGACGGGGTGTATAACGGACGGGTGTATAACGGACTGGTGTATAACGGACGGGGTGTATAACGGACGGGTGTATAACGGACGGGGTGTATAACGGACGGGTGTATAACGGACGGGGTGTATAACGGACGGGTGTATAACGGACGGGGTGTATAATGGACGGGGTGTATAATGGACGGGTGTATAAAGGACGGGGTGTATAACGGACGGGGTGTATAACGGACTGGTGTATAACGGACGGGGTGTATAACGGACGGGGTGTATAACGGACTGGTGTATAACGGACGGGGTGTATAACGGACGGGGTGTATAACGGACGGGTGTATAACGGACGGGTGTATAACGGACGGGTGTATAACGGACAGGTGTATAACGGACGGGTGTATAACGGACTGGTGTATAACGGACGGGTGTATAACGGACGGGTGTATAACGGACGGGAGTATAACGGACGGGGTGTATAACGGACTGGTGTATAACGGGTGGGTGTATAACAGACTGGTGTATAACAGACCGGTGTATCAAGAGCGGGCGTATAACAGGTGGGTGTATAATGATCGGGTGTATAACGGCCGGGTGTTTAATGGGTGGGTGTATAACGGGCGGGTGTTTAATGGGTGGGTGTATAACGGGCGGGTGTATAATGGACGGGTGTATAACGGCCGGGTGTTTAATGGGTGGGTGTATAACGGGCGGGTGTATAACATGTAAGTGTATAACGGACGGAGTGTATAATAGGCAGATGTATAATGGGCAGGTGAATAACAGGCAGGTGTACAAAGGGAGGGTGTATAACAGATGGGGTGTACAACGGGTAGGTGTGTAACGGGTTGGTGTACAATGGAAGGGATGTATAACGGGTAGGTGTGTTACGGGACAGGGTGTATAACGGGCGGGTGCATAATGGGCAGGTGGGTGTATAATCTGCGGGTGTATAATGGGCAAGTGTACAAAGGGCGGGTGTATAGCGGACGGGGTGTATTGTGGAGGGGGTGCACAGCGGACAGTGTGTATAACGGACAGGGTGTAAAATGAACTGGGTGTATAACGGACAGGGTTTATAGTGGACAGCGTTTATAGTGGATGGGGTGTATAATGAACAGGGTGTATAACAGATCGGGTTTATAATGGACCGGGTGTATAATGGATGGGGTTTATAATGGACCGGGTGTATAATGGATGCGGTGTACAGTGGACGGCGTTTATAATGGATGGGGTGTATAATGGACCGGAGGTATAATGAACCGAGTGTATAACGGGCGGGTGTTTAATGGGTGGGTGTATAACAGGCGGGTGTTTAATGGGTGGGTGTATAACGGGCGGGTGTATAGCGAGCGGGTGTCTAACAGACTGGTGTATAATCGTCGGGTGTATAACAGACAGGTGTATAACGGACTGGTGTATGACGAGCGGGCGTATAATGGGCGGGTGTATAATGACCGGATGTATAACGGCCGGGTGTTTAATGGGCGGGTGTATAACGGGCGGGTGTATAGCGGGCGGGTGTATAATGGGCGGGTGTCTAACAAATGGGTGTATAACGGCCGGGTGTATATCAGACTGGTTTATAACAGATGGGTGAATAATGGACGGGTGTATAATGGACGGGTGTATAATGGACGGGTGTATAATGGCTGGGTGTATAACAGGCAATGTTTATAATGGATGGGTGTATAACGGGCGGGTGTTTAACGGGCAGTATGTATAATGGACGGGGTGTATAATGGACGGGGTGTATAACGGACGGGTGTATAATGGACGGGGTGTATAATGGACGGGGTGTATAATGGACGGGGTGTATAATGGACCGGGTGTATAATGGACGGGGTGTATAATGGACGGGGTGTGTATAATGGACCGGGTGTATAATGGACGAGGTGTATAATGAACGGGGTGTATAATGGACGGGGTGTATAATGGACGGGGTGTATAATGGACCGGGTGTATAATGGACGAGGTGTATAATGGACGGGGTGTACAACGGACGGGGTGTATAACGGACCAGGTGTATAACGGACGGGGTGTATAATGGATGGGTGTATAATGGACGGGGTGTATAATGGACGGGGTGTATAATGGACGGGGTGTATAATGGATGGGTGTATAATGGACGGGGTGTATAATGGATGGGTGTATAATGGACGGGGTGTATAATGGACGGGGTGTATAATGGATGGGTGTATAATGGACGGGGTGTATAATGGACGGGGTGTATAATGGATGGGTGTATAATGGACGGGGTGTATAATGGATGGGTGTATAATGGACGGGGTGTATAATGGACGGGGTGTATAATGGATGGGTGTATAATGGACGGGGTGTATAATGGACGGGGTGTATAACATGTAAGTGTATAATGGACGGAGTGTATAATAGGCAGATGTATAATGGGCAGGTGAATAACAGGCAGGTGTACAAAGGGAGGGTGTATAACAGATGGGGTGTACAACGGGTAGGTGTGTAACGGGTTGCTGTATAATGGAAGGGATGTATAACGGGTAGGTGTGTTACGGGACAGGGTGTATAACCGTCGAGATATATAACGGGCGGGTGTATAATGGGCGGGTGGGTGTATAATCTGCGGGTGTATAATGGGCGGGTGGGTGTATAATCTGCGGGTGTATAATGGGCGGGTGGGTGTATAATCTGCGGGTGTATATAGGGCGGGTGGGTGTATAATCTGCGGGTGTATAATGGGCGGGTGTATAATGAACGGGATGTATAACAGATGGGGTCTATAATGAACTGGGTGTATAATGGATGGGGTGTATAGTGGACGGGGTGTATAATGAACTGGGTGTATAATGGACTGGGTGTATAATGGACGGGGTGTATAATGGACAGGGTGTATAATGGACTGGGTGTATAATGGACGGGGTGTATAATGGACAGGGTGTATACCGGAAAGGATGTATAGTGGACGGAGTGTATAATGGACGGGGTGTGTAATGAATGGGGTGTATAATGGACGGGGTGTGTAATGAACGGGGTGTATAATGGACGGGGTGTATAATGGACCGGGTGTATAATGGACGGGGTGTATAATGAATGGGGTGTATAATGGACGGGCTGTATAATGAATGGGGTGTATAATGGACGGGTTGTATAATGAATGGGGTGTATAATGGACGGGGTGTGTAATGAACGGGGTGTATAATGGACGGGTTGTATAATGAATGGGGTGTATAATGGACAGGGTGTATAATGAATGGGGTGTATAATGGACGGGGTATATAATGAATGGGGTGTATAATGGACGGGGTGTATAATGGACCGGGTGTATAATGGACGGGATGTATAATGAACAGGGCGTATGGCGGACGGGGTGTATAACGGACGGGGTGTATAACAGACCAGGTGTATAACGGACCAGGTGTATAGCGGACGGGGTGTATAACGGACGGGGTGTATAACGGACCAGGTGTATAACGGACGGGGTGTATAACGGACGGGGTGTATAATGGACGGGGTGTATAATGGACGGGGTGTATAATGGACAGGGTGTATAACGGACCAGGTGTATAACGGACGGGGTGTACAGCAGACCAGGTGTATAATGGATGGGGTGGATAGCGGACGGGGTGTATAACGGACTGGTGTATAACGGACGGGTGTATAACGGACGGGGTGTATAACGGACGGGTGTATAACGGACGGGTGTATAACGGACGGGTGTATAACGGACGGGGTGTATAATGGATGGGTGTATAATGGACGGGGTGTATAATGGACGGGGTGTATAATGGACGGGGTGTATAATGGATGGGTGTATAATGGACGGGGTGTATAATGGATGGGTGTATAATGGACGGGGTGTATAATGGACGGGGTGTATAATGGATGGGTGTATAATGGACGGGGTGTATAATGGACGGGGTGTATAATGGATGGGTGTATAATGGACGGGGTGTATAATGGATGGGTGTATAATGGACGGGGTGTATAATGGACGGGGTGTATAATGGATGGGTGTATAATGGACGGGGTGTATAATGGACGGGGTGTATAACATGTAAGTGTATAATGGACGGAGTGTATAATAGGCAGATGTATAATGGGCAGGTGAATAACAGGCAGGTGTACAAAGGGAGGGTGTATAACAGATGGGGTGTACAACGGGTAGGTGTGTAACGGGTTGCTGTATAATGGAAGGGATGTATAACGGGTAGGTGTGTTACGGGACAGGGTGTATAACCGTCGAGATATATAACGGGCGGGTGTATAATGGGCGGGTGGGTGTATAATCTGCGGGTGTATAATGGGCGGGTGGGTGTATAATCTGCGGGTGTATAATGGGCGGGTGGGTGTATAATCTGCGGGTGTATATAGGGCGGGTGGGTGTATAATCTGCGGGTGTATAATGGGCGGGTGTATAATGAACGGGATGTATAACAGATGGGGTCTATAATGAACTGGGTGTATAATGGATGGGGTGTATAGTGGACGGGGTGTATAATGAACTGGGTGTATAATGGACTGGGTGTATAATGGACGGGGTGTATAATGGACAGGGTGTATAATGGACTGGGTGTATAATGGACGGGGTGTATAATGGACAGGGTGTATACCGGAAAGGATGTATAGTGGACGGAGTGTATAATGGACGGGGTGTGTAATGAATGGGGTGTATAATGGACGGGGTGTGTAATGAACGGGGTGTATAATGGACGGGGTGTATAATGGACCGGGTGTATAATGGACGGGGTGTATAATGAATGGGGTGTATAATGGACGGGCTGTATAATGAATGGGGTGTATAATGGACGGGTTGTATAATGAATGGGGTGTATAATGGACGGGGTGTGTAATGAACGGGGTGTATAATGGACGGGTTGTATAATGAATGGGGTGTATAATGGACAGGGTGTATAATGAATGGGGTGTATAATGGACGGGGTATATAATGAATGGGGTGTATAATGGACGGGGTGTATAATGGACCGGGTGTATAATGGACGGGATGTATAATGAACAGGGCGTATGGCGGACGGGGTGTATAACGGACGGGGTGTATAACAGACCAGGTGTATAACGGACCAGGTGTATAGCGGACGGGGTGTATAACGGACGGGGTGTATAACGGACCAGGTGTATAACGGACGGGGTGTATAACGGACGGGGTGTATAATGGACGGGGTGTATAATGGACAGGGTGTATAACGGACCAGGTGTATAACGGACGGGGTGTACAGCAGACCAGGTGTATAATGGATGGGGTGGATAGCGGACGGGGTGTATAACGGACTGGTGTATAACGGACGGGTGTATAACGGACGGGGTGTATAACGGACGGGTGTATAACGGACGGGTGTATAACGGACGGGAGTATAACGGACTGGTGTATAACGGACTGGTGTATATCGGACGGGTGTATAACGGACTGGTGTATAACGGACGGGAGTATAACGGACTGGTGTATAACGGACGGGGTGTATAACGGACGGGTGTATAACGGACGGGTGTATAACGGACGGGAGTATAATGGACGGGAGTATAACGGACTGGTGTATAACGGACGGGGTGTATAACGGACGGGTGTATAACGGACGGGTGTATAACGGACGGGAGTATAACGGACTGGTGTATAACGGACGGGTGTATAACGGACGGGAGTATAACGGACTGGTGTATAACGGACGGGTGTATAACGGACGGGAGTATAATGGACGGGAGTATAACGGACTGGTGTATAACGGACGGGGTGTATAACGGACGGGTGTATAACGGACGGGTGTATAACGGACTGGTGTATAACGGACGGGTGTATAACGGACGGGAGTATAACGGACGGGTGTATAACGGACGGGTGTATAATGGACTGGTGTATAACGGATGGGTGTATAACGGACTGGTGTATAACGGACGGGTGTATAACGGATGGGTGTATAACGGACGGGTGTATAACGGACGGGAGTATAATGGACGGGAGTATAACGGACTGGTGTATAACGGACGGGAGTATAACGGACGGGTGTATAACGGACGGGTGTATAACGGATGGGTGTATAACGGACTGGTGTATAACGGACGGGTGTATAACGGACGGGTGTATAACGGACTGGTGTATAACGGACGGGTGTATAACGGATGGGGTGTATAACGGACTGGTGTATAACGGACGGGTGTATAACGGATGGGGTGTATAACGGATGGGGTGTATAAAGGACGGGAGTATAACGGATGGGGTGTATAACGGATGGGGTGTATAACGGACGGGTGTATAACGGACGGGTGTATAAAGGACTGGTGTATAACGGACGGGTGTATAACGGATGGGGTGTATAACGGACTGGTGTATAACGGACGGGTGTATAACGGATGGGGTGTATAACGGACTGGTGTATAACGGACGGGTGTATAACAGACGGGTGTATGACGGACTGGAGTATAACGGATGGGGTGTATAACGGACGGGTGTATAACGGATGGGGTGTATAACGGATGGGGTGTATAAAGGACGGGAGTATAACGGATGGGGTGTATAACGGATGGGGTGTATAACGGACGGGTGTATAACGGACGGGTGTATAACGGACTGGTGTATAATGGACGGGTGTATAACGGATGGGGTGTATAACGGACTGGTGTATAACGGACGGGTGTATAACGGATGGGGTGTATAACGGACTGGTGTATAACGGACGGTTGTATAACGGACGGGGTGTATAACGGACGGGAGTATAACGGATGGGGTGTATAACGGATGGGGTGTACAACGGATGGGGTGTATAACGGACGGGAGTATAACGGATGGGGTGTATAACGGATGGGGTGTATAACGGACGGGTGTATAATGGACGGGGTGTATAACGGATGGGGTGTATAACGGACGGGTGTATAATGGACGGGGTGTATAACGGACGGGGTGTATAATGGACGGGGTGTATAACGGATGGGGTGTATAATGGACGGGTGTATAACGGACGGGTGTATAATGGACGGGGAGTATAACGGATGGGGTGTATAACGGATGGGGTGTATAACGGACGGGTGTATAACGGACGGGTATATAATGGACGGGGTGTATAACGGACTGGTGTATAACGGACGGGGTGTATAACGGACGGGTGTATAACGGTCGGGAGTATAATGGACGGGGTGTATAACGGACGGGTGTATAACGGACTGGTGTATAACGGACGGGAGTATAACGGATGGGGTGTATAACGGACGGGTGTATAACGGACGGGTGTATAATGGACGGGGTGTATAACGGATTGGTGTATAACGGACGGGGTGTATAACGGACGGGTGTATAACGGATGGGGTGTATAACGGACGGGTGTATAACGGACGGGTGTATAATGGACGGGGTGTATAACGGACTGGTGTATAACGGACTGGTGTATAACGGACGGGAGTATAACGGACGGGGTGTAAAACGGACGGGTGTATAACGGACGGGTGTATAATGGAGGGGGTGTATAACGGACGGGTGTACAACGGACGGGTGTATAACGGACGGGGTGTATAACGGACGGGTGTATAACGGACGGGTGTATAACGGACTGGTGTATAACGGACGGGGTGTATAACGGACGGGTGTATAACGGACGGGGTGTATAACGGACTGGTGTATAACGGACGGGTGTATAACGGACGGGTGTATAACGGACGGGGTGTATAACGGACGGGTGTATAACGGACCAGGTGTATAACGGATGGGGTGTATAACGGACGGGAGTATAACGGACGGGGTGTATAACGGACTGGTGTATAACGGACGGGTGTATAATGGACGGGGTGTATAACGGACGGGGTGTATAACGGATGGGGTGTATAACGGACGGGAGTATAACGGATGGGGTGTATAACGGACGGGAGTATAATGGACAGGGTGTATAACGGATGGGGTGTATAACGGACGGGTGTATAACGGATGGGGTGTATAACGGACGGGAGTATAACGGATGGGGTGTATAACGGATGGGGTGTATAACGGATGGGGTGTATAACGGACGGGTGTATAACGGATGGGGTGTATAACGGATGGGGTGTATAACGGACGGGTGTATAATGGACGGGGTGTATAACGGATGGGGTGTATAACGGATGGGGTGTATAACGGAATGGGTGTATAACGGACGGGTGTATAATGGACGGGGTGTATAACGGATGGGGTGTATAACGGACGGGTGTATAACGGACGGGTGTATAATGGACGGGGTGTTTCACGGATGGGGTGTATAACGGATGGGTGTATAACGGACGGGTATATAACGGACGGGGTGTATAACGGACTGGTGTATAACGGACGGGGTGTATAACGGACTGGTGTATAACGGATGGGGTGTATAACGGACGGGTGTATAACGGACGGGAGTATAATGGACGGGGTGTATAACGCACGGGTGTATAACGGACTGGTGTATAACGGACGGGAGTATAACGGATGGGTTGTATAAAGGACGGGTGTATAACGGACGGGTGTATAATGGACCGGGTGTATAGCGGACTGGTGTATAACGGACGGGGTGTATAACGGACGGGTGTATAACGGATGGGGTGTATAACGGACGGGTGTATAACGGACGGGTGTATAATGGACGGGGTGTATAACGGACTGGTGTATAACGGGTGGGTGTATAATGGACTGGTGTATAACGGACTGGTGTATGAAGAGCGGGCGTATAACGGGTGGGTGTATAATGATCGGGTTTATAACGGCCGGTTGTTTAATGGGTGGGTGTATAACGGGCGGGTGTATAATGGACGGGTGTATAACAGACCGGTGTATGAAGAGAGGGCGTATAACGGGCGGGTGTATAATGACCGGGTGTATAACGGCCGGGTGTTTAATGGGTGGGTGTATAACGGGCGGGTGTATAACATGTAAGTGTATAACGGACGGAGTGTATAATAGGCAGATGTATAATGGGCAGGTGAATAACAGGCAGGTGTACAAAGGGAGGGTGTATAACAGATGGGGTGTACAACGGGTAGGTGTGTAACGGGTTGGTGTACAATGGAAGGGATGTATAACGGGTAGGTGTGTTACGGGACAGGGTGTATAACGGGCGGGTGCATAATGGGCGGGTGGGTGTATAATCTGCGGGTGTATAATGGACGGGTGTATAATGGGCAAGTGGGTGTATAATCTGCGGGTGTATAATGGGCAAGTGTACAAAGGGCGGGTGTATAGCGGACGGGGTGTATTGTGGAGGGGGTGCATAGCGGACAGGGTGTATAATGGACAGGGTGTAAAATGAACTGGGTGTATAACGGACAGGGTTTATAGTGGACGGTGTTTATAGTGGATGGGGTGTATAATGAACAGGGTGTATAACAGATCGGGTTTATAATGGACCGGGTGTATAATGGATGGGGTTTATAATGGACCGGGTGCATAATGGATCGGGTGCATAATGGACCGGGTGTATAATGGACCGGGTGTATAATGAACTGGGTGTATAACGGATGGGGTGTATAGTGGACGGCGTTTATAGTGGATGGGGTGTATAATGGACCGGAGGTATAATGAACGGGGTGTATAACGGATGGGGTGTATAATGGACTGGGTGTATAATGGACCGGGTGTATAACGGCCGGGTGTTTAATGGGTGGGTGTATAACAGGCGGGTGTTTAATGGGTGGGTGTATAACGGGCGGGTGTATAGCGAGCGGGTGTCTAACAGACTGGTGTATAATCGTCGGGTGTATAACAGACAGGTGTATAACGGACTGGTGTTTGACGAGCGGGCGTATAATGGGCGGGTGTATAATGACCAGATGTATAACGGCCGGGTGTTTAATGGGCGGGTGTATAACGGGCGGGTGTATAGCGGGCGGGTGTATAATGGGCGGGTGTCTAACAAATGGGTTTATAACGGCCGGGTGTATAACAGACTGGTTTATAACAGATGGGTGAATAATGGACGGGTGTATAATGGACGGGTGTATAATGGACGGGTGTATAATGGACCGGGTGTATAATGGACGGGGTGTATAATGGACGGGGTGTATAATGGACGGGGTGTATAATGGACGGGGTGTATAATGGACGGGGTGTATAATGGACGGGGTGTATAATGGACGAGGTGTATAATGGACGGGGTGTATAATGGACGCGTTGTATAATGGACGAGGTGTATAATGGACGGGGTGTATAATGGACGGGGTGTATAATGGACGGGGTGTATAATGGACCGGGTGTATAATGGACGGGGTGTATAATGGACGGGGTGTATAATGGACCGGGTGTATAATGGACGGGGTGTATAATGGACGGGGTGTATAATGGATGAGGTGTATAATGGACGGGGTGTATAATGGACGGGGTTTATAATGGACGGGGTGTATAACATGTCAGTGTATAATGGACGGGGTGTATAATGGACGGGGTGTATAATGGACCGGGTGTATAATGAACTGGGTGTATAACGGATGGGGTGTATAGTGGACGGCGTTTATAGTGGATGGGGTGTATAATGGACCGGAGGTATAATGAACGGGGTGTATAACGGATGGGGTGTATAATGGACTGGGTGTATAATGGACCGGGTGTATAACGGCCGGGTGTTTAATGGGTGGGTGTATAACAGGCGGGTGTTTAATGGGTGGGTGTATAACGGGCGGGTGTATAGCGAGCGGGTGTCTAACAGACTGGTGTATAATCGTCGGGTGTATAACAGACAGGTGTATAACGGACTGGTGTTTGACGAGCGGGCGTATAATGGGCGGGTGTATAATGACCAGATGTATAACGGCCGGGTGTTTAATGGGCGGGTGTATAACGGGCGGGTGTATAGCGGGCGGGTGTATAATGGGCGGGTGTCTAACAAATGGGTTTATAACGGCCGGGTGTATAACAGACTGGTTTATAACAGATGGGTGAATAATGGACGGGTGTATAATGGACGGGTGTATAATGGACGGGTGTATAATGGCTGGGTGTATAACGGGCAATGTTTATAATGGATGGGTGTATAACGGGCGGGTGTTTAACGGGCAGTATGTATAATGGACGGGGTGTATAATGGACGGGGTGTATAATGGACGGGGTGTATAATGGACGGGGTGTATAATGGACGGGGTGTATAATGGACGGGGTGTATAATGGACGGGGTGTATAATGGACGAGGTGTATAATGGACGGGGTGTATAATGGACGGGGTGTATAATGGACGAGGTGTATAATGGACGGGGTGTATAATGGACGAGGTGTATAATGGACGGGGTGTATAATGGACGGGGTGTATAATGGACGGGGTGTATAATGGACCGGGTGTATAATGGACGGGGTGTATAATGGACGGGGTGTATAATGGACCGGGTGTATAATGGATGGGGTGTATAATGGACGGGGTGTATAATGGATGAGGTGTATAATGGACGGGGTGTATAATGGACGGGGTGTATAATGGACGGGGTGTATAACATGTAAGTGTATAATGGACGGGGTGTATAATGGACGGGGTGTATAATGGACGGGGTGTATAATGGACGGGGTGTATAATGGACGGGGTGTATAACATGTAAGTGTATAATGGACGGGGTGTATAATAGGCAGATGTATAATGGGCAGGTGAATAACAGGCAGGTGTACAAAGGGAGGGTGTATAACAGATGGGGTGTACAACGGGTAGGTGTGTAACGGGTTGGTGTATAATGGAAGGGATGTATAACGGGTAGGTGTGTTACGGGACAGGGTGTATAACCGTCGAGATATATAACGGGCGGGTGTATAATGGGCAAGTGGGTGTATAATCTGCGGGTGTATAATGGACGGTTGGGTGTATAATCTGCGGGTGTATAATGGGCGGGTGGGTGTATAATCTGCAGGTGTATAATGGGCCGGTGTATAATGAACGGGATGTATAACAGATGGGGTCTATAATGAACTGGGTGTATAATGGATGGGGTGTATAGTGGACGGGGTGTATAATGGACAGGGCGTATACCGGAAAGGGCGTATAATGGACGGAGTGTATAATGGACGGGGTGTCTAATGAACGGGTTGTATAATGGACGGGGTGTATAATGGACGGGGTGTATAATGGACCGGGTGTATAATGGACGGGGTGTATAATGGACGGGGTGTATAATGGACGGGGTGTATAATGGACGAGGTGTTTCATGGACCGGGTGTATAATGGACGGGGTGTATAATGAACGGGGTGTATAATGGACGGGGTGTTTCATGGACCGGGTGTATAATGGACGGGGTGTATAATGGACAGGGCGTATACCGGAAAGGGTGATTAATGGACGGGGTGTATAATGGACCGGGTGTATAATGGACGGGGTGTATAATGGACAGGGCGTATACCGGAAAGGGTGATTAATGGACGGGGTGTATAATGGACCGGGTGTATAATGGACGGGGTGTATAACGGACCAAGTGTATAACGGACCAAGTGTATAACGGACGGGGTGGATAGTGGACGGGGTGTATAACGGACGGGGTGTATAATGGACGGGGTGTATAGCAGACCAGGTGTATAATGGACTGGGTGGATAGTGGACGGGGTGTATAATAGACGGGGTGGATAGTGGACGGGTGTATAACGGACCGGGTGTATAATGGACGGGGTGTATAACGGACCGGGTGTATAACGGACCGGGTGTATAACGGACTGGGTGTATAACGGACCGGGTGTATAACGGACGGGGTGTATAACGGACCAAGTGTATAACGGACCGGGTGTATAACGGACGGGGTGTATAACGGACCAAGTGTATAACGGACCGGGTGTATAACGGACCGGGTGTATAACGGATGGGGTGTATAGCGGACGGGGTGTATAACGGACGGGGTGTATAGCGGACGGGGTGTCTAACGGATGGGGTGTCTAACCTGTCTTTCCCTTTCAGATTTTGAGCGACCAACATTTCCCGTTTCCTGTTTCAGATTTCCGACATTGGCCCAGATTTTGCTGTAAAAATAACGGTGAGCCTAATGCATAACCGGTACTTTTGCAGGTGAGGGACAGATGCGCGGTTAAATGCGGCAATCGAAAAGTTGCTGTCTGAGATGCGCCACTCCTCCGTTAGCTTCGCGAAAACGCCATCTCACTGTCTGCCTCACCATTGAAATGCATTGAATGGCGTAAAGTTACTGTATTTGCACGGTAGATACGAATTAAACTCGTCACAGAAAGTTAAGTCTTGTCCATTTCAGTCTAAGTACCCTTTTAATGCTGTATTAAGTGTTAATTACTGCCAGTAAACCTCTCTGGTACTGAAAATTAACTATTACAAGTGTGGAGTCTCATTCCTTCAGGATTTAATTGTTCGAGATTTTTTTAAAAATTTGAAATTACATTTGTTTTTATACTTTTCCTTTCTGTCTCTTTGTTGCCTGTCTCTTTATCCAAGCTTTCTTTCCCTCTCTTTATTTCTCTTTACCTGATTTGACATTGAATTCGCCCTCTCTAATTTACACTGCCTCCTCAGTCCTTGTGCTGTTAATTTCCCAATCCTTCATTCTGATTGAAGAGATACCCTGTTGCCTGCCCTGTTCACTCAGGTCCCAGGTGTCCCGTTTCCTTCACTGTGACATTATCACATCGCACTTTCAGCAACTTGCCACGCAAAAAAAATATCATGGAGATTAAACAGGCAAGGGCAAGACTAACGAATGGCGGATGCTGCTCGTTCAACTATTACAGCAAACTCAGGGCCGATATATTTCAGACATTTCTCCTCCTGTTTGAAGTATCTGCATTGAACGCAGCTGCCACCTAGTGGTGACGTTGGTGGATGGCACACGTCAGAGTGGCACAGCCCATAATTTCAAGGCTGATATTGATAGATTTTTGGACTCTTGGGGAATCAAGGGATATGGGGATCAAGCAGGAAAGTGGAGTTGAGGTCGAAGATCAGCCATGATCTTATTGAATGGCGGAGCAGGATCGAGGGGGCCGTATGGCCTGCTCCTGCTCCTGTTTCTTATGTTCTTATAATTTCGAGTGAAGGAGTCCCTTTCTCTCCACCCACCACCCCGACCCCACCCCCAACCCTTCCGTAGGACATGTAACTGGATATGCGTCCAGTAGAGGGAGCCAGTCACGGAGGTACGCTTGTCATTCATTGGCTGCAACGCAACGGTCAGCAAGCGAAAGCCCTGATTTTAACCCCTGAAGCCGGGCGAGAACGGAGCGTGCAGGGTGGGGAGGGTTAAAATACCCAAAGAGTGGCACCCGCCGGAGCCACACTGCACACGCTTCTCGCCCCATTTTAACAGGCACAGTTCGGGGCAACGTGTGAGGTCCTCGCCCCAGACAGCCAAAGGCCTCATTGACATTCAGAAGTCGGACGTCATTCGGACCCCCGACTAGATTTTAACCGGCAGCGGCCAGGTTGACGCCCGGTGTTGGCCTTTCCAAGGAAACCCGGCACCGAGGATCAGCCGGCCCGGGAGACGGCCGAGAAAGGTTTCCTTGTGAGGCCTGGAGGAGCAGGAATCATCTTCCGGGGCCCCACATGGAATCCTTGGGCCTCCCCCACCCCCGGATTCCCACGGTAGCCTGGGAACCCCCTTCCCCCTTGCCCCACTCTCTCTCTTCACCTACCTTCCCAGACACCGTTCCCACAGGTCCTCAGCTGCTGCCGTTTGTTGCACCTGGGCAGGAGTTGGGATCGGTGTATGTAAATCAGGCCCGGGAATTAAAATGGCCCCGGGCCTGCCGCTCGCCCTGAGTTAAAATCAGGGCTAAAGGGGTGAACACAGACACAGTGACCTTATAAGAGGAAAGGCTTCTCTTTAATTTCACTAATGACATAGTTCATGCTCAACACTGGCAATGAGAATTGACAAACGTAGTTACAATGGGTCGCAGCTAAGATGTCTCTGAATACACGTAATCAGTGTGTCTGCTAATCAACTTGCATATCCCAGCTGTATCTGATACACTGTCTGACCCATCCACGATTGCAATTTACTTGTCAAAGTGCTGAAGAAGTTTGTACAGCAATAATTGAGTTTAAAATTACTGCATTTAAGTCGAATCAATCATAGAATCTTACAGCACAGGAGGAGACCATTCGGCCCATCATGCCTGTGCCGGCTCTTTGAAAGAGCTATCTAATTTGTCCCACTTTCCCTGCTTTTTTCCCAATGCCCTGCAATTGTTTCCCCTTCAAATATTTATCCAATTCCCCCTTTGAAAGTTACTATTGAATCTGCTCCCACCGCCCTTTCAGTCAGTGCATTCCAGATCATAACAACTCACTGCGTTAAAAAAAAATTCTCCTCATCTCCTCCTCTGGATCCTTTGCCAATTATCTTAAATCTGTGTCCTCTGGTTACTGACCCCCCCTCCGCCAGTAGAAACAGTAAACACTCTATTCCTGCATTACAGTGGGAAAGAATGTGATGCTCTGAGGGGCCGATTTCCAACTGCCGCCCACCTCGTTTACACTGGGAAAGGAGGCCAATCACCAGTCGAAAATTAACGACAAAAATAACTCCCCCACCCATTGGCCGCCCGATTTTTCAGGCGAGCCTAAAAATGGCGGGAGCCAAAACAGGCGGGAGCCCACTTGACTACGTTGGTTGGAGGACCCTGTTAGTAATTGTCAGGAGCAGTGCGCACTCCGCCCACTGGTACTAGGCCTTGACCGGCCTAAGCAGTGCCCTTAAAGGAGGCTGCTCACAAAATGGCCGCTAACAAATATTTCCGTGTGTTTTTGTGGAGAGAGGAGCAGCAGCGATACTGTCCCTCGCTGTCGGACGCTCTATGAGTCTCACTGAAGTTCACCTTCCTCACCACCACCCCCCCACCCCCCGCACCCCAGTTGAACATTTTGCTTCTGGCTTGGCTCCGCTATGGAGCGGCTACTATGGAAGTGGCACTCCCAATTTCCTTCACTCCACCATTGGCGGCGGGGCCTTCAGCTGCCTAGGCCCTAAGCTCTGGAATTCCCTCCCTAAACCTCTCCACCTCTCTCTCCTTCTTTAAGACACTCCTTAAAACCTACCTCTTTGACCAAGCTTTTGGTCACCTGTCCTAATATCTCCTTATGTGACTCGGTGTCAATTTCTGTCTGATTACGCTCCTGTGAAGTGCCTTGGGATGTTTTACTACGATAAAGGTGCTATATAAATGCAAATTGTTGTTCTGGGCGTCTTTCCTTATGATCTGAAGGGCACCATTTCCTCTCCAATATCAACGAAAATCATGGAACGAGCCAGGAATCACAACAGAGAATCCTTACTCTATACACCAGCTACTGGAATGTATCATTCCCCATCACATGATGCTTCTCTCTGCGAAATGTGACCAGAATCTAAAGCAACAGGCGGCTTTATTTCAATAAAATGGGTAAATGAGCAGTTATTAAGAATCATGCACTTTCCTCTTCAATGCATAAAATGGATGGGCTTTAAAACAGAAGCTCAATTCTTGCACTGTGAGACAAGGTACAGATGCAAATCTGCTGCTATCACGATTTTAAACATGGAGTTTTTCAGTAGTCAGGAGAGCTGAGACTGACTTTCTGCTCACCTCATAACATTGGGAGCTGGGAGACGTGACCCGGGATCTGGTGCTCCTTTCACCTCCTCTTTCTATTGGACACTCCAGAAATTGTAACGCCCTGAGGGGTGTGTATTTCTCAGTGACACTGACTCAGTTGACCCCTTATAAATGAATGCTTTCTGTGATTGGATGTTGCCAGGTTACTTACTGAACACCTACACCGTCGCCATGGCAACCCCGTGAAGCTCCGCACAGCCACAATCTTCCATCCAATTGTCCATCTCCTTGATCCCGAGGGAGTTAACTCGTAACCTCCTTTCGTGCAAATTCCCTACAGCAGCAGGAAGAAGATAATGATGAGGAGGAAAAGGAACAGAGGCAGAACCCCTTCCTTGTGAACCATGGTGGTGATGAGGAAGACAAGGAGGATGATGATGAAGAGGGAGATGACAAATAATTCTGGACTCAAGGCCATCTATGAAATCCTATCCTGTGTTCATCTGCCCCAACCCCTTCCAACTCATCACTTGCATCTTCAGCCCCATTCACTAGCTCAGATACTTTCACCCGGGGGGTGGAATTAGTTGGTGTTAGTGGAGAAGTGGTGTCACTGGGTGATTCACAGAGCACGAGGGAGCTATAAGCCGGGTGAGAGGCTGACGAGAAGACTACCTATGGCTTTGGAGTTGTGAAAAGAAGAAAGCTCAAGAACCATAGGCCTGTGCATTAATCCACCCCTGACATGAACTGTGAAGGAACTCTGATGAAGCCTTTAAATAATTACTTTGTTTAAACAGTACTTCTCCCAAGACCCGTAGAAATGGTATCATATTTCTGTCACTGTATTCTCATCTCTCTTCTCTCTCCTTAGTTGAAAACCTTGAACGCAAGAGAATGAAAATAATAAGAGAGTAAAGGTAACCTGCACATTCCTGATCTTTGATTGTTATTCAGTCCTGCCTGTGTCCAATCATCAAATACACAATTACCTTGTTTCCCTTAAATTTAAAGATGAAGTAATCTTGATTCCAGAGCATTTACGGTATGTATCTAATCAAATAACGATTCAGACTGAGACGCATAATGGACACTAAGTTCATGTTGTTATCCATTCTATCTCAGCAGATGATGTAACAGTAAATGATTCCATGTTGCTGAGAAAATACTATCATAGCTGGATATCTAATAATTTCATAACAGTTCTCCCCTTAAATTAGTTTCACCTGGCATAGTGAGGGCAACATAATACCGGAAAGGAATATGAAACAAGTTTTAGTTTGGATCGTTTCTGAAATTAGACTTCTTTGAAATTCAAACTGAAATATTATATTCTATATAAGAACATAAGAAATAGGAGCAGGAGTAGGCCATATGGCCCCTCGAGCCTGCTCTGCCATTCAATAAGATCATGGCTGATCTTCAACCTCAACTCCACTTTCCCGCCCTGTCCCCATATCCCTTGATTCCCTTATGTCCAAAAATTTATCCCACTGATAAATTGGCGTGCTCCGCGCCCCTTTTATGCCCGAAAAAGACTGCATACCAATTTCTACCGCATTGCTCCCTACTTCCATTATTGTGAAAATAGAGCTGAGACCACTTCCTCAGTGTGATGTAAAAGTGATGCTAATTTACTCCTTCATTTTCTCTCCTCTCTGTTTTCTCCTTCATTGTTTACCCACTTCCCCCAACTGACCTGTCACATCCCACACCACCATCAATGCCCTCAAAAACATCAGTGGCAAATCTGCCAGCAGTATTATTGCTTAACTCATCACCGTGTTTCCCAGCACTACATATTCCTTCTCAAACTGGTCTCTCATCGGCAGCTCCCTCTGGGTTGCCTCGTCTAATGGAAAGGAGAAATCGTCACCTGAATGGTGAGCATTTCACACTGGGAATGGGAAAAGGCAGCAAGGCTTCATTGCTCTTGAGGGCTGGACAGACTGGATGCAGGGAGGATGTTTCCCCTGGCTGGGGGGGTCCAGAACGAGGGGTCACAGTCTCAGGATACGGGGTAGGACATTTAGGACTGAGATGAGCGGAAATTTCTTCACTCAGAGGGTGGTGAACCTGTGGAATTCTCTACCACAGAAGGCTGTGGAGGCCAAGTCACTGAATATATTTAAGAAGGAGATAGATAGATTTCGAGACACAAAAGGCATCAAGGGGTATGGGGAGAGAGCGGGAATATGGTATTGAGATAGAGGATCAGCCATGATCATATTGAATGGCGAAGCAGGCTCGAAGGGCCAAATGGCCTACTGCTGCTCCTATTTTCTAAGTTTCAATGTTTCTAGGAAAATGGTAACTTCTAATTGTCCAAGACTGATATTTGTAATCAGTGGGGGATAAAATAAAATATTATTCCATTAAAACTGACCATACAAGAAAGTTAACAACTTTATGGACCCCTGTTACATAGGGACTGGAGGAGGCCATTCAGCCCCTTGAGGCTGTTCCTCCATTCAATTAGATCATGGCTTATCTGTACCTCCACCCGATTTAACTGTTTTTGCTTCATATCCCTCGATAGCCTTATCCAGCAAAAATCTATTGATCTCAATCTTGAATATTTCAAATGACCCCCAGCATCCACAACCGTCTGAGGGGGAGAGTTCCGGAATTCCACTACCCTTTGTGTGAAGAAGTGCTACCTGATTTCCCTCCTAACCAGCCTAGCTCTAATTTTAAGGTTATGCCTTGTTCTGGATTCCCCCATCAGAGGAAATAGTTTCTCTCTATCGACCCTATTGAATCCCTTTCTGATTTAAAACACCTCAATTAGATCACCTCGCAACCTGCTAAACTCAAGGAATACAAACCAAGTTTATGACCCCTTGACTTTATTACGACTGGATAATCATAATACACAAAATCACTTACTCACTTTGGGTGACGAGGTGGCCTGAGACTGTCTCAATGCTGGTGATGAGAATGGTAGTTATCTTGTGGTAATGGTTCCAGCACCTCCCATTATTGGCATCTCTGCCATTCCTCAGAAAGACGCAGTGATGTGAAGTGATTGTCCTGTTGGTTTTGGGTTAGTCATAGAGTCATAGAGTTATACAGCACGGATAGAGGCCCTTCGGCCCATCGTGTCCGCGCCGGCCATCAAGCCCAGTCTAATCTAATCCCATATTCCAGCATTTGGTCCGTAGCCTTGTATGCTATGGCATTTCAAGTGCTCATCCAAATGCTTCTTGAATGTTGTGAGGGTTCCTGCCTCCACAACCCTTTCAGGCAGTGAGTTCCAGACTCCAACCACCCTCTGGGTGAAAAAGTTCTTTCTCAAATCCCCTCTAAACCTCCCGCCTTTTACCTTGAATCTATGCCCCCTTGTTATAGAACCCTCAACGAAGGGAAAAAGCTCCTTAGTATCCATCCTATCTATGCCCCTCATAATTTTGTACACCTCAATCATGTCCCCCCTCAGCCTCCTCTGCTCCAAGGAAAACAAACCCAATCTTCCCAGTCTCTCTTCATAGCTGAAGCGCTCCAGCCCTGGTAACATCCTGGTGAATCTCCTCTGCACCCTCTCCAAAGCGATCACATCCTTCCTGTAGTGCAGCGACCAGAACTGCACACAGTACTCCAGCTGTGGCCTAACCAGTGTTTTATACAGTTCTTGCAGTTGTTTTAAATTTTCCAGCACGTTTAGCCAGACGTAACAGGGGGAGCTCTATAAACGCACAGAAACATCAAATTGGCACAGAAAGGAGTAATTAAACAGCACCAGCAATGGCCTGTGTACATACTGCAGTGGCATTGAATCATACAGCACAGAAGGAGGCCATTTGGCCCATCGAATCTGTGCCAGCCCTTTGAAAGAGCTAACCAATTAGTCCCACTCCCCCTGCTCTTTCCCCATAACCCTGCAATTTTTCCTTTTCAAGTATTTATTCAATTCCCTTTTGAAAGTTATTATTGAATCTGCTCCCACCACCCTTTCAGGCAGCGCATTCCAGATCATAACAACTCATTGTGTAACATTTTTTGCCTCATCTCTCATCTGGTTCTATTTTCAATTACCTTAAATCTGTGTCCTCTGATTACTGACCCTCCTGCCAGTGGAAATAGTTTCTCCCTATCTACTTGATCAAAACCCTTCATAATTTTGAACATCTCTATTAAATCTCCCCTTAACCTTCTCTGCTCTAAGAACAACCCCAGCCTCTCTAGTATCTCCACATAACTGAAGTCCCTCATTCCATTCTAATAAATCTCCACTGCACTCTCTCCAAGGCCTTGACATCTTTCCTAAAGTGTGATGTACAGATTTAGACACAATATTCCAGCTGAGGCCTAACCAGTGATTTATAAAAATTTACCATACCTTCCTTGTTTGTGTACTCTATGGACGCTAAATTGGGCCTTGAAACGGCCGATGTTTCAGCGCTACACGGCCTCTCTGACATCAAAGATGGCATCTTGGATGCGCACGCACGTTTCCAGCGTGATGTGTGCTGGACGCCATCTTGGTACAGGGGTTAGCGCAGGCGGAGATAACGACGCTGGAATCATGTAAAGTAGGGAGAAAATAGATACAATCAATAAGCAACGCTGATTTAAAGTGATAGACACCATTTTGGGACTTAACGCTCAACTCAACGCACAGTCTTAATCCTGACCATCTGAACATGTCTTAGAATGCCTGGAGGACCCCTCACTAGTGCTATTTAAAGGGACAATGCAGGATTTACAGGTTAGTGGCTGGATTATTGCTTCTGGCTGCCGAGACATTTGTAACTGTTTTTAGAGGTCTCTTACACTTGAATACTAGGACGCAGGGACATAGTCTAACATTTAGAGCCAGGACGTGCAGGAGTGAAGTTAGGAAATGCTTCTACATGCAAAGGGTGGGAGATGTTTGGAACGCTCTTCTGCAGACAGCAGTTGATGCTAGCTCACTTGTGAATGTTAAATCTGAGATTGATAGATTTCTGTAAACCAAGGGAATTAAGGGACATGGGGCTAAGGCAGGTATATGGAGTTAGGTCACAGGTCCACCATGATCTCATTGAATGGTGGAACAGGCTCGAGGGGCTAAATGCCACTGCCACTTGCTGCCCCTTGATATGTGCCACCTTCTCCTGCAAGAAAGCGAGTCGTATGCCTGGGTGATGTGTCTGTCATGGTTGAATAGCTGCCAGTGTGTGTGGCCTGTGAGTTGTGGGTGGGCGGCTTGAGACAGTAGTAAGGGTGAGAGGGAGCATCTGGTTGGAAGAGTTGAGTACTGATTGAAAGAGTTTGTTGATATGTGGGTGATGGGGGGTGTAGTGCATGGAGCAGTGGATACGGCTGGTGGTGCAGTTGGTAGGAGACGCCACTTGACAGTGGACCTCACTCACCTTGACCACTCATGTCAAATCATTGAACTTCTTCCTGCACTGCATCCATGTTCATGATGCTGTGTGCCTGGCATTGACTTCATCCCCCACTGCCTCCCACTGCCTTTTGGATATATGTCTGGAGGGCCTCTTGCACACACACCCCTCCCCATGGATATAGGATGTCCCTCCTTCTGTCCACCTCTTGCACCAAGGTCTCTAGTGCATCAGCAGAGAACCTTGGTGCACGCACTCTCGCAGGCCTGGTACCAACTCAGATCAGCAGATTGGTGAGGTCTGGCATGCAGATTGGAGGATGTGGGTTTTAGTAGTGCACAACCTTTATTCAATGTTTTAACATAACTCATCAGTGTGTAAACATAGGGATGGGACATGCATCTGTGTTTTACGTGTGCGATGTCTGATCTCTGTTCAGACTCCGTGCAGACAGTAGACTGCTTTTTTCAGCAAATAACAGGTAGCAGCTACCTTTAAGAGATTTCTGAGAAACATCCTCCCTTTAAGAGAATGGGCTCCCCCTGCTGGTGGAAAGTGCGAATTTCATTGATTCCACGTGCAAGGCCCAGAATGGAACGCTGATTACAGGTTAGTACTTGAGCTGGCCGAAACACACGTCCTGCCTGCGGACGGGTCATTGGGCGCGGGGTAATAGCACATCACGCTACCCGTGCCCAAAAATGGCCCTTATCCAATTTTTTTCCCCCACGCCTCTACTTATAAACCCAAGGATCCCGTATGCTTTTTAACAGCCTTATCAACATGTCCTACCACCTTCGAAGATTTTTGTCCATCCCCAATCTTTACAGAATATTTCCTGCTGTTGCTTAAATAAAAAATTAATTTGCAATATTACAGTAACAATCTGACATTCTGGATGCTGTTTACATGATAGAATTGTTGACCATAAATTTCACTCTTGTATATGTTCATTACTTTCAGCTGGAGCAATAATGTATTTAAAATAAGACAATCGTGGACAAATATTTGGACTGATAGGCACTTTAAAAAAATTCATTCTTGGGATGTGGGCGTCATTGGCAAGGCCGGCATTTATTGCCCATCCCTAGTTTCCCCTTGAGAAGGTGGTGGTGAGCCTTCTTCTTGAACTGCTGCGGTCTGTGTGGTGAAGGTGCTCCCACAGTGCTGTTAGGTAGGGAGTTCCAGGATTTTGACCCAGCGACGATGAAGAAACTGCCGATATATTTCCAAGTTGGGATGTATGTGACTTGGAGGGAGAACTTGGAGGTGATGATGTTCCCATACACCTGCTGTCCTTGTCCTTCTAGATGGTGTAGATACTGGTTTGGGAGGTGCAGTTGAAGAAGCCTTGTTAAGTTATAAGGCATTAGCTGCATTCATTTATTGCCTTTCCTTCTGTTGCTCTACTATCACTTAATTTACCACCTATAGTAAGTCAAACCAACCAATTTAGTAGAAATTTTTCAAATTTACTGCTCTGTGAAATTTAAATGGCCCATGAAAATAAGCAAGATTTAGAGCACTAGAGGAGGAAAATGTAACGAACAGCAAATAGAGGGAAGACATAAATGAGAGTGCCTATCAGTGAGGCTGAATTATTTGTTTTATTGAAACAATGCATCAAAAGCACAGGTCTTGGAAGCAAAACAGAATTACTGACAGCACACAGCCATTGAAAGCTCTGGGCCATCATTGGTTAAAGAATTAACAATCGGCTAGAATTCCCACATGGGTCCTCTCGACCTCCCCCGTAACTGCGATAAGATTTTCCACAAGGTCAAAGCTGGGCAGCACTGGACAATCCAGGGAATCTATCAGAAAAGATATAGGGACCCATCAATGCCATTAGACAAATATTGTCCCTTCACTGCCTGCCACATACCCAGAGTGGGCAGGAGAAGATAGTCTCCAGATACATCAATCATTTCAAATATCAATGACACTACGCAATCTGGCACCAGCCATGCGCACAGGAAAATGGTACCGTTGCCTAACATTGAAGAAAGAAAAAACTTCCATTTCTATAGCAACTTTCATGACCTCAAGACTTCCTAAAGTGCTTTACAGCCAATGAATTACGTTTGAAGTGTAGTCACTGTTGTAATGTAGGAAAAACAGCAGCCAATTTGTGCACAGCAAGGTCCCACAAACATCAATGGGATAAATGACCGGATAATCTGTTTTAGGGATGTTGATTGAAGGATAAATATTGGCTGGGACACCGGGGAGAACTCCTCTGCTCTTCTTCGAAATAGTGGCTGTGGGATCTTTTACAACCACCTGAAAGTGTAGACAGGGCCTAGGTTTAACGTTTCATCCAAAAGACGGTACCTCCAACAGTGCAGCACTCTCTCGGTTCTACAATGGGAGTGCCAGCCTAGATTATGTGCTCAAGTCTCCTGAATGGGACTTTATTCCATGACCTTCTGCCTCAGAGAAGGGAGTGCTACTAAGAGAGGATATAACGAGAGGTAAATAGGCAGTGGAGGCTTGATGGGTCGAATTAAGAAATATAAAAGGATTTAAGACTGTGGTGGAAGTTGTTTTTAGGCTCCCTGGTAGCAGCTGTGAAGTGGCAGAATGTATAAATGCAGAGATTAAACAAACATGTAGCAAAGACAGAGTGGTTTAATGGGGGATTTTAATTTTAATATTGATTGGGATAAGCAGATGTGCTCATGTCAGAAAGGTAGCAAATTTCTTGAGTGTGTTGAGGACAGCTTTATGCAAAAATATGTCCTAGAACCAAGAGGGGGGCAGGCTATATTAGATTTAATAATGAGTAATGAGCCAGGTTTAGTTAACAGCTTATCTAATAGCGACCATAATATGATTGAGTTCGACGTTGTGTTTGAAAGGGAGAAACCCGCATCAGCTACTAAGATTCTAAATTTAGTAAGGCCAACTTCAGCGGGATGAGACAGAGACTGTTCACAGTAAACTGGGCAAATCTGTTAATGGTTAATACGACAGAAGATCAGTGGGAGGTGTTCAAAAAAGAATTTAACGTGATGCAGAACTAGATTATATCCTTAAAGGGCAAGAGCTCTGCTTGCCAAAGAAACAGTCATAGATGATAAAAGAGGTAAGGGACAATATAGAACTAAAAGACAAAGCGTACAAAAATGCAAAAAATAGCACAGATCCTGGCAATTGGGAGAGATACAAAGAACAGCAAAGGGTGAGAAAACAGATAGTAAGAGCTACAAAAAGGGAGTATGAAAAGAAATTTGCAAGGGATATCAAAATCAAACACAAATAATTTTTACAATTATATTAAGAAAAAGATGGTGGTCAAGTGCAATGTGGGCCCCTTAAAAACTGATCATGGTGATATTGTAAATGAAAATAAGGAAATGGCGGACATGTTAAATAATTACTTTGCATCAGTATTTACAGTAGAGGAAGAGGATAGCATGCCGGACATCCCAAGGAAATTAATTTTGAATCAGGGA
Organism: Heptranchias perlo; assembly: GCF_035084215.1. NCBI lineage: Eukaryota > Metazoa > Chordata > Chondrichthyes > Hexanchiformes > Hexanchidae > Heptranchias > Heptranchias perlo. The sequence goes on along the minus strand of NC_090327.1, from coordinate 119,715,112 downwards.
CGAGGACTCACCATAATTAATGTAAGCAAATTAACAGTAATGAAGAAAATAATGTCACTAAAAAGTGACAAATCCCCAGAACCAGATGGTTTCCATCCAAGGATTTTAAAGGAAGTAGGTCAGAACATTGCAGATCCCCTAACTATAATCTTCCAAAGATCTCTCGATTCAGGAACCGTTCCTTTAGATTGGAAAATTACACATGTCACTCTGCTATTTTAGAAAGGTGAGAGAGGAAAACCAGGGAATTATAGACCAGTTAGCTTAACATCTGTTGTCGGGAAATTACTAGAGTCTATAATTAATTGACTGAACACCTTGAAAATTTTCAGCTGATCAGAGAGAGCCAGCATTGATTTGTAAAGGGTAGGTCATGCCTGACGAACCTGATTCAATTTTTTGAAGAGATGACTAAAGTAATGGACAGGGGAATGTCTATGGATGTTGTTTATATGGACTTCAAGAAGGCATTTGATAAAATCCCTCATAAGAGACAATTAGCTAAAGTTGAAGCTCATGGAATTGAAGGCATGTTATTGACCTGGTTAGGAAATTGTCTGAGCGGCAGGAGACAGAGAGTAGGGATAAGGGCAGGTACTCAAATTGACAGGATGTGACTAGTGGTGTCCCACAGGGATCTGTGTTGGGGCCTCAATTATTCATTGTATTTATTAATGACTTAGATGAGGGGATAGAGAGCCACATATCCAAGTTTGCCGATGACACAAAGATAGGCAACATTGTAAGCAGTGTAGATGGAAGCATAAAATTACATTCAGATATTAATAGATTAAGTGAATGGGCAAAACTGTGGCAAATGGATTTCAATGTAGGCAAGTGTGAGGTCATCCACTTTGGACCTAAAAAGGATAGATCAGAGTACTTTCTAAATGGTGAAAAGCTCGAAACAGTGGAGGTCCAAAGAGACTTAGTGGTCCATGTACGTAAATTATTAAAATGTCATGGACAGGTACAGAAAATAACCTTGAATGTTGACATCGTTTCTGCCTCAACCTCTAACCCTGGAAGTGAATTCCACAGTCTCCCAACTCTGTGTGAAAAAGTTTATCCTGCCCTGCCCAAAGAGACTTAGTGGACCATGTACATAGATTATTAAAATGTCATGGACAGGTACAGAAAATAATCCAAAAAGCTAATGGAATGCTGGCCTTTATATCTAGAGGACTAGAATACAAGGGGGTAGAAGTTGTGCTACAGCCAAATAAAGCTCTGGTTAGAACACACCTGGAGTACTGTGTTCAGTTCTAGGCACCGCACCTTAGGAAGGATATATTGGCCTTGGAGGGAGTGCAGCGTAAATTTACTAGAATGATACCTGGACTCCAAGGGTTAAATTACGAGGAGAGATTACACAAACTAGGGTTGTATTCCCTGAAATTTAGAAGATTATGGGGTGATATTAAGGGGAACTGATAGGGTAGATAGAGAGAAACTATTTCTGCTGGTTGGGGAGTCTAGGACTAGGGGACATAGTCTAAAAATTAGAGCCAGGACTTTCAGGGTGAAATTAGGAAACACATCTACATGCAAAGGGTGGTAGAAGTTTGGAACTCTCTTCCACAAACAGCAGTTGATGCTAACTCAATTGTTAATTTTAAATCTGAGATTGATAGATTTTTGTTAACCAAAGGTATTAAGGGATATGGGGCTAAGGCGGGGATATGGAGTTAGGTCACAGATCAGCCATGATCTCATTGAATGGTGGAACAGGCTGGAGGGGCTAAATGGCCCACTCCTGTTCCTATGTTCCTACCCACTGCGTCACGGCTGATACCCATATTTAGTATGATGCATAAATATCTTCAAATTTATTAAATGAAAATGTTTAAATTTAATTTTGTAAAGTAATGATATGAAGTTAAATACATTTCACATTCATATATTTTGAGACACAAGATTTTTGTTGACCTATGAAATTTTCTGGTGAATTGATAAAACTGTTCCTTTCTATTGCTTCTGAGTCCAGAGGCTATCTTTTTCAAAACCTGCAGCATGATATCTTCTCGCCCTCCGAGGTGCTGCTTTTTACAGTTTGTGGAACATTCCGGCACACATGGTGTTTGCTTATACTCTGGGTCCTGCTTTCGGTAATATGTTCATGTAAAAGGTGTCTTCGCTATTGCTGTTTTTTTTTCTCCATGAAAATGCTGTTCATTCAGACTACGATTCCAGTTGTTATGATTTGGAATGCGTTGCCTGAAAGGGCGGTGGAAGCAGATTCAATAGTAACTTTCAAAAGGGAATTAGATATAAACTTGAAGGAGAAACATTTACAGGGCAATGGGGAAAGGGCAGGGGAGTGGGACTAATTGGGTAGCTCTTTAAAAGCTGGCACAGGCACGATGGGCTGAATGGCCTCCTTCTGTGCTGTAAGAGTCTACGATTCTAAGTAACGCCGACAGAATTGCTGCGCATAGTGAACAAGCTAATAATGCTGGAATGAAACCAACGTTTTTTTCCATTGCAAGCCATAATGCATCAGTATAATTTGAGCACTTGATTTATGTTATGCATTTAGGGGGAAAAAAATATTAAACATTTACTCCGAGTCTGTCAGCAATAACAAACCTTGATTTAAACGTGATTTATAGCGCTCGTGGTCAAAGGGCTTCAAATATTGCAATATGAAAGACTTACTTAAAATTGATGGATCCTCTGCTCTCTAATTGGCTAATCGGGTGTCCTTAGTTAATTTACCGCTTTGTCAAACCCATGTTGATTTATGTATAATATTAACAGCATTGAAAGTACTTTTTAGTTTCTGCTTTCTAATTTCCCACTCTTTCCCAGGAGCTGAGTAGTAGAATTATCATCAGTCCAATTATTTGTCTCTGTGTTGTTGACTGATGTAAATCTAAAGCAGTAGCTTTAAGTGTGTAACTGGAGAAGACAAAGTCATAGATTATTAATGTGTGTTCAGCGCACAGAGGCTGGCATAATACGCATGGGACTCCATGACTCAGCTTTGTGTGTGTTTGATCTTAAGAAAATGATTTTTTTTTATTGTGAAGTGAGGTTCTGCAGAAAAACATTCAAGCAAGTCCACTTCTTTAGTGCGTGGGCCGGTTAGGTCAGTTGGTTAGAGCACGTGGCTAATAACGCAAAGCTCACCAGTTTGATCCCCTGTAGGGGCCAATAAGTTTTAAGGTGTCAGCTGTGGTTCAGTGGGTAGCACTCTTTATCTCAGGTGTCAGAAGGTACATGGGTTCAAGTCCCACTCCATGAGACTTGAGCCCATAATCTAGGCTGACACTCCCGGTTGAGTCCTGTGCTGTTGGAGGTGCCATCTTTTGGTTGAGACGTTAAACCGAGGCCCCATCTGCCCTCTCCGGTGGCCATAAAAGATCCCATGGCACTAGTCGAAGAAGAGCTGGGGAGGTCAATATTTATCCCTCAACTAACATCGCTAAAACAGATTATCTGGTCATTTATCGCATTGCTGTTTGTGGGACCTTGCTGTAAATTAGCTGCTGCGTTTCCTACATTACAAGAGTGACTGCACTTCATTGGCTGTAAAGCACTCTGGGACATCCTGAGGTTGTGAAAGGCACAATATAAATGCAAATGTTTCTTTCAACATTCAATGTTTGTGTTAATGCTACTATTATGGCACCAATTCCTTGGGGTATGAGCTTGAGTCAGAGCAACACACGAAGACTATGCTAAAGTACAACAGATTCACATTGGCATAACTGTTGATATTTATATATTTCAGAAAGATTGTAACTGTTGCATTGCTTACTACTTGTTTTATAAAGAGCAAAACAGCACAGGCTACATTTATAGCTGCCATTTTGAAAACACAACATCTTCTAGATGATAGCTACAATTAAAGGCAATTGAATAGGCCGATACTTACAAATGCATTGTTAAAATGCACAGATGACTGTATTGCTCTCATTTATGTGCTTAACTTGTTGAAGATACATTGTCATCAGCCAGCTCTGCTAAGTCTTTCATGAAGAACGTTGATAAGGGCTTTTGGGAAGCCCATGTCGTAAGATATACCCAGAGTCAGCTTGCAATAACAACTCCTCAAAAGAACCTACATGGTGGGTCAGGCAAAGTTTTCCCCTTCTGTAGGCCCATTGCCTAATTACTCAAGTTTTACCTGTTACTAGATTCCATTATTTTAACCATCACTGATGCAAGACTAGTGGGTCTAGAATTGACCATAACAGATTTATCATCCTTTGAGTGTTAGCTGATTTTATGAACCCAGCAGGATCTCCCCTGAATTCAGTGACTCTCTCAGCAACACTTCACGGATCTCCTCCTCTCTTAGTACATTGGGATAAGTATCTTCTGTCCCAATGGATTTATTTGCTTTGAGCTGATTCTCTGATTGAGTGCTTCTGGCAAGGGGCAGCCCACATCGGAAGCATGGGATGGAAAAACAAGATCTTCAATTTCCCAATTAGCGCCCCCTACAGGTGCCACTCCTCACTAGGAGGGACAATTGGAGAATCAGTCCTGATTGAGGCATACTTGGAATATTTTAATTTTTGGAAGTTATTCTCCTCTCAAGGAAATGCTATATAAAATATCCTGATGACACCTTGCCTTTAAATAAAAACTAAAATTATTAACTCTGCATTTCTGGTCCTTCCTAAAAACACGTAGGCTCTCATTAATGACATATAATAAAATCACCATCATTATAATGTAATTCAAATTGCAGCATAACTTTGCCTAAATCCTTTGCACACCTACAATTATAACGCACCAAACATATGTTACCATCATCTAATTTCAGAACGCCTGTTGCACTTCAAAGTACATAAGTATATATAAAAGAGAGAAAGACAGTCATTTTTTGCTGGTTTCTTCGGTCTTGGAGCTGGACGTTTACAAGCACTTGACAACCCGCTCACTCACAGAGGGTGATTTTGACTTTGAGTGATAATGTAAAACGGGTGATATCGGATCAGCCACCCATTATGCATTTCTCCCAATTCTCGTTTCAAGGAAAATGGGGAGAGGTGTACAATGGCACCTGAGATTTCACCGTTTTAAACTATCGCCAAAAGTGTGAATTACTCCTGGAGGAATGAACCAGCAATTAACGCAGGACGTTTACAGCAATGAGACTTAAAGAGACAGGTGAGGGTAAAGATCTTTAGCAACGGAATAATATATTATGCATTGCATGGGATAATGTCAGAGTCCTTACAAAACACTGATTTGCCACGAGCACTGGCCCAGGAGGTCTGCTAGTCTAGTATAATTACCCATCTGTGTCTAGTTTCTTTTTGTGATGGATTCATTCTATGCTGGCTGTGTTCCTGATTAACAATCACACAAATGGCTCAACAGGCATTCTGCAGTATAATAGGCCCAGTCCTGTAATCTCTGACTCTCCACAATCTGTAAGCATCATCCCCAATATCTAAGGATTTTTTTTTTTACCCTTGAATGTGTCCAGGCTGGGTCTGGAAGGAAGATTACAAAACCAACAAATCAGTCAATGTTACCGACTGCCGAAAAAATACCTTGCGTTACCTCCCCTCAGCAGGTCATTTTCTGACTATTGAGAGTCCAAGAGTGAAGGGCAAAGATCATAGTCCAGGAAACCACCAAGAAAAGAAGAGATAGGCCAGGATGGAAGGGAAGAGTCCCCATTCTTAAGGCACTGGAAAGAATGAGTTAGAGAAGCATAAAGGTGTGATAAATCTTGATTTCAACATAGTGAGGAGGTAAGGATGAGAGACAGAGAGCAGGATGTCATATTTGCGGCACTAACCATAGTACATATCTTATAGCAGACCTGATTTATCCAAAGTCTGTTGTAACCAGGTCAGACATGTGGGAAACCAAAGGTGAAGTTGCCCCCCCCCCCACCCCTTTATAGTAAAAGGTAGGTGGGCCTCTTGTCTTGGTTGCTGCCCACTCAAGAGAAGATACTCCGAAGATAAAAACCGTGAGGAAGGCAACAGGAAACCACCTCAGCTCCTCTTCCCCAGTGAGTGGCTGAAGAATCTCGTGTGTGAGACTCAAGTTAGGAGCTGCCCGTGGGAGCAGAACGCAATGGGTGGACAGACAGACATCTGCTATATTCATACAGAGTGCAGTTTTTGGTGCATTTACGGAACTAGTTTAGCATCAATGAGAAGCAGTTGGGTTTCCTATGGACACTAAGCTTATGTAGCGTAAATAGAATGTTAAGTCCGAACTGACAGGGGAGTTCTCCCCAGTATCCTGACCGATATTTATCCCTCAACCAACATCACTAAAAACAGGTTATCTGGCCATTATCACATTGCTGATTGTGGGACCTTGCTGTGTGCAAATTGGCTGCCGGGTTTCCTTACATTACAACAGTGACTACACTGCAAAAATGTACTTAATTGGCTGTAAAGCGCTTTGAGACGTCCTGACATCATGAGGGGTGCTATATAATTGCATATTATATAATTGCAAGTCTTTCTTTCTTTGATTCAGAGCAAAGCAGGATGTGTCTCAGGTTAAGCCTTGACTACAATATAACCACAGTGCTGGCACATTCACACTGATGTTACTGTTGTGCTTTAAATGCAGCCTAAAATTAAACGTAAGCTGTGTCAGTGAAAGTGTTAAATTGAAAAAGGTAAGGTGTTGAAGCGTTCAGCACAGAAAGAAAAACATAGATATTGTCTTAATGACAAAGTAACTTTACTGCCCAACGAAAGGAGCATCAAGTAACAGGGATCAGACTTCACGTGATGATTTCAGACATGCCCAAGCAATCCGCAGTCTGTCTGACAGTCACACATGTCGCTGATACAAATGGACATTGATTTTTCAATAAGGCAAAAACCCTAAACCACCGTCTCCACAGCGATATCTTTCCTCGAGAGAATGGATTTCTCGCTCATAGTTGGCACTGAATCCTATCTCCTTCATTACAGGGATCGCAGTCTGATGTGAACAAAACAGATTACCAGGGCTGGAAAAACTGATGTCATTGTTTTTGTCAGGTGAATTATTCTTAAGAAGTGCATTTATGCTTTTAAACTCAGGAACAAATGGGTGTTTTGGCTAGTTTTTCCTTCATTGTGATCTCACTTCTTCGGTTGTACCCTGATGTTTGTCGAGAATAGGTTTAGCTGGAAGGTTTCAGCCTGCTTATCGGAAAATGAGACAGGCTCCTGGCTACGTGACTCTTTTATGAAGACTTGAGTGTATAATCTACGCTGACACTCCAGTGCAGTACTGAGGGAGCGCTGCACTGTAAGAGGTGGCGTATTTCAGATGAGACGTTAAACGGAGGCCCCGTCTGCCCTCTCAGGTAGATGTAAATGATCCCATGGCCACTGTTTTGAAGAAGAGCAAGGGAGTTCTCCTTGGTATCCTGGCCAATATTTATCCTTCAACCAACATCACTAAAAACATATTATCTGGTCATTATCACATTGCTGTTTGTGGGATCTTGCTGTGTGCAATTTGCCTGCCACATTTCCTACATTACAACAGTGACTACACTTCATAAGTACTTCATTGTCTGTAAAGTGCTTTGGGATGTCCTGAGGTGGTGAAAGGTGCAATAGAAATGCAAGTCTTTTCACTCTTTTATATGAACAGCATTATGAACCTCAGGAAGGATAGGGAAACTGGTAGAGTGGGAGGAGTAGCCTTAGTGATTAAGGATGAAATTACATCAATGATAAGAGAGGATATAAAGGGAGGTAACTGTTCAATCCACATAAATACTGTGGCTACAAGAGCAGGTCAGAGGCTGGATGTTCTGCGGCGAGTGACTCACTTCCTGACCGTGGCTGCAGTGTGTACCATGTACAAGGCTTCTTCGACAACACCTCCCAAACCCGCGATCTCTACCACCTAGAAGGACAAGGGCAGCAGGCACATGGGAACATCACCACCTGCACGTTCCCCTCCAAGTCACACACCATCCCGACTTGGAAACATATCGCTGTTCCTTCATCGTCACTGGGTCAAAATCCTGGAATTCCCTACTTAACAGCACTGTGGGAGAAACTTCACCACACGGACTGCAGCGGTTCATGAAGGCTGCTCACTACCACCTGCTCAAGAGCATTTAGGGATGGGCAATGAATGCTGGCCTTGCCAGCGACGCCCACATCCCATGAACGAATAAAAAGAAAATCAGGCAGTGGAGACTTTATGGGTAGAATTAAGAAATAGAAAAGGGTTTAAGGCTGTAGTAGGAGTTGGGTATAGGTCCCCTGATAGCAGCTGTGAAGTGGCAGAATGTATAAATGCAGAGATTAGACTAGCACGTAGCAAAGGCAGAGTGGTTTTAATGGGGGATTTTAACTTTCATATAGATTGGGTTAAGCAGACGAGCTCATGTCAGAAAGGTAGCAAATTTCTTGAGTGTGTTGAGGACGGCTTTCTGCAACAATATGTCCTAGAACCAACAAGGGGGCAGATTAGTTTTAATAATGAGTAATGAGACAGATTTAGTTAACATCCTAACAGTGCGTGAACATTTATCTAATAGCGATCAGAATATGATCGAGTTCAACGTTGTGTTTGAAAGGGAGAAACCTGTATCAGCTACTAAGATTCTAAATTTAGGTAAGGCCAACTTCAGCAGGATGAGACAGACACTGTTCACAGCAAACTGTGCAAATCTGTTAATGGGTAAAATGACAGAAGATCAGTGGGAGGTGTTCAAAAAATAATTTAACGTGTTACAGAACAAGTTTATATCCCTAAAGGGCAAGAGCTTTACTTGCTAAAATAAACAGCCATGGACGACAAAAGAGGTAAGGGACAATATAAAACTAAAAGGGAAAGCATACAAAAATGTAAAAGATAGCACCGATCCTGGTGACTAGGAGAGATACAAAGAACAGCAAAGGGGACAAAACAGATAGTAAGAGCTACAAAAAAAGAAATTTGCAAGGGCTATCAAAATCAAACACAAAATTCTTTTACAATTATGTTAGGAAAAAGAGGATGGTCAAGAGCAATGTGGGCCCCTTAAAAACTGATCATGGTGATATTGTAATGAAAATAAGGAGATGGCGGACATGATAAATAATTACTTTGCATCAGTATTTACAGAAGAGGAAGAACATAGCATCCAGACACCCCAAGGAAACTAATTTTGAATCAGGAACGAGGATTCACAATAATTAACGTAAGCAAATTAACAGTAATGAAGAAAATGATGTAGTGTACATGGATTTTAGCAAGGCTGGTCAAAAAAGTAAAAGCCCATGGGATCCAAGGGAAAGTTGAGAATTGGAGCCAAAATTGGCTCAGTGGCAGGAAGCAAAGGGTAATGGTTGATGGGTGTTTTTGTGACTGGAAGGCTGTTTCCAGTGGGCTCCTGCTCGGCTCAGTACTAGGTCCCTTGCTTTTTGTCGTATATATTAATGATTTGGACTTGAATGTGGGGGACTTAATCAAAAAGTTTGCAGATGATACAAAAATTGGCCGTATGGTTGGTAGTGAGGAGGAAAGCTGTAGACTGCAGGAAGCTATCAATGGATTGGTCAGGTGGGCAGAAAAGTGGCAAATGGAATTCAATCCGGAGAAGTGTGAGGTAATGCATTTGGGGAGGGCAAACAAGGCAAAGGGAGTACACAATAAATGGGAGGATACTGAGAGGTGTAGAGGAACAAAGGGATGTTGAAGTGCATGTCCACAGATCCCTGAAGGTAGCAGGTAGATAAGGTGGTTAAAAAGGCATACAAGATACTTTCCTTTATTAGCCGAGGCATAGAATATAAGAGCAAGGAGGTTATGCTGGAACTGTATAAAACATTGGTTAGGCCACAGCTTGAGTACTGCATACAGTTTTGGTCACCACATTACAGGAAAGATGTGATTGCTAGGGAGGGTACAGAGGAGATTTACGAGGATGTTGCCAGGGCTTGAGAATTTTAGCTATGAGAAAAGATTGGATAAGCTGGGGTTGTTTTCCTTGGAACAAAGGAAGCTGAGGGGAGATTTAATTGAGGTGTATAAAATTATGATGGGACTAGATAGAGTGGATAGGGAGGACCTATTTCCCTTAGCAGAGAGGTCAGTGACCAGGGGGCGTAGATTTAAAGTAATTGGATGAAGGGATAGACAGGAGCTGAGGAGAAATTTTTTCACCCAGGGGGTGATGGGGGTCTGGAATTCATTGCCTGAAAGGGTGGTAGAGGCAGAAACCCTCAACCCATTTAAAAGTATTTGGATGTGTACTTGAAGTGCCATGACTGCAGGGCTACGGACCAAGTGCTGGAAAGTGGGATCAAGCTGGATAGCTCTTTCTCGGCCGGCACGGACACGATGGGCCGAATGGCCTCTTTGTGTGCCGTAACTTTCTATGATTCTATGAAAATAATGGCACTAAAGGGTGACAAATCCCCAGGACTGGGTGGTTTCCATCCCAGGGGTTTTAAAGGAAGTAGATGAGAACATTGCAGATGCCCTAACTATAATCTTCCAAAGTTCTCTCGATTCAGGAACCGTTCCTTTAGATTGGAAAATTGCACATGTCACTCTGCTATTTAAGAAAGGTGAGAGAGGGAAACCAAGATATTATAGACCAGTTAGCTTAACATTTGTTGTTGGGAAATTACTAAACTCTATAATTAAGGTGATCAGAGAGAGCCAGCATGGATTTGTAAAGGTTAGGTCATCCTGACGAACCAGATTGAATTTTTTGAAGAGGTGACTAAAGTAGTGGACAGGGGAATGTCTATGGATGTTATTTATATGGACTTCCAGAAGGCATTTGACAAAGATTTTTTTTTATTCGTTCATGGGATGTGGGCGTCACTGGCGAGGCTGGCATTTACTGCCCATCCCTAATTGCCCTTGAGAAGGTGGCGGTGAGCTGCCGTCTTGAACCGCTGCAGTCCATGTGGTGACGGTTCTCCCACAGTGCTGTTAGGAAGGGAGTTCCAGGATTTTGACCCAGCGACGATGAAGGAACTGCATTATATTTCCAAGTCGGGGTGGTGTGTGACTTGGAGGGGAATGTGCAGGTGGTGTTCCCATGTGCCTGCTGCTCTTGTCCTTCTAGGTGGTAGAGGTCGCGGGTTTGGGAGGTGCTTTCGAAGAAGCCTTGGCGAGTTGCTGCAGTGCATCCTGTGGATGGTACACACTGTAGCCACAGTGCGCTGGTGGTGAAGGGAGTGAATGTTTAGGGTGGTGGATGGGGTGCCAATCAAGCGGGCTGCTTTATCTTGGATGGTGTCGAGCTTCTTGAGTGTTGTTGGAGCTGCACTCATCCAAGCAAGTGGAGAGTATTCCATCACATTCCTGACTTGTGCCTTGTAGATGGTGGAAAGGCTTTGGGGAGTCAGGAGGTGAGTCACTCACCGCAGAATACCCAGCCTCTGACCTGCTCTCGTAGCCACAGTATTTATATGGCTGGTCCAGTTCAGTTTCTTGTCAATGGTGACCCCCCAGGATATTGATGGTTGGGGATTCGGCGATGGTAATGCAGTTGAATGTCAAGGCGAGGTGGTTAGACTCTCTCTTGTTGGAGATGGTCATTGCCTGCACTTATCTGGCGCGAATGATACTTGCCACTTATGAGCCCAAGCCTGGATGTTGTCCAGGTCTTGTTGCATGCAGGCTCGGACTGCTTCATTATTTGAGGGGTTGCGAATGGAACTGAACACTGTGCAATCATCAGCGAACATCCCCACTTCTGACCTTATGATGGAGGGAAGGTCATTGATGAAGCAGCTGAAGATGATTGGGCCTAGGACACTGCCCTGAAGAACTCCTGCAGCAATGTCCTGGTGCTGAGATGATTGACCTCCAACAACCACTACCATCTTCCTTTGTGCTAGGTATGACTCCAGCCACTGGAGAGTTTTCCCCCTGATTCCCATTGACTTCAATTTTACTAGGGCTCCTTGGTGCCACACTCAGTCAAATGCTGCCTTGATGTCAAGGGCAGTCACTCTCACCTCACCTCTGGAATTCAGCTCTTTTGTCCATGTTTGGACCAAGGCTGTAATGAGGTCTGGAGTCAAGTGGTCCTGGCGGAACCCAAACTGAGCATCGGTGAGCAGGTTATTGGTGAGTAAGTGCCGCTTGATAGCACTGTCGACGACACCTTCCATCACTTTGCTGATGATTGAGAGTAGACTGATGGGGCGGTAATTGGCTGGATTGGATTTGCCCTGCTTTTTGTGGACAGGACATACCTGGGCAATTTTCCACATTGTTGGGTAGATGCCAGTGTTGTAGCTGTACTGGAACAGCTTGGCTAGAGGCGCAGCTAGTTCTGGAGCACAAGTCTTCAGCACTACAGCTGGGATGTTGTCGGGGCCCATAGCCTTTGCTGTATCCAGTGCACTCAGCCGTTTCTTGATATCACGTGGAGTGAATCGAATTGTCTGAAGACTGGCTTCTGTGATGGTGGGGATATCGGGAGGAGGCTGAGATGGATCATCCACTCGGCACTTCTGGCTGAAGAAGAGACTGTTAGCTAAAGTTAAGCTCATGAAATTGAAGGCAAATTATTGACCTGGTTAGGAAATTGGCTGAACGGCAGGAGATGGAGAGTAGGGATAATGGGCAGGTATTCAAATTGACAGGATGTGACTAGTGGTGTCCCACAGGGATCTGTGTTGTGGCCTCAACTATTCACTGTATTTATTAAGGACTTAGATGATGGGATAGAGAGCCACATATCCAAGTTTGCCGATGACACAAAGATAGGCAACATTGTAAGCAGTGTAGATGGAAGCATAAAATTACAGACAGATATTAATAGATTAAGTGAATGGGCAAAACTGTGGCAAATGGATTTCAATGTAGGCAAGTGTGAGGTCATCCACTTTGGACCGAAGAAAGATAGATCAGAGTACTTTCTAAATGGTGAAAAGCTCAAAACAGTGGCGGGCCAAAAAGACTTCGGGGTCCATGTACATAGATCATTAAAATGTCATGGACAGGTACAGAAAATCATCAAAAAGGCTAATGGAATGCTGGCCTTTATATCTAGAGGGCTAGAATACAAGGGGGTAGAAGTTATGCTCCCTGAGTCAAGTGAGGTGATGTGGAAAGTGAAATCAAAGCTGTAGCCTCATGAACAACAACAACTTGCATTTATATAGCGCCTTTAACAATGTAAAACTTCCCATGATGCTTCACAGGAGCATTAATCAAACAAAATTTGACACCAAGCCACATAAGGAGATATTAGGACAGGTGACCAAAAGCTTGGTCAAAGAGGTAGGTTTTAAGGAGCGTCTTAAAGGAGAAAGTGTGGTAGAGAGGTGGAGAGATTTAGGGAGGGAATACCAGAGCTCAGGGCCTAGGCAACTGAAGGCAATGCCGCCAATGGTGCAGCGATGAAAATCGGGGATGTGCAAGAGGCCAGAATTGGAGGAGTGCAGAGATCTCAGAGGGTTGTTAGGGCTGGAGGAGGTTACAGAGATAGGGAGGGGCGAGGCCATTGAGGGATTTGAAAACAAGGATGAGAATTTTAAGGATGGATAGCAATTCTCATGGAAACGCCTCTCTATTCTGATGCTTTTGGAGCTCAACATTGAGGCTCCTGATTAACGGAAGTCTCAAATCTTTGAGTCGTTCTGAATGCAGCACATCAAACCTGGGAGCAAAACAAACTTACAAACAATTCAGTTTTAATAATTCCTTCCCTAACTCTACTAGGATGCCCAGTCTCCTTTCAGATGTGGCATTTTGCTGTGGTATTTTCAGCCTTTTCTGTTTTTATTTCTGATTCCCGGCATTCATACCTTTCCCTTGGTATCTCCTCCTCTGTATTATTGGCTCATTGACTGCTGTTTGTCCACTCTCCCATGGCCTTAGGCCTGAAATAAGAACAGGAGGAAGCCTTTTAGCCCCTCAAGCCATTCAATTGGATCATGGCTGATCTGTATCTCAACTCCATTTACCTGGATTAGTTCCGTAACCCTTAATACCCTTACCTAACAAAAATGTATTAATCTCATTTTTAAAATTTTCAATTGACCCCCAGCCTCAACACTTTTTTGGGGGAAGAGAGTTCCAGATTTCCGCTACCCTTTGTGTGAAGAAGTGCTTCCTGACATCACCCCTGAATGTCCGAGCTCTAATTTTAAGGTTCTGCCCCCTAGTTCTGGACTCCCCCACCAGAGGAAATAGTTTCTTTCTATCTACCATATCAAATCCTTTAATCTTCTTAAACACCTCAATTAGATCACCTCTTAATCTTCTGTGCCTTCGTGCAATAGCAAGCACCAGTTACAAGGAGCAAATAAATCAGACATTCCTCAGACTCTCAGTCATCTCTGCTAATGGGTTCTTGAGGTATCTTCTGGTCGATAGACCTTCTCCTCCGTTGCTACCACTTCATCAGATATATTTAAAAGTGCGCCATATTTTTCCGATGTGTTTCTTTGGATATGTGGGGCTCGATTTTTGGACCTCCGAGCCGGTGGGTTCGTGGTGGGGGGGGGGCTCCAAAAATCGGGGATTCCCGGGGCGGGTCCGGAGCCCGGCTCCAACCCGCCCACTTCCGGGTTCCCCAGTGACGCGCTTAGATGCGCGCGCAGGCCCCGCATGCGGGACTCCTGCCGGCTTTAATTGCAATTAATGGCAACTAATGTGATAGTTCAGGTCGTTAGCAGACCTGATTTGTAGGATATTTTAGGAGGGATGGGATTTTCATCTCAACTGAGTGTGTTTCCCGTACTGGGGGAAACACCCCCAGTTGAAATGGACGTGTTGCAGCCATCAGCCTGTGGCAGCTGCAAAGGTCCATTTGACAGGTTGGGGGGGGGAGACCCTCACTCATTGCAGGAGGCCACTCTGTCACTTTGGACAAAGTTTGGCCTCCACCACCCTCCTCCTAACAATAAAATTCACCAACTTGCAACCTCAACCCCGGTGTCCGGAGACATGTACCTACCTTGCGGACCCCCTCAAATGTACATCTTCTGGATGGGGGCCGCCATAGCTGTAGTCATGATCTCCTCGGAGGACGAACAGCATCACCAGCCTCGCCGGCCACGCCGTCCACCTCTGACACGTGGAGCCTCACAACACAGTGCTGTGACACATCCACCTGTACAGCAGGAGGGAGGGCAACGGCAGAGAGAGATGCGTCGCAGAAGGCACTACCCTCGCCACAGGGTCTACAGACCGAGGCTCAGCTTCCTGGACCTCTCTGAGCAGCAGTGCACATGGAGGCTCAGAGTCACTCGACATGTAGTCGTGGACATCTGCAGCCTCCTTCATGCCAAGCTGCTCCTGGCTGGCCGGAGCACCATCTTCTTACCTGTCGCTGTCAAAGTCACCACTGCCCTCAACAACTTCTCCTCCGCATCCTTCCAGGGTGCCACCGGGGACATCGCAGACGTCTCTCAGTCGTCTGCACAAAAGAGCCCTGCAAATACACCCACACCCACTCTGCAGTGACACAATGGGTGGCATCAGTTGTGGGTCTTCATAGTGATCCTCAGGAAAGGGCATTATTGCACAAACCAGACAAGATTCGCAAAGACGTGGCAGTAGTGGTGACAATATAATATGTGATGTGAGTTGATCAGAAATTCAATAAAGGTAAAAACCATGACAAACCCTCAAACACCCTTGTGCATCCCCTTCATGCTCATGACACGTTTGCCTTACGCTTCCTACTACACATATGTGATGCATGCCCTGTGGCTGCAGCACAGGTAGTGGCAGGTTGAGTGAGGCTGACCGTGAAAGAGATGCATGAGAGGGTGAGTATGAGACAGAGCCATGAGATTGTATGAGGATTGGGTTGAGTGGTAGTGGTGGGATGAGTACTGGCGAGGTAAGTAAGTGCAGGTAAGATGAGGATGAGCTTTGAATGGGTATGAGGAGTGATGTGATAGAGTAGTATTGGCAGTGCAGAAGGAGATGTGGGGTGGGGGCGATGATGTGGCAGACGGAGTGTAGGGGAATGAGTAAGTGTACTCACTTTGGCTGACCTACTTAGGTGATTGAAGTGCCTCCTGCACTGTATGCAGGTGCATGATATGTTGGTGATGCTGGTGACTTCCTCTGTCACCTTGAGCCAGGCCTTCGTGGTGGCAGAGGCAGGCCGCTTCCTCCCGCCTGCCGGGGGGAAGATCCCTGTCCTCCTCCTCCTCCTCATCCCATCGAGTAGGACTGGAGTGAGGCATCATTAAACCTGGGAGCAGCCTTCCCTCTGGGCTGCTCCATGCTGTAATTTTGGCTCCTTTCTGCAGCATCAGTCAGTGGAGGACTGCCCCTTTAAATAGGGCTCCTCCAGCTGGCAGTCTATTATGCGGCTGCGCAGACCGCCCACTGCGCTGCTTTCCAGCACAAAACCCGGAAACCAATGTAAGTGCCTTCAATTAGGCTGCGATCGCCTGCGGAGCACCCTGAATTCACTGGGCACGTTACCCACGCGCCCAGTCGACCCCCCGCTGCCAACCCGCCTCCCTCCTAATATCGGGCCCATGGTGTTTTGGTTCCAGAATTCCCTTACAATGTTTCCTTTGTTCTCAGAAAATGAAGTCCAACTTCTTAATTACAGAACTGCTCTTTTCTTAATCTCTCCTCAGGGGTGAAGCCGGGCAGTGGGGAATCACCCGCCCATTACACTTCCTGCCACCGTGGAAAGGGAAATCAGGCGGGCCGTGTATCGGGTGACCGATTCGCTACCACACGTTTTGCAGCCCCCTGCCGACGTTGAAGTGAGGTTTCGGGTCCTTTTTTCTCCCCGACTCTTTCCTGGGCTCTGCGTGTTGTGAAAGCATCAGAGCTTTGCTGGTTTTTCCATTGAATATGGTCACCTAAAGTATCTAAGACTATTGATCTGGAATGTTTCCCCGAACACAAACAATGTGCGTCCCTCAAAAGGCAGAAGGCAAACGCCTGTGTTCCTGCTGACTCTCAAAATCATTATTGCCACGCTACTTCATAAAAATGAAAACACAAGGTCGTTCCTGCTCACCAGCAAGAGTCCTGCTCTTTTTAATAGTTTTGACTCACACACAAAGCTCCACTCATGACACCAAATAAATATCCATCATCTAATTATCACACCTTTCCAGAGTACTTTTGAAATAACCACACATTGCCACGTGACCCATTGCCATGGAGTCTTTGACTATTAAAAGCAATGGTGGCCCAGTCAGCTCAACAAAACCATAGAAGGAGGCCATTCGGCCCATTGTGTCCATGCCAGCTCTTTGCTAGAGCAATCCAAAACTAATGCCGCTACCCCATTCTTGCCCCATCGCCCTTATCCTCCTGTGATTCAAACCTTTGTCATTCCTTGTTACTATGTTTTACACTTTAAATATCCTGTAGGGAAGGAAACCGTCCTTACTCGGTCTAGGCCTCTATGTGACTCCAGTCCCACACCAACATGGTTGACTCTTAACTGCCCTCTGAAGTGGTCGAGCAAAATACTCAGTTGTATCAAAAATCAGGAAAACTAGGGAAGGGACAATAAGTGTCAGTCTTGCCAGCAATGCCCACATCCTGAGCTTGAATTAAAACAATCTATTGGCTATAGGCAACAGGAGAGCAAATATTTAAAGATTAACATTCCTGTTGTCAAAGTGGGAGAAAAACATATTTTTCATCAATGTCAATGATCGACCAATGAAATTGCTGGGACGCGGCGGGATTTCAAACGTGCGATTTGTGAGAATGTGATTTTGTTGAAGAATTCTGCAATAATCGATCACTAGTAGCTGAAGAGCCACTTAACCACTATAAACATCAGGAAGTTCCATCATCGCACTGAGAAGGGGGCAATTGCTGGTGATAATGGCCCAGATCTTTCTGGAGTGGGGCATCTTGAGGTGTGCCCCATTAGTTAGATCTTTTCCCTCATCCTTCAGCTAGAAAATAATTTACGCCATTACTTGCTGAAAGTGTGAGCTGATAACAGCAAGGGCAACAGGGCATCTGGGACCTTAGTGAACGATGGGACCAACAGTCCATCTCCTTAACCAATGAGATTTAAGGATTGAGAAAGAAACAGAGGAACGAGGGAGAAGGAAACGGTGAATTAGAGTCAAATCAGGTACAGAAAGAGAAATAAAGAGAGGAAAATAAAAATTGGAAAGAGAGAGAGAAAAAGAGAGACAGAAAGGAAAAGTAAGAAAAAAAATTAAAATTTTAAATTTTAAAATCTCTAACAACAATTTACTACCTGCAGGAATGAGACTCCGCCATTTAAATTGTTCACTTTCTGGGCCGGAGAGGTTGAATGGCATTGCAGGTACATAAATTTCCTCATTAAAATAGTACTTTCGCTGTTAAGTACCTGCCCTAACTTTCTGCACTGAGTTTAATGGGCAATTAATCCACAAATGCAGCAACTTCATGAAACTCACGGGGAGGTTGAGGGCGAGATGCCGTTATCATGAGGCCAACAGCAGAGCAGTGTAAATCGTCCGGAAATTGTGGCAATTCGCAATTCACGGGGTATCTCTTCCCCACCACCAGTTGCTGGACGATTTACACATTAGTAACAGCGAGCACCTTTAAACGCATTGTTATTTTCCCAGCAAATTCTGGGCCAATGTCTGATCACCAGAAGATTTACCAACAAGGCCACATTGAGACATCATTTCCAACAGTGTAATTTTGAGCAAAAAAAATGAGGAGTAAATTCTCAGGGGCAGAACCGACTGGTGGAAGTGATGGGTTTAAACACACTGCCTGGGCAATGTTTGCCCATATATCAGGCTAGTTGGTATATTTTCATTTTTTTTTTGCTTTGGGGAGCTACACTCCAATTTAAACAAAAAAGAAAGGAATTACCTCTTTGAGCCTCTTCTGGCCCCGATCCCCTTCCCCGATGGATTGGGCCTGGCAGGAAACTTACTGCCACTTCTAACTCAGGCTGCCTGGTGAAAATTGCAGTCGGGTGCCAGTGACATTATCGGGACCCCACGTGCAGATATTAAAAAGGACCCCGCTGGCTTCAGGTGCTTATCCTGGCTGCCTGCTCAGGAGAGCGGATGAAAACCGTCTCCTGGCTGTCCCAGGGCGGGTAAGTAGCCATGGGCCATTTTAACTGCCCACCCGCCTGAACGCCGATTCAGTGAATTCCTTCAAGCGTGAGCTGGATCTGTTTCTGGCTGGGGTGGAGATCACTTTGTACATGAGGTAGGCACCTGGTAACATTAACCAGGGTCAGAGCGGTCTCCTAGACTATGGGGTTCCTTCACCACTGGCTCTCCCTGGCGAATCTTTGCACAGCCCCCAAGAAGGCAGGGAAACTTCCGTCTGATTTTCCTCTTCAAAGAGAGTCGGTAATGTCATCGCAGCGCCATTGGAGCACTGAGAATGCCAGGAAATACATCCCCTTAATATATCTGCCAGCCCAGTGTCACATGCAAATGGTGCCCATTTAAATCCTGAAAGTCACCTTCAAACAGGCAAAGGACCATTCGTTTTAGGATTCGGATTAGTTGGGCTGGGTGTGACATTGATAAAGAAGTGAAATCTGCTCAGCTTATCTTTTTGTTCCGATACATTCACCTGTGACAGGACTAGGAGGGAAATATGAAGTGGCATCAAATAGTTTCTTTCTAGCATAAACCACTAAATGGGTCAGGACATGCGATCCAGGACATAATGAATAAAGAGAATATTATGATAGCGCAAAGGCAGCTGCTACTGCTCCTACTGTGTGTTAGATGTTATTATTTGGTCCAAATGAAAACATTTGTCCTTCTAACAACGTGTTCAAAAAATGCCGGCTTCGCTCAAAAGGGGAATAGAGACACAACGAGAGACGGTTCTCGAAATAATCACTGCTGTCTGCTAACATATCAGCTGGCCCACGAAATGTTATTGGAACTGATTTTAAAGTAAAAACCAACTTTGCCGATCTGCTTGAAGGTTCTGCGAAGGTCTTTGAGTTTCCATTGTTAATTGTCCAGTTTTGAACAGCTGTGCTGCAAGTTTAGCTGTAGAATTGAGGCACATTAATGTGTTTCAATGACCTCTGGACTGTGTTGAATGTATTATAGTTACACACAGTTTAAAGGATTCAAAAAGTGCAGGAGAACTATATCCAACATGTTATCTTCAGATCAAAGCCTCTGGTAGCCTCCTGTCATTTGTTCACTGATAGGCCTGAGGAGGAAGTGGTGGGGGGAGGGGGCAGTTGGAGGAGGGGGCGGTGGGAGGAGGGGGCAGTCGGAGGAGGGGGCGGTGGGAGGAGGGGGGCAGTCAGAGGATGGGCGGTGGGGGGAGGGGGACAGTCGGAGGAGGAGGCGGTGGGAGGAGGGGGCAGTCAGAGGAGGGGCGGTGGGGGGAGGGGGGCAGTCGGAGGAGGAGGCGGTGGGGGGAGGGGGCAGTCGGAGGAGGGGGCGGTGGGAGGAGGGGGCAGTCAGAGGAGGAGGTGGTGGGGGGAGGGCGCAGTCGGAGGAGGGGGCGGTGGGAGGAGGGGGCAGTCGGAGGAGGGGGCGGTGGGAGGAGGGGGGCAGTCAGAGGATGGGCGGTGGGGGGAGGGGGACAGTCGGAGGAGGAGGCGGTGGGAGGAGGGGGCAGTCAGAGGAGGGGCGGTGGGGGGAGGGGGGCAGTGGGAGGAGGAGGCGGTGGGGGGAGGGAGCAGTCGGAGGAGAGGGCAGTGGGAGGAGGGGGCAGTCAGAGGAGGGGGCGGTGGGAGGAGGGGGCAGTCGGAGGAGGGGGCGGTGGGAGGAGGGGGGCAGTCAGAGGATGGGCGGTGGGGGGAGGGGGACAGTCGGAGGAGGAGGCGGTGGGAGGAGGGGGCAGTCAGAGGAGGGGCGGTGGGGGGAGGGGGGCAGTCGGAGGAGGAGGCGGTGGGGGGAGGGGGCAGTCGGAGGAGAGGGCAGTGGGAGGAGGGGGCAGTCAGAGGAGGGGGCGGTGGGAGGAGGGGGCAGTCAGAGGAGGAGGTGGTAGGGGGAGGGGGCAGTCGGAGGAGGGGGCGGTGGGAGGAGGGGGGCAGTCAGAGGAGGAGGTGGTGTGGGGAGGAGGCAGGTGGAAGGTTTGAGGGGCTCCTTCGCAGGACTGAGTTGGAAGTGGCAGATTAAAGGTGGAGAACCTATCGCAGGAAGCTTCCCATTTTTTGTGAGCGGTCTCTTTAAAGGCCGCTGGTTAGGCCGCGACATGCTTCGTACCAGTGGGTGGAGCTTGCCCAGCACATGCTCCGCCCATTGACACCTGAAAGTTGCATCAGGGTTCTTTGTATGTCACAGGACACTGATTTGCATACCTCACCGAGACACCTCCCTGAGGCAGCCAGACCCTCTCGCTCCTCATATCCAGGACCGGTTGGAAATGGAGATCAGGAGCGGGAACGGGGCGATAAGTTCAGAACCATGCTTTTCAGAGTGCTGCCATCCCCTTCCCAGCTGGTGGAGGCAATGCAAATTGGCCCCAACGTGTGATGACGCACATTGCACTGCAACATAGTTATAGGTTAATCTGTAACAGATTGTGTCACTGTGTCACCATGTCATTGTGTAATTGTGTCACTGTGTAATTGTGTAATTGTGTCACTGTGTAGTTGTGTAATTGTGCCACTGTGGAATTGTGTCACTGTGTAGTTGTGAAATTGTGTCACTGTGTAGTTGTGTCACTGTGCCACTGCATAATTGTGTCACTGTGCAATTGTGTCACTGTGGAATTACATCACTGTGTAAGTATGTTATTGAATGGCGGAGCAGGCTCGAGGGGCCGATTGGCCTACTCCTGCTCCAATTTCTTATGTTCTTATGTTCTATATAATTGTGTCACAGTGTCTTTGTATCAGTGTCACTGTGGAATTGTGTCACTGTGTAAGTGTGTTATTGTGTAAGTGTGTTACTGTGGAGTGAGGGAGTGTTGCAATGTCAGAGGTGCTGCCTTTCGGATGGGACTTTAAGTTGAGGCCCCATCTGCTATCTCAGGTGAACGTGAAAGATCCCATGCCACTATTTTGAAGACTAGGGGAGTTCTCCCCACTGTCCTGGTCAAAATTTATCCCTCAACTAACATCACTAAAAATCAGATTATCTGGTCATTGCTGTGCACAAATTGGCTGCCACATTTCCCTACATTACAACACTTCAAAAAGCACTTCATTGGCTGTAAAGCGCTTTGGGACATCCAGAGTTTGAAGTAGCAGCTGGGATTTTGTGCTCAAAGTGCCTGGAGTGGGACCTGAATGCACAACTTTCTGACTCAGAGGGGAGAGTGCTACCCACTGCACCACAGCTAACATTCAATTCAGGTCTTAATAGGTCAGTTGGGGGTGTGGGTGCGGTGTGGAGGGGCAGAACCAGCCACGAGAGAAGGATCTTTATTTGCCTTCTCAACATTCTTTTATTGAAAGCATTCACAAAATTAGTCCTCTAATCAGAATGCAATTTGAAGGTGAAAACATTGGGATTTGGAGACAGGTTCAAATATCCAACTCTGGTACCAGACAAGATCCTTTGCTGCCTCCCTTATGAATACTCAAGTTTCTCAAATAGCCAAAAAACGTTGTATTTTTCCTAAAATGTTCAGTTTCGACTCAATGAAAATTGAAATAATAAGCTGTTCAATTCACCTCTGCCCTCCAGCCATTTCTGACCTTGTGGGTCACTAGGCTGAAAGGACCTCACAGGATTTCGGTCCTGTACAGTGACAGCAATTATGTAATCTCACTGATTCACGAGGTGGTCTTAAATAGTGTTACCCCAGGGGAGCATGTGTCACATATGGCTGTCAAAGTGGAGGAAACTCCAGTCAAGTAATATCATGTCTCAGCTCAGAATATTCCCGACTATTTCTTTTTCCCCTCTGGGGCCGGGTTGTTCATTGAGCTCATGTTTCCTTCCTAAAGTGCAGAACATTGAGGGAGTCAAGTATTTTCCAGTTATCTGTACCACTGCATCAATGTAATCAGACCCTGTATTGACCAAGACAGTTGCATGCGTCTCTTGCAGGTGTGGATTGATACGACATTGCCCTTTTCGTTAACAAGAGCTCTGTTAAAGCCTTAGTTTGACGAGATTTGTGGAAAAGTAAACTTGCAACTAGTATTTCTGGCCTCTCATTGCTCCACTATTGGCGGCCGTGCCTTCAGCCGCCTAGGCCTTAAGCTCTGGAATTCCCTCCCTAAACCTTTCCCCCCTCCACCTCTCTCTCCTCCTTTAAGATGCTCCTTAAAACCTACCTCTTTGACCAAGCTTTTGGTCACCTGTCCTAATATCTGCTTATATGGCTCAGTTACAATTTATCAAAATTTTGTTTGATAATCGCTCCTGTGAAGCACCTTGGGATGTTTTACTAAGTTAAAGGCGCTATATAAATGCAAGTTGTTGTTGTTTCTCCTTTCAAACGTACAGTGTACATAAATTGGTACAGTGCAAGTAATGTTAAAATGTGTAACTACCCCTGGGATATGGCCAGATTGAATTTGAAACCATTGGAATGAAAATCAGGCGAGTTCTTCGCCAAATTATTGTCCAGGCAGCAAAGACCAAAATCTGTCCCAACGAATAGACATGCAGTTCTAGCCTCTGGCCACTGGATGACGCTTTGGAGCAGCCTATAGGCCCAAGGCTCCAATGGTGGTAGCCATGTTAGTAAAGAAGGTAAGTTTACCTCCAGCTTCCCTGTTGATACATTTTCCCTCCAAACTCCTTGGGTTCAGTTTCCGGATTTCCAGCCCCACTCCAAGCTTCATATTTCCCAGAACATTTAAGGTGAATAGCCTGCGAAATTCCCGCTACACTGCCCCCTCCTCCTCGGCCTTCTCCTCTGTCCCTGTCATTCTCTCACACTCTTTCTTCTCTCATTCCTCTCTCTATCTCTTTTCCTCTCTGTCCTTCTCTCTCTTTTCCTCTCTCCCCTCTCCTTTCCTTGCTCCCCTTCTCTTGCCCTTTTCTTTTTGCTCCTATCTCCCCCCACCCCTCTCTCATTCTTGTCTTTCTCTATTTTCCTCTCTCTGACCCTTCTACCCTTTCTCTGCCTCTCCCTCCATCTCTCACAGTACTTCAGTGTATAATACAGTGTGACACATAGTTCATTTTATGCAGTAAACAATTTGTAATTCCCAAAATATGTGCTAAAGATCTAATTAAATCTCATTTCAAACTGGAAAGTAAAGTTTTATAAAAATATTTATAATTACTAGTAATGGTAAATTTTGGAAGAAACACCCCTGACACAGAACCTCTCAAGATGGAAATGCACAGATAGGGCAGAACGCTGTAGGGTCTCTATATATATAACACTATATAGAATCATAGAAAGGTTATAGCACGGAAGTAGGCCATTCGGCCCATCGAGTCCACGCTGGCTATATATATATATATATATACATGTAACACTGTAGATGATACCAGAATGAGAGGTTATAACTATCAGGAAAGATTGAACAGGCTAGGGCACTTTTCTCTAGAAAAGAGAAGACTGAGAGGGGACCTAATAGAGGTTTTTAAGATTATGAAAGTGTTTGGATGTAGAGAAGATGTTTCCATTTGTGGGGGAGACCAAAACTAAGGGTCGTAAATATAAGATAGTCACTAATAAATCCAATAAAGAATTCAGAAGAAACTTCTTTACCCAGAGTGTGGTGAGAATGTGGAACTTGCCACCACAAGGAGTAGTTGAGGTGAATAACATAGATACATTTAAGGGGAAGCTAGATAAACACATGAGGGAGAAAGGAATAGAAGGATATGTTGATAGGGTGAGATGAAGAGGGGTGGGAGGAGGCGCATGCGGAGCATAATCACTGGCATAGACCATATGGGCCGAATGGCCTGTTTCTGTGATGTTAATTCTATGTAATGTGTGGAGATAGGGGCTAGAACATTATAGGGCCCATTCTGTGACCCGCGCTCTCAGCTAGTGAGTCTCCATGTTGGGAGCTTTGCCTGGCAAAAGTTATCCTATAACGTTATAGCCTCAAACAAATGTATATCTTCATGGCTGATGTACAATGATACAAAGTTTGCCAACTGACCGAGGCCCCTACATATTGACACATCAGTTGGACGAATCTTTCTTTCTGGTCCTGATAATATGTAAAGGGTGCAGGTACGACCCTGTACCTCAACCTCAAGCACAACTTGGACGTGTTTTCCCAGATCAGCACACTTCTCCTGCAAACATCTTTTTGCAGTTAATTTGTTGCTGATTCTTTTCTTTGCAGCATGCTTGGGATCAGAAGTGGAATTGTAATTCGTAATGTCAGGTAGAAGTAGGAATACTGAAACCATAGCTGGTGTAATTAGAGAAAAGGAATGTGTTCCACCATTCGGGTGGACTTCAATAAAATACCTAGAGGCTGCTTTTACAAGCACCGATTCCAACGCAAATTAAAAAGCACTGAGCAATTAACAAAAATCACTGGTAACTGTTCACATGTGGCAACATTCTTTTGTATGGAGTAAGAAAAAAGTACCTTACCAAAGGAAATCGCCCAAATGTTGTTTATTTCAGATATTTAGAGTCAAAGGGATGATATATTTCATAAATATATCATCCCTTTGAAATTTAGCTCAAGTATCTTTACTGATATGGACCCCTTTAGAGAACCATCTGCCGTATAACTGTTTTGTTATCCGACCTGGGCCATTCAAAAGTGTTTTAAGTTTCAACGGTAGCTTTACAGTCCTCACACAGTGAATTCAACAAACTATTTTGAGAGTTAATAAGTGTCCATCATCCTTGCACCTGACAAGCTAAGGGAAAGCAGACCTGTACACCTGTCGGTAGACATTACAGAAGAACATGTTACAGGCCAGGCTCCGGAGCTACCCTATAACGTTGTAACCTTAAACAAATGTATATCTTTATGGATATGGTGTTAGCTGGCAATTGATAAAAATGAACATTCCTAGGTGTCAGCCTTGGCTCAGTGGTAGCACTCTCGCCTGAGTCAGAAGGTCGTAGGTTCAAGTCCCACTCCAAAGACTTGAGCCTGATAATCCAGGCTGACACTCACAGTGCAGTACTGAGGGAGTGCTGCACTGTCCAGGTGCCGTCTTTCAGATGAGATGTTAAACCGAGGCCCCATCTGCCCTCTCAGGTGGATGTAAAAGATCCCACGGTACTATTCGGAGAAGGGTAGGGGAGTTCTCCCTGGTGTCCTGGCCAATATTTATCCCTCAATCAACATCACTAAAACTGATTACCTGGTCATTTATTGCATTGCTGTTTGTGGGACCTTGCTTCGTGCAAATTGGCTGCCACGTTTCCTACATTACAACAGTGACCATACTTCAAAATTACTTAATTGGCTGTAAAGTACTTTGAGACATCCTGAGGTCATGAAAGGTGCTATACAAATGCAAGACTTCCTTTTTCTTTCAGTCTGATTTAACCGCATGCCATGCGTTGCCTCAACTCTTGATCAGCTCGTGATTAGGAATGGAATTGTGAGAAGCCTATGATATAAAGGGAAGGAATATAAAAAATAGTATAGCATTTCCATAAAGGGATGTATTCTGCGAGTCTCTTAGGACTGGTCATTCTGTAATGCCCTGTGCTCAATAAAGTTGAATGATGTCATTCCTGCTCTTGTCACGTTTAAAAGCATGGCCCTTGAACCTCCCCAATCTGTCCAACTGAAATAATCTATCAATAGGCACCCAATCCAACCTTTTAATTATTTTATATACATCTATCAGGTCGCCTCTAAGTCTACGCTGCTCTAAAATGAATCGACCCAGCTCTTTAATTCTACCTGTGTACCTAAGGTTCTTTAAGCTAGTTCACATACAGTCCCTGGGTCACCAAGCAACAAGCAGTGTTAGAAACACTTTCCATCGGCGATCGTTGTATGTATACATAAATAGTTGTATACGCTAGTGTCCAAGTTTATGCGTACGTCTGTGGGGAAATATTTATTTCAAGATATATAGGGCCGATGTTCTAAGGTATAACTCATGAATGCCTGAATGGGAAGAGGCCTGAATGGCAGTCGCAAACATTGACGGAGAGCTAGAATGCTGGGTCTCCACTCCCATCAGACTGCCAAAGAATACCTGAGAAAGACCATTCCCTCCCAGTGCAGCACTGCACCTGAAGGAGGTGCAGAGATTCAAATGAAGCGTTTTGGGAACATAGGAGCAGGAGTAGGCCATTCAGCCCCCCGAGCTTGTACTGCCATTCAATCGTTCATATGTGTACCATAACTTCATCTACTCATCTTGGTTCTGTAACCCTTAATACCCTTACCCAATCGATCAATCTTAGTTTTGAAATTTTCAATTGACCCCCAGCCTCAACAGCTTTTTGGGGGAGAGAGTTCCAGATTTCCACTACCCTTAGTGTGAAGAAGTGCTTCCTGATATCACCCTTGAGTGACCTAACTCTAATTTTAAGGTTCTGCCCCCTTGTTCTGGACTCCACCACCAGAGGAAATAGTTTCTCTCTATCTAACCAATCAAATCCTTTAATCACCTTAAACACCTCAATTAGATCACCTCTTAATAAGAACATAAGAAATAGGAGCAGCAGTAGGCCATACGGCCCCTCGAGCCTGCTCCGCCATTCAATAAGATCATGGCTGATCTTCAATCTCAATTCCACTTTCCAGCCCGATCCCTGTATCCCTTGATTGCCCTAGAGTCCAACAATCTATTGACCTCAGTCTTGAATATATTCAATGACTGAGCATTCACAGCCCTCTGGGGTAGAGAATTCCAAAGATTCACAACCCTCTGCATGAAGAAATTCCTCCTCATCTCAGTTTTGAATGGCCGACCCCTTATCCTGAGACTATACCCCCTAGTTCTAGACTCTCTAGCCAGGGGAAACAATCTCTCAGCATCTACCCTGTCAAGCCCCCTCATAATCTTATATGTTTCAATGAGATCACCTCTCATTCTTCTAAACTCCAGAGATTATAGGCCCATTCTACTCAATCTCTCCCCATAGGACAACCTTCTCATCCCAAGAATTAATCTAGTGAACCTTCGCTGCACCACCTCTAAGGCAAGTATATCCTTCCTTAGATAAGGAGACCAAAACTGTACACAGTACTCCAGGTGAGGTCTCACTAAAGCCCTGTACAATTGTAGTAAGACTTCCTTACTCTTGTAATCCAACTCCCTTGCAATAAAGGCCAACATGCCATTTGCCTTCCTAATTGTTTGCTGTACCTGCATAATATTTATGTTTCATGTATGAGTACACCCAAGTCTCTCTGAACACCAACATTTAATAATTTGTCACCATTTTAAAAATATTCTGTTTTTCTATTCTTCCTACCAAAGTGAATAACTTCACATTTCCTCACATTATGCTCCATCTGCCATCTTCTTGCCCACTCACTTAACCTATCTATATCCCTTTGCAGACTTTTTGGGGCCGATTTTCGGGTGACGGGATGGGTGTGTTGGGGGTGGGGGGGGGGCTCTGAAAATCGCTAATATGCCGAGCGGGTTCGAAGCCGAGCTCCAACCCGCTGACTTCCGGGTTCCCCAGTGACGCGTCCGGGTGTGCGCGCGCCTCCCGAATGCAGGAGTCCCACCGGCAATTAAAGCCGGCGGGATGATAATTTGCATCGTTTCTCCAGTAGCTGAGGTACTTGAACTACTTAATTGACTAGACATTTTGGCAGGGGTGCGATTTTGAAGGATCCTCAGCATGTTTCATGTGCTGTGGGAAACACTCCCTGTTGCAACAGACGTGTTTCAGCCAGCAGCCAGTGGGAGATACAAATGATTATTTGACAGGTGGGGAGAAAACGTCATTTATTGCAGCAGGGCACTCTGTCACTTCAGACAAAGTTTTGGCTGCAAGACCTTTGTGTTGTCACTCAAAGTTCTTACTTTCCACCCAAAACTCTGCTGTGCAAACATATTTCACTACTTTGCGGATCCCCTCAAACTGACACCGTCAGGATAGGGGGACGCCATGGCTGTGTTCACCACTTCATCCGTGGATGAACAACATCACCAGCCTCGCCAGGCATGGCGTTCATCTCCGCCACACGGAGCTCCACAACACAGTGCTGCACCACAGGCACCTGCACAAGAACATGGAGGGCAACCACAGAGAGAGCGACGTCGCAGGAGGCACTCCCCTCGCAACAGAGTCTACTGTCCGAGGCTCCGCTTCCTGGACCTCTCTGAGGAGCAATGCATTCGAAGGCTCAGTGTCAGTTGCCAGGTAGTCGTAGACATCTGCAGCCTCCTTCATGTCGGGCTGCTCCTGGCTGGCCCGAGCAGCATCTCCTCAGCTGTCGCTGTCAAGGTCACCACTGCCCTCAATTTCTTCGCCTCCGGATCATTCCAGAGTGCCGCCGGGGTCTTTCAGTCGCCTGCACACAAGTGCATAAGGCAGGTCACCGACGGCTTGTTTCGCAGGTCCTCACAATACGTCAACTTCCCCATGGACAATCTCAGCCAGACGGAGAGGGCAGTGGGATTCCACACTGTGTCATACGGGCACCTCCACACAAGCCAGGACTGTTCATCAACAGGAAGGGCTTATCACTCCATCAGCACTCAGCTCGTTTGTGAGCACCACAAGAGATTCCTTCACGTGTGCGCCAGATACCCTGGCAGCTGCCACGATTCTTTCCTCCTCCGGGAGTCCAACATCCCGCCCCTCTTCCACGCACCGAACACCCATGAGGGCTGGCTCCTCGGGGACAAGGGATACCCCCTGCACACGTGGCTCATGACACCTCTGAGGAACCCCACCACCGAGCAACAGTGTCGATATAACGACAGCCACATCGTCACCAGGTGTACAATTGAGCATGTTATAGGGCTGCTCAAGATGCGCTTCAGGTGCCTTGATCGTTCTGGGGGAGCGCTACAATACGTACCAGACAGAGTGGGACGCATTATAGTCAGGTGTTGTGCCCTGCACCACAAGGCACTACAGAGAGGGGTGCCGCTAGAGGAGGCCCCATCCACATCTGTCACCCACATTGAGAAGGAGGAGGAGGCGGAGGAGGAGGAGCAGGAGCGACCCATGAGCAGAACAGTGACTCACCTGGCTGCTCGTGAGGCCAGGGAGTCACTAATATGTGAACGGTTCTCCTAACATCAGACAGTGTGAAGACTCCAGTCCTCACCACCTGGATCGAGCAGCGGCCACACCAGTGCCCCACCCCCCCCCACCCCTCCCTGCACAAAACAGTCCTGCAACTACACATACGGCCACTGTAGAGTGACCCAATGGGTGACATCAAGTGTGGGCGTTCATGGTGAACCTCATGAAAGGGCCTTATTACAGAAGCCAGTCAAACATGACCAAGACGTGGCAGTAGTGGTGACAATAATAATATTTAATATGCATTTAACAAAAAGCAAATATAAATAAAAACATGACCAACTATCAAACACCCTTGTGCATCCCCTTCGTGCTTACAAAACTGTTACCTTTCACTTCCGACTACTTCTACGTGGTTCATCCCCTGTGGCTGCAGCAGAGGTAGTGGCAGGTTGCTCCTTTTCATGACCTGACCGATTAGATGGTTTAGGCCGACGCCCTCTGGGTTTTGGTTCCTGTGAGAGCCCCTCCAAAGACTCCTCCACCTGCACCTGTGCAGGGGCAGACTCGGCCACCTGGAGAGGAGGCATTGCGGGTACTGGTTGAGAGGGGGGCAATGGATGAGACGTGGGGGCACTTTGAGTGGCGTCCCCACTTCCATGTCCCCTTTCACCATCATCCCTCCTCTGGGCCAGGTCCACGCTATTCCTACCACTCTGCTGGAGGAGGACCTGTGTGAAGCCTTGTAAGGCCAGTGCTACTGTATCTGCCTGCCTGTTTAAAGCGGCAGAATGTTGTTCACCCTGAGTCCGAATGGCCTTTGTCAGGGCCTGAATGGACTCATTTTTGAGCCATGCTTGAAGCTCCATGGAGACTAGCCTTCCCTCCATTGCAGACATTCCCGTACTTACCCACGGCACCATCTCAGAGATGCCCTCAATGTCCCTGTGACAGTATCTCAGAGATTCCCTCCTGTACCTGTGCCACCATTCCACTAATGCAGGAGTTGGACTCCTCCATCCTCTGCGTGATTGTGGAGAGTGCACGTGGCACTTGTTCCAGCACCTCGCAAATGTGCTGCTGCCCCGCGATCATTCTCCTTTTAAAGGATGGCCCCCAGGGTTCAGCATCTATGTCCAGCTGAGCAGAGCCTGGAGAGGAGTGCTCCCACCGATGCAGACTCTCCACAGCTTCCCCGGCCACCAGTGTCTGCTCGTGCTCACATGTGTGTGGTAACTCACCAATTGTGACCCCAACTAACTGCGGACTAGGACTCACCGAGGTGTGTGTATCTGTGCTGGTGGATGGCTCGCTCAGATGTGATGGTGCACCCTCAGAGGCTGGCAGGTCCGCAGAGGAATCACCCTCCGTTGTCACAGCAGTTGCTGAAGGCCCTGTAAAAGAACAGAAGGCAATATTAAGCATGATCACAGATGTGTCATGTTGCGATGAGCATACTGAGATGCTGAAGATGGCAAGGTCTGTTAACATCAATTCATATTGTGTGTGCTGAATGTTAAAGTTCTGTCACCAGACGTTTGTCGGGTGCCAGTCTCGGTGTCCCCGATGGACAGGCACTCGAGGGTGTGGCTCAGCTCCAGCACCTCCTGCTCTGTGTCTGTGAGGACGACTATCTGTTGCGGCCCCCCTCCGGCCCTCGCCCTCTCCCGTGCATTCTGCACTCTCTTCTCCTATAAGGGGAGAAAGTACAGACACATGAGTGAGTGATGGTGACGTGGCCAACTGATGAATGCATTGGTTTGGGTGCGGCTGATCGTGAAAGAGATGCATCAGAGGCTGAGTATGAGACAGAGCCATGACACTGTATGAGGATTGGGTTGAGTGGTAGTGGTGGGGTGAGTAATGGGGAGGTGAGGAAGTGCAGGTAAGTTAAGGGTGAGCTTTGAGTGGGTGTGAGGAGTGATGTGATAGAGTAGTGTTGGCAGTGCAGAATGAGTTGGGGGATGGGGGCGGTGATGTGGAAGACGGAGTGTAGGAGAATGAGTAAGTGTACTCACTTTGGCTGACCTAGTTAGGTCACTGAAGCGCTTCCTGCACTGGATCCAGGTGCGGGAGATGTTACTGCTTCTGGTGACCTCCTCTGCCACCTCGAGCCAGGCCTTCTTGGTGGCAGAAGCAGGCCACTTCCTCCCGTCCGCTGGGTAGAACACATTCCTCCTGCTCCTCACCCCATCCAGTAGCACCTGGAGTGAGGCATCGCTGAATCTTGGAGCAGCCTTTCCCCTGGGCTGCTCCATTGTGCTGTGTGGGTTTTTGCTCTAGGATCAGACATTGGAGGACTGCCCCGTTAAATAGAGCTCCTCCAGCTGACAGTCTGTGATGTGGGTGCGCAGTCCGTCCGCTGCGCAGCTTTCGAACGCCAAACCCGGAAGCCACGTTAATTGGCTCCAATTGACCCGCGATCGTGTGGGGAACGGACAGATTTTATTGGGCGGGTTATCCACTTCTATTGTGAAGAGAGATACAAAATATTTGTTTAACGCATCTGCCATTTTTTGATTCCCCATTATTATTTCTCCTGTCTCAGCATCTAAGGGACCAACGTTTACTTTTGCTACTCTCTTCCTTTTCACATACTTGTACTCAAGGAAATACTATGCAAGCTGTCCTCATAACTTAACCCTTTTGTATTTTGTCGTGTTTATGATGTCCGAGTGACCTGCGACCCTATATCCTACCCCAGCGGAGGTCGCAGGTCATGTGAAAGCTGCTCCCCTAACATGAGGGTGCCAGCAACATAAAACCAAAAGAGCTGTGAGTCCCGAGTCAGCAAAAATTCCCAGGTGCAGGAACTTTGGTTACTGAGAAAAGTTCAGCAATTTGTCACTAGTCTAGACATTAAAGGGACAAGTGTCTCGAAATTCATTCGCGCCTCGTCCGGTTTTGGGCGCTAAATGGGTGCCTAAACTTCCAATATGGCAGAGGATTTAATGCAGAGAAGTATGCATTTTGGTAGGAAGAACGAGGAGAGACAATATGAACTAAATGTTACAAATTTTAAAGGCGGTGCAGGAAAAGAGAGACCTGGGGGTCTGTGAAGGAAGCAGGGCAATTGAGAAGGCTGTTGAAAAGACATACAGGATCCTGGGCTTTATAAATAGAGGCATAGAGTACAAAAGCAAGGAAGCTATGCTAAACCTTTATAAATCATTGGTTAGGCCTCTGTTGGAGTATTGTGTTCAATTCCAGGCACCACACTTTAGGAAGGATGTCAAGGCCTTGGAGAGGGTACAGAGGAGATTTACTAGAATGCTAACAGGGATGAGTGACTTCAATTATGTGGAAAGACTGGAGAAGCTGGAGTTGTTCTCCTTAGAGCAGAGAAGGTTAAGTGGAGATTTAGTAGAAGTCTTCAAAATTATGAAGGATTTTGATAGAGTAAATAAGGAGAAACTGTTTCCACTGGCAGGATAGTCGGTAACCAGAAGACACAGATTCAAGGTAATTGGCAAAAGAACCAGAGGGGAGATGAGGAGAATTTTTTTAAGCAGCGAGTTGTTATGATCTGGAATGCGCTGCCTGAAAGGATGGGGGAAGCAAATTCAATAGTAACTTTAAAAAGGAAATTGGATAAATACTTGAAAAGAAAAAATTTGCAGGGTTATGGAGAATAAGGGGGGCGGGGGGCGGGGGTGGGGGGGCATGGGGGTGGTGGGACTAATTGTCTTTCAAAGAGCCAGTACAGGCATGGTGGACCGAATGGCCTCCTTCTGTGCTGCAAGAGGCTATGAAATAACTTCTGGTGTTTGGCTTATAAGTCGCAGGCTTTCAAAATGTTCAACTTTGCTCAGGCTAACAGTGTTTACTTCACAGATCTCTCAAAGGCCAATGATGCAACAGTCCCTTTAATCAGCCTTGGGCTGTATGGCGTGCGGCGAGATCCTGTGCCCTCATGACTGTGCCAATCGGAGGCTCACAGAATGCTCAGCATAGTAAAATAAGGCTCGACAGAAAGACGCTCTGACCTTGGGAACTGTATTATTCCAGTGAGGTGTCCACACGGAACACTCACTACCAATGGACCCTAAGGGAAATTGGCCCTTAAGATTCTTGTTATGTTGTGGGGAACTTGGCTATCTCTCCCTTTGAGCATTTAATTTTATTTTGAAGGTTATAGTTAGAGTTAGACCTCCAGCAACGTCTTGTTAGGTTTATTTTAGGGTTGGAAGCTTCACGGGTGAGTTTACATTTAGGGTCTTCCATTATTTGTTTAATAAGATCCTCCAAATTCAAGATGCTGTGAAAGGGAATAAAAAAAATGACTGGAAAACTCAAAGAGTCACAGCACTAATAATAAAATCAAGGGCATCATGAGAAACCCCAAAGGAGACAGTGGGATTTATAGCTCGGCAATTTCATAGTATAAATTATGACTGTGGCACTGTTCGGGGACAGTCAGTAGGCTTGTTTGAGGTAAATTTATTGAAAATTTATTCAAAGGCAGGGTGTTTGCCCTTTTATTATTTTTTATGCAAAGGCTGTGATGTTTTGTGAAACTTCAGTACAAGCTCTTCAATCCAAGTCAAGCATTGATATTGCCAGATGTTTTAGGAACTGTAAGTATGCTTTGCTTACAAGAGGCCACTGTTGACAATGTGGTTGTTTTGATGCAGGCTTGGCCTCGATCCAGACTCGATCCACCATCATTGTGTGAGTTTAAGTTGCCTAATTACAGCTTACTGCTGATTGACAATATGGTGAAGATGGAGATAAGTTTTAAATGAAGGGAGTCCCAAACTTTTACTATTGGTCTTAGAATAGAGTACACCAGAGGAACATAAAACATGAAGGCTGGGTTTTCCAACTGGGCACTGGTGGACAATTTCCTGTCCATTAAAATGAATGGGGGAAAATCAAGGGCTGGTGAGAACTAGCGGAAAATCTTGGCTGAAAAGTCATATAGTTGAGAGAGACTCGGGAATGTGGGATTGTTCTCCTTAGAGCAGAGAAGGTTAAGGGGAGATTTAATAGAGGTGCTTAAAATTATGAGGGGTTTAGATAGAGTAAATAGGGAAGAACTGTTTCCACTGGCAGGAAGGTCGGTAATCAGAGGACACAGATTTAAGATAATTGGAAAAAGAACCAGGGGGGAGTTGAGGAGAATTTTTTTTACACAGCGAGTTGTTGTAATCAGGAATGTGCTGCTGAAAGGGTGATGGAAGCAGATTCAATAATAACTTTCAAAAGGGAATTTGATATATACCGGAAGGGGAAAAATTGCAGGGCTATGGGGAAAGTGCAGGGGAGAGGGACTGATTGGACAGCACTTATAAAGAGCCGGCACAGGGACGATGGGCCGAATGGCCTCCTTTTGTGCTATATGATTCTATGAGTTCCTGGACAAGAGCAAAGAGCAGTAGGAGAAATTTGGCTTGTGGAAACAGTTTTTGAACAACAAAATAAAAAAGTGGCACATATTACGCAATATTTTAGCATTTATTTAAATAACTTATTGAAACTTTGAATAAGTCATCGTCGCTGGGTCGAAATCCTGCAACCCCCTACTTAACAGCATTGTGGGAGCACCTTCACCACACAGACTGCAACGGTTCAAGAAAAAGGCCCAATACCACCATCTCAAGGGCAACCTTCTCAAAGAGTATCCTGGAGTTACACCAGGAGAATATGTTTTACATAGAATGTACAGCACAGAAACATGCCATTCTGCCTAACTGGTCAATGCCAGTGTTTATACTCCACATGAGCCTCCTCCCACCCTACTTCACCTAACTTTATCAGCATATCCTTCTATTCCTTTCTCCCTCATATACTTTTCTAACTTCCCCTTAAATGCATCTATGCTATACTCTGGAGTATACTCTGGAGTTCTAAGAGTGTAAGAACATAAGAAATAGGAGCAGGAGTAGGCCATACGGCCCCTCGAGCCTGCTCTGCCATTCAATAAGATGATGGCTGATCTTCTATCTCAACTCCACTTTCCCACCCAATCCCCATATCCCTTGATTCCCTTAGAGTCCAAAAATCTATCGATCTCAGCCTTGAATATACTCAATGACTGAGCATCCACAGCCTTCTGGGGTAGAGAATTCCAAAGATTCACAACCCTCTGAGTGAAGACATTTTTCCTCATCTCAGTCCTAAATGGCCGACCCCTTATCTTGAGACTATGACCCATAATTCTAGATTCTCCAGACAGGAGAAACAGCCTCTCAGCATCTACCCTGTCAAGCTTCTAAGAATTGTATACATTTCAATGAGATCACCTCTCATTCTTCTAAATTCCAGAGAATATAGGCCCATTCCACTCAATCTCTCCTCACAAGACAAACCCCTCGTTCCAGGAATCAATCTAGTGAACCTTTGTTGCATTCCTCGAAGGCAAATATATGCTTCCTTCGATAAGGAGACCAGAACTGTACACAGTACACCAGGTGTGGTCTCACCAGAGCCCTATGTTAATTAATTAATTAATGCTAAAGGGATCAAGGGATATGGGAAAAAAGCGGGAACAGGGTACTGAGTTAGACGATCAACCATGATCATTTGAATGGCGGAGCAGGCCCGAAGGGCCGAATGGCCTACTCTTGCTCCTATTTTCTATGTTTCCATATAATTGCAGCAAGACTTCCTTACTCTTATACTCCAACCCCCTTGCAATAAAGGCTAACATACCATTTGCCTTCCTAATTGCTTGCTGTACCTGCGGGTTAACTTTCTGTGATTCGTGTACAAGGACACCCAAATCCCTCTGAATACCAACATTTCTTAATCTCTCACCTTTTAAAAAATATTCTGCTTTAATATTCTTCCTAACAAAGTGGATAATTTCACATTTCCCCACATTATATTCCATTTGCCACTTTCTCGTCCACTCACTTAATCTGTGCATATAACCTTTGCATCCTCTTTACCTCCTCCTCATAGCTTTCTTCCCCATTTAGCTTTGTATCGTCAGCAAACTTGTGGAGCATGAGATCGGCGATAAAAGGAGGAGTGAGAGAGGAGAGAGAGCAGAGCGAGGGAACAGCGATAAAAGGAGGAGTGAGAGAGGAGAGAGAGCAGAGCGAGGGAACAGCGATAAAAGGAGGAGTGAGAGAGGAGAGAGGGCAGAGCGAGGGAACAGCGATAAAAGGAGGAGTGAGAGAGGAGAGAGAGCAGAGCGAGGGAACAGCGATAAAAGGAGGAGTGAGAGAGGAGAGAGAGCAGAGCGAGGGAACAGCGATAAAAGGAGGAGTGAGAGAGGAGAGAGAGCAGAGCGAGGGAACAGCGATAAAAGGAGGAGTGAGAGAGGAGAGAGGGCAGAGCGAGGGAACAGCGATAAAAGGAGGAGTGAGAGAGGAGAGAGAGCAGAGCGAGGGAACAGCGATAAAAGGAGGAGTGAGAGAGGAGAGAGAGCAGAGCACGGGATCAGCGATAAAAGGAGGAGTGAGAGAGGAGAGAGGGCAGAGCGAGGGAACAGCGATAAAAGGAGGAGTGAGAGAGGAGAGAGAGCAGAGCGAGGGAACAGCGATAAAAGGAGGAGTGAGAGAGGAGAGAGGGCAGAGCGAGGGAACAGCGATAAAAGGAGGAGTGAGAGAGGAGAGAGGGCAGAGCGAGGGAACAGCGATAAAAGGAGGAGTGAGAGAGGAGAGAGAGCAGAGCGAGGGAACAGCGATAAAAGGAGGAGTGAGAGAGGAGAGAGAGCAGAGCACGGGATCAGCGATAAAAGGAGGAGTGAGAGAGGAGAGAGGGCAGAGCGAGGGAACAGCGATAAAAGGAGGAGTGAGAGAGGAGAGAGGGCAGAGCGAGGGAACAGCGATAAAAGGAGGAGTGAGAGAGGAGAGAGAGCAGAGCACGGGATCAGCGATAAAAGGAGGAGTGAGAGAGGAGAGAGGGCAGAGCGAGGGAACAGCGATAAAAGGAGGAGTGAGAGAGGAGAGAGGGCAGAGCGAGGGAACAGCGATAAAAGGAGTGAGAGAGGGCAGAGCGAGGGAACAGCGATAAAAGGAGGAGTGAGAGAGGAGAGAGGGCAGAGCGAGGGAACAACGATAAAAGGAGGAGTGAGAGAGGAGAGAGGGCAGAGCGAGGGAACAGCGATAAAACGAGGAGTGAGAGAGGAGAGAGGGCAGAGCGAGGGAACAGCGATAAAAGGAGGAGTGAGAGAGGAGAGAGAGCAGAGCGAGGGAACAGCGATAAAAGGAGGAGTGAGAGAGGAGAGAGAGCAGAGCGAGGGAACAGCGATAAAAGGAGGAGTGAGAGAGGAGAGAGGGCAGAGCGAGGGAACAGCGATAAAAGGAGGAGTGAGAGAGGAGAGAGAGCAGAGCGAGGGAACAGCGATAAAAGGAGGAGTGAGAGAGGAGAGAGAGCAGAGCACGGGATCAGCGATAAAAGGAGGAGTGAGAGAGGAGAGAGGGCAGAGCGAGGGAACAGCGATAAAAGGAGGAGTGAGAGAGGAGAGAGAGCAGAGCGAGGGAACAGCGATAAAAGGAGGAGTGAGAGAGGAGAGAGAGCAGAGCACGGGATCAGCGATAAAAGGAGGAGTGAGAGAGGAGAGAGGGCAGAGCGAGGGAACAGCGATAAAAGGAGGAGTGGGAGAGGAGAGAGGGCAGAGCGAGGGAACAGCGATAAAAGGAGGAGTGAGAGAGGAGAGAGAGCAGAGCGAGGGAACAGCGATAAAAGGAGGAGTGAGAGAGGAGAGAGGGCAGAGCGAGGGAACAGCGATAAAAGGAGGAGTGAGAGAGGAGAGAGGGCAGAGCGAGGGAACAGCGATAAAAGGAGGAGTGAGAGAGGAGAGAGGGCAGAGCACGGGATCAGCGATAAAAGGAGGAGTGAGAGAGGAGAGAGGGCAGAGCGAGGGAACAGCGATAAAAGGAGGAGTGAGAGAGGAGAGAGGGCAGAGCGAGGGAACAGCGATAAAAGGAGGAGTGAGAGAGGGCAGAGCGAGGGAACAGCGATAAAAGGAGGAGTGAGAGAGGAGAGAGGGCAGAGCGAGGGAACAACGATAAAAGGAGGAGTGAGAGAGGAGAGAGGGCAGAGCGAGGGAACAGCGATAAAAGGAGGAGTGAGAGAGGAGAGAGGGCAGAGCGAGGGAACAGCGATAAAAGGAGGAGTGAGAGAGGAGAGAGGGCAGAGCGAGGGAACAGCGATAAAAGGAGGAGTGAGAGAGGAGAGAGGGCAGAGCGAGGGAACAGCGATAAAAGGAGGAGTGAGAGAGGAGAGAGGGCAGAGCACGGGATCAGCGATAAAAGGAGGAGTGAGAGAGGAGAGAGGGCAGAGCGAGGGAACAGCGATAAAAGGAGGAGTGAGAGAGGAGAGAGGGCAGAGCGAGGGAACAGCGATAAAAGGAGGAGTGAGAGAGGGCAGAGCGAGGGAACAGCGATAAAAGGAGGAGTGAGAGAGGAGAGAGGGCAGAGCGAGGGAACAACGATAAAAGGAGGAGTGAGAGAGGAGAGAGGGCAGAGCGAGGGAACAGCGATAAAAGGAGGAGTGAGAGAGGAGAGAGGGCAGAGCGAGGGAACAGCGATAAAAGGAGGAGTGAGAGAGGAGAGAGGGCAGAGCGAGGGAACAGCGATAAAAGGAGGAGTGAGAGAGGAGAGAGGGCAGAGCGAGGGAACAGCGATAAAAGGAGGAGTGAGAGAGGAGAGAGAGAGAGAGGAGAGAGAGAGAGAGAGAGAGCGGAGCGCGGATGGGGGGAGAGGTGATAAAACAACTAAAGTGACTTCAGCACAAAGGGAGGAGCTGATTGGTGAGTAGCTGGTGAGTGTTTTTTTCTCCGGTGAGTATTTTTTTAAGTCTTTAAGTTTATTTTTGTTCAGTTTAGTTAATAATATAATAAATCGAGGCACGACAGGGCAACTCGGTCCCATCGAATACACATCCTGTGTGATGTGGGAACTCCAGGATGCTTCCTGTGTCCTGGACAACCACTGGTTCAGGAAGTGTTGTCATCTGGAGGAGCTCGAACTCGGGGTTTCAGACCTTGAGCAGCGGCTGGTGTCACTGCAGTGTATCCGCGAGGCTGAGAGTTTCATGGATAGCATGTTTCAGGAGGTGGTCACCCCACAGCTTAAGAGAGTGCAGGCAGAGAGGGACTGGGTGACCGCCAGACAGACAAGGAGGACCAGGCAGGTAGTGCAGGAATTCCTGAGGGCATCTCATTCTCTAACCAGTATTCAATTCTGAATACTAGTGGGGGAGAGGGTTCCTCTGGGGAGTGCAGCCAGAGCCAAGTCCACAGCACCATGGGTGGCTCAACTGTACAGGTGGGTAGGAGAAAGGTCAGGAGGGCAATGGTGATAGGGGATTTAATAGTTAGGGGAACAGACAGGCATTTCTGCGGCCGCAGATGTGATTCTAGCATGGTATGTTGCCTCCCTGATGCCAGGGTCAAGGATGTCACTGAGCGGCTGCAGAACATTCTGGAGGGGGAAGGTGAACAGCCTTCGACATAGATAGGAGGAGGGATGAGGTCCTGCAGGAAGAGTTTAGGGAGTTAGGAAAGAGATTAATAAACAGGACATCTTAGTAATCTCCGGATTACTCCCGGTGCCACGCGCTAGTGAGTATAGAAATAGGAGGATAGGGCAGATGAATCAGTGGCTGGAGAGATGGTGCAGGAGGGACAGCTTTAGATTCCTGGAGCATTGGGACCAGTTCTGGGGGATGTGGGATGCGTACAGGCCAGACGGGTTGCACCTCAAGAGCTGGAACCAATGTCCTTGTGGGGGAAGTTCGCTAGTTCTATGGGGGAGGGTTTAAACTAATTTGGCAGGGGGTTAGGCACAGGATGTAGCATTGGAAAGGAGAAACAAGGTGTACAAAGGATTGGGAGAGACAGATAGCACTAGAGTAAGAAACCGTACAGTACTAGGTGGGATCAAACAAAGAGAGAGTACAAGAAGGTCTAAGATAGGTTTGCGGTGCATGTGTGTAAATGCACGAAGCGTGGTAAACAAGGTCGGTGAGCTGCAGACGTAATTAGCCACATGGGAATATGATGTTGTGGCGATAACGGAGACCTGGCTCAAAAAAGGGCAGGATTGGGTACTAAATATTCCTGGAGACAAGGTGTTCAGGAAAGATAGGGAAGGAAAGAAAGGAGGGGGTGGGGGTGGCAGTATTGATTAAGGAGAATATTGCAGTACTGGAGAGAGAGGATGTCCTGGAGGGGTAAAGGACAGAATCTATTTGGTTAGAGTTAAGAAACAATAGAGATGCCATTACACTACTGGGTGTATTCTATAGGCCACCAATTAGTGGGAAGGATATAGAGGAGCAAATTTGCAGGGCAATTACAGAGAGGCGCAAGAACCATAGAGTAGTGATAATGGGGGAATTCAACTATCCTAATAAAGACTGGGCTAGTAATAGTGTGAAGGGCAAAGAGGGGGAGGAATTTTTGAAGTGTGTTCAGGAGAACTTTCTTGACCAGCACGTTTCTGGCCCAACAAAGAAGGAGGTATTGCTATATCTGGTTCTGGTTCTGGGGAATGAGCCAAATAAGTGGAGCAAGTGTCAGTGGGGGAACATTTAGGGAACAGCGATCATAGTATCATAAGGTTTAGATTAGCTATGCAAAACGACATGGACCACTCTAAAGTAAATCACTCAATTGGAGGAGGGCCAATTTCAATGGGTTGAGAATGGATCTGGCCCGGGTAAATTGGAATCAAAGGCTGGCAGGCAAAACTGTAATTGAACAATGGGGCGGCCTTTAAAGAAGTGATGGTTTGGGTACAGTCTAGGTACATACCCACAAGGGGAAAGGTAGAGCAACTAAAGCCAGAGCTCCCTGGATGACAAAAGAGATAGAGAGTAAAATGAAGCAGCAAAAAGGGGCGTATGACAGATGTCAGGTTGATAACACAAGTGAGAACTAGGCTGAATATAGAAAGTTCAGAGGGGAGGCAAGATAGGAAATAAAAGGGGCAAGGAGAGAGTTTGAGAATAGACTGGCGGCAAACATAAAAGGGAATCCAAAAGTCTTCTTTAGGCATGTAAACAGTAAACGGGTAGTAAGAGGAGGGGTGGGGCCAATTAGGGACCAAAAAGGAGAACTATGCATGAAGGCAGAGGGCATGGCTGAGGTACTAAGTGAGTACTTTGCAACAGTCTTTACCAAGGAAGAAGAGCCCATCCAGTATCTCAACAACCTCTTCACTTACTCTTCATAGTAAGTGAAGAGGTTGTTGAGATACTGGATGGGCTCAAAGTTGATAAAGAAGAGGTACTAGAAAGGCTGGCTGTACTTAAAGTAGATAAGTCACCCGGTCCAGATGGGATGTATCCAGGTTGCTGAGGGAAGCAAAGGTGGAAATTGAGGAGGTGCTGGTCATAATCTTTCAATCCTCCTTAGATACGGGGTGGTGCCAGGACTGGAGAATTGAAATGTTACATCCTTGTTCAAAAAAGGGTGTAAGGATAAACCCAGCAACTACAGGCCAGTCAATTTAATCTCGGCAGTGGGGAAACTTTTAGAAATGATAATCCGGCACAAAATTAACAGTCACTTGAACAAATGTGGATTACTAAAGAATTTGTTAAAGGCAAATCATGTTTAACCAATTTGATAGAGTTTTTTGATGAGGTAACAGAGAGGGTCGATGAGGGCAATGCGGTTGATGTGGTGTTTATAGACTTCCAAAAGGCGTTTGATAAAGTGACGCATAATAGGTTTGTCAACAAAGTTGAAGCCCATGGAATAAAAGGGGGCAGTGGTAACATGGATACAAAATTGGCTAAGTGACAGGAAACAGAGAGTAGTGGTGAACAGTTGTTTTTCGGACTGGAGGGAGGTGTACAGTGGTGTTCCCCAGGGGTCAGTGCTGGGACCACTGCTTTTCTTGATATATATTAATGACTTGGACTTGGGTGTACAGGGCACAATTTCAAAATTTGCAGATGACACAAAACTTGGAAATGTAGTGAACATTGAGGAGGAAATTGATAGACTTCAAGAGGACATAGACAAGCTGGTGGAATGGGCGGACACGTGGCATATGAAATTCAACACAGAAAAGTGTGAAGTGATACATTTCGGTAGGAAGAACGAGGAGAGGCAATATGAACTAAAAGATACAATTCTAAAAGGGATGCAGGAACAGAGAGATCTGGGGGTATATGTGCACA
Source organism: Heptranchias perlo (assembly GCF_035084215.1). Classification (NCBI taxonomy): domain Eukaryota; kingdom Metazoa; phylum Chordata; class Chondrichthyes; order Hexanchiformes; family Hexanchidae; genus Heptranchias; species Heptranchias perlo. The sequence goes on along the minus strand of NC_090327.1, from coordinate 119,672,155 downwards.
AATTGTTGAAGGTGGCAGGGCAGGATGACAATGTGGTTAAGAATGCATACGAGATTCTGGACTTTATAAATAGAGACATAGAGTACAAAAGCAAGGAGGTTATGATGAACCTTTATAAAATACTGGTTCGGCCACAACTGGAGTATTGTGTCCAGTTCTGGGCACTGCACTTTAGGAAGGATGTGAAGGCCTTAGAGAGGGTGCAGAGGAGATTTACCAGAATGATTCCAGAGATTAAAGACTTCAGTTAGGTGCATAGACTGGAGAAGCTGGGGTTGTTCTTCTTAGAGCAGAGAAGGTTGAGAGGAGATTTGATAGAGGTATTCAAAATCATGAAGGGTCTGGACAGAGTAGATAGAGAGAAACTGTTCCCATTGGCGGAAGGGTCAAGAACCAGAGGACATAAATTTAAGGCGATAGGCAGAAGAACCAAAGGTGACATGAGAAAAAACTTTTTTACACAGCGACTGGTTAGGATCTGGAATGCACTGCCTGAGGGGGTGGTGGAGGCAGATCCAATCATGGCCTTCAAAAGGGAATTGGATAAATACTTGAAGGGAAATAATTTGCAGGGCTACAGGGATAGGGCAGGAAAGTGGGACTAGCTGGATTGCTTTTGCAGAGAGCCGGCATGGACTCGATGGGCCGAATGACCTCCTTCCGTGCTGTAACCATGCTATGTTTCTATGCTTCTATGAAACTTGGATGCATTACACCCAGTGCCCTCATCTAAGTCATTGATATATATTGTAAACAGCTGAGGCCCAAGCACTGATCCTTGTGGCACCCCACTGGTTACAACCTGCCAACCTGAAAATGACCCGTTTATTCCTACTCTCTGATTTCTGTCCATTAACAAATCCTCTATCCATGCTAATATATTACCCCAATCCTATGAGCCCTAATCTTGTGTAACGACCTCTTGTGTGGCACTTTATCGAATGCCTTTTGAAAATCCAAATATACTACGTCCACTGGTTCCCCCTCATCTACCCTGTTAGTTACACCCTCAAAAAATGCTAATAGATTTGTCAAACATGATTTCCCTTTCATAAAACTGTGCTGACTCTGCCTAATCATATTATGATTTTCTAAGTGCCCCGTTACCACGTCCCTAATAATAGATTGTAGCATTTTCCCTACTCCTGATGTCAGGCTAACTGGCCTGTAGTTTCCTGTTTTCTTTCTCCCTCCTTTTCTGAAAAGCGTTTGCTTCCTTTCAATCCACTATGACACTGTATGTGTATTCTGGAGTTATATCAGGAGTATGTGTATTCTGGAGTTATATCAGGAGTATGTGTATTCTGGAGTTATATCAGGAGTATGTGTATTCTGGAGTTATATCAGGAGTATGTGTATTCTGGTGTTATATCAGGAGTATGTGTATTCTGGTGTTATATCAGGAGTATGTGTATTCTGGAGTTATATCAGGAGTATGTGTATTCTGGAGTTATATGAGGAGTATGTGTATTCTGGAGTTATATGAGGAGTATGTGTATTCTGGAGTTATATCAGGAGTATGTGTATTCTGGAGTTATATGAGGAGTATGTGTATTCTGGAGTTATATGAGGAGTATGTGTATTCTGGAGTTATATCAGGCGTATGTGTATTCTGGTGTTATATCAGGCGTATGTGTATTCTGGTGTTATATCAGGCGTATGTGTATTCTGGTGTTATATCAGGCGTATGTGTATTCTGGTGTTATATCAGGAGTAAGTGTATTCTGGAGTTATATCAGGAGTATGTGTATTCTGGAGTTATATCAGGAGTATGTGTATTCTGGAGTAATAGGAGGTGTATGTGTATTCTGGTGTTATATCAGGAGTAAGTGTATTCTTGTGTTATATCAGAAGTAAGTGTATTCTGGAGTTATATCAGGAGTAAGTGTATTCTGGAGTTATATCAGGAGTAAGTGTATTCTGGAGTTATATCAGGAGTATGTGTATTCTGGAGTTATATGAGGAGTATGTGTATTCTGGAGTTATATCAGGAGTATGTGTATTCTGGAGTTATATGAGGAGTATGTATATTCTGGAGTTATATGAGGAGTATGTGTATTCTGGAGTTATATCAGGAGTATGTGTATTCTGGAGTTATATGAGGAGTATGTGTATTCTGGAGTTATATGAGGAGTATGTGTATTCTGGAGTTATATGAGGAGTATGTGTATTGTGGAGTTATATCAGGAGTATGTGTATTCTGGAGTTATATCAGGAGTATGTGTATTCTGGAGTTATATCAGGAGTATGTGTATTGTGGAGTTATATCAGGAGTATGTGTATTCTGGAGTTATATGAGGAGTATGTGTATTGTGGAGTTATATCAGGAGTATGTGTATTCTGGAGTTATATCAGGAGTATGTGTATTCTGGAGTTATATCAGGAGTATGTGTATTCTGGAGTTATATCAGGAGTATGTGTATTCTGGAGCTATATCGGTTCAGCACTGGCCTGTTGCCAAACCTGGGGTAAATCTGACGTAACCGCGATAGTGCAACAGCAGCATGAAAGGGAAAGTCCAGATTCCCAAGAACTTCACTCCAATGCCCAATCCCTAGCAACAATCCACATTTATAATTTCATCCACACACTGAAAACAAGTTTCAAAGTGAATGTTTTCTGCAATCTGCTATCAGTGATTATGTGCTTTGAGGAAATTGTTGGCAGACTTTTGTTTTACCAATGATATTATCGCAGTGTTCTGATTGCTTTCTGGCGAGAGCGACTGAACGTGCAACAAGTGTACGGAGATCAGGAATTGATTGTGCTACGAAACTTTCCCAGGATTTTTCATAATTTCAGAACTGCACATCTGGTATAAACAGAGGATAATTGCTGGATGGGAATGGTATCCAGGGTGTGCAAGGCTATAGCACGGAGTTCTACTGTCCGCTCCGTATCGCTCTCTATTTGAGGAATTTGAGGAATTTTCCACATTCACCTGAGGAAGGATGAAGCCTCCGAAAGCTTGTGAATTTCAAATAAAATTGCTGGACTATAACTTGGTGTTGTAAAATTGTTTACAATTATATTTGAGGAAACACCACACATGTACTTCTACATTTGCATAAAGATCCAGTGACTCCTATCCAAATGCCAGTGATGTTTCACAATTTAGAAAACAGCCAATGGGACAGCCAGCTCTTTGTTAGATTTAAAGTGGTGGATTTTCTGTTTGGCCTCCCCACCTCGCTCCTCCCCACCGCTGGCACAGGGGGGCTTAGCTCCCACCAGATCCACACAAGTCTGTTCCCACATTATGCAATTGTATACTTGTGGCAAGTTCCCAGCAGGGAACATAGGAACAGGAAGAGGCCATTCAGACCCTCAAGTCTGTTCTGCCATTCAATTAGACCATGGCTGATGTGTACCTCACCTCCATTCACTCGCCTTTATTCCATATTCCTTAATACCCTTACCCAATAAAAATCTATCTGTCTCAGTCTTGAAAATTGCAATTGACCCCCTGCTTCAACAGCCTTTTGGGGAGAGAATTCCAGATTTCCACTAGGCTTTGTGTGGAAAAGTGCTTCCTGATTTCACTCCTAAACGGCCTAGCTCTAATTTTAAGATTGTGCCCTTTTGTTGTGGACTCCCCCACCAGAGGAAATAGAATCATCTTCAGCCAGAAGAGCCGAGTGGATGATTCCTCTCGGCCTCCTCCCGATATCCCCACCATCACAGAAGCCAGCAATTCGATTCACGCCACGTGATATCAAGAAACGGCTGAGTGCACTGGATACAGCAAAGGCTATGGGCCCTGACAACATCCCGGCTGTAGTGCTGAAGACTTGTGCTCCAGAACTAGCCGCGTCTCTAGCCAAACTGTTCAGTACAGCAACAACACTGGCATCTACCCGACAATGTGGAAAATTGCCCAGGTATGTTCTGTCCACAAAAAGCAAGACAAATCCAATCCAGCCAATTACCACCCCATCAATCTACTTCAATCATTAGCAAAGTGATGGAAGGTGTCGTCGACAGTGCTATCAAGCGGCACTTACTCACCAATAACCTGCTCACCGATGCTCAGTTTGGGTTCTGCCAGGACCACTCGGCTCCAGACCTCATTACAGCCTTGGTCCAAAGATGGAGAAAAGAGCTGAATTCCAGAGGTGAGGTGAGAGTAACTGCCCTTGACATCAAGGCAGCATTTAACTGTGTGTGGCACCAAGGAGCCCTAGTAAAATTGAAGTCAATGGGAATCAGGGGGTAAACTCTCCAGTAGCTGGAGTCATACCTAGCACAAGGGAAGATGATAGTGGTTGTTGGAAGCCAATCATCTTAGCCGCAGGACATCGCTGCAGGAGTTCACCAGTGCAGTGTCCTAGGCCCAACCATCTTCAGCTGTTTCATCAATGACCTTCCCTCCATCATAAGGTCAGAAATGGGGATGTTCGCTGATGATTGCACAGTGTTCAGTTCCATTCGCAACCCTTCAGATAATGAAACAGTCCGAGCCCGCATGCAGCAAGACCTGGACAACAACCAGGCTTGGGAAGATAAGTAACATTCACACCAGACAAGTGCCAGGTAATGACCATCTCCAACAAGAGAGAATCTAACCACCTCCCCATGACATTCAATGGCATTACCATTGCCGAATCCCCCACCATCAACACCCTGGGGGTCACCATTGACCAGAAACTTAACTGGACCAGCCGCATATATACTGTGGCTACAAGAGCAGGTCAGAGGCTGGGTATTCTGCGGCGAGTGACTCACCTCCTGACTCCCCAAAGCCTTTCCACCATCTACAAGGCACAAGTCAGGAGTGTGATGGAATATTCTCCACTTGCCTGGATGCGTGCAGCTCCAACAACACTCAAAAAGCTCGACACGGTCCAGGACAAAGCAGCCCGCTTGATTGGCACCCCATCCACCACCTTAAATGTTCACTCCCTTCACCACCGGCGCACCGTGGCTGCAGTGTGTACCATCCACAGGATGCACTGCAGCAACTCGCCAAAGTTTCTTCGACAGCATCTCCCAAACCCGCGACCTCTACCACCTAGAAGGACAAGGGCAGCAGGTGCATGGGAACACCACCTGCACGTTCCCCTCCAGGTCACACACCATCCCGACTTGGAAATATATCGCCGTTCCTTCATCGTCGCTGGGTCAAAAGCCTGGAACTCCCTACCTAACAACACCATACGGACTGCAGCGGTTCAAGAAGGCGGCTCGCCACCACCTTCTCAAGGGCAATTAGGGATGGGCTGTAAATGCCGGTCTTGCCAGCGACTCCCACATCCCATGAATGAATAATAAAAAAGTTTCTCTGTATCTACCTTAGCTAAGCCCTTTATCATTTTAAACATCTCAATTAGATCACCCCTCAACCTTTTAAACTCAAGGGAATGCAATCCTAGTTTATGCAACCTGTCTTCATAATTTAACCTTTTAAGCTCCGGTTTCATTCTGGTGAATCTGCGCTGCACCCCCTCCAAGAACAATATATCCTTCCTGAGGTGTGATGCCCAGAACTGAACGCAATGTTCCAAATCAGGATCTGACCTCAGCTCTGTACAACTGAAGCGTCACTTCCTCCCCTTTGTATTTCAGCCCCCTTGAGATAAAGACCAACATTCCATTTTTGATTACTTTTTTTGCCTGTTAATGATTAGTGTACATGGACACCCAAATCTCTTTGTTCCTCCACTGCTCCTAGTTTCTCGCCATTTAGAAAATACTCCTGCTCTGCCTTTCTTTGATCCAAAGTGGATGACCTCACACTTCCCCACACTGAACTCCACCTGCCACTGTTTTGCCCACTCACTTAATCTGTCTATGTCCTTAACCTAGGTATCTTATGATCACAGCTCTACGCAGGGTAAACTCCAACACAAACTGGTTGGGCCAAATGGTCCGTTTTTGTGTTGTAACATCAATGTATTTCTACATACAGTGATGGATACAGTTAAACTCCCCCTTGAGCTAAGAAATCTCACTAACATTCCTTCATTTATCTTTTTCTTTGACTTCCAAAAGAGCCTCAGAGATAGAACACCTCCGCATACCCATTGTGTCAATTTTAGTTGTAACAATCCAAAATTCAAACATTTCACCTTTAAGAAAATATTCCCTGAAAGGGCGGAACGTGCTTAGCCGTTAAGACCCATGGTATACGGGCCAATCGGATGTCAGCAACCTGAAATCGCCAGCTAATTCGCATATGTAAATTCAGTGGTGGACCATTTGTGCGAGAGCTCTGTGCACCCACCTTAAAGGCCTTTGAGGATCTTAGGTGAGGCCAGACATGGCGAGCCCCCCATCTGGCGAAGTGTGTTCCTGAGCCAATTCCTGGCCCCCTTTACACCACTGTTGGGAATCCCCCCTATGAGCGGTAAATCGACCCTTCAATGTTTAAGAGTAAAGTCCCCAGGAGCTTGAACTGTTAAAGTTAATTTCCCATTGATTAAGATTAAACTGCAGCCACTGCAGGGCGATTCCTCATACACCAAATTACTCTGAAATATTAGAAGTTGTATTGCAGATTCTGAGTCAATTGGAATCTCTGAAATATGCAATAAAACTGTCCCATTGGTGATGGTCTGCAAATATGATCTATCCAGATAACTCTAAAAATAAAATCATGAGTGTGCTAGTGTATGCGCCTGCATGAAGAAGCAAATATAGTATTCGATTGATGGCGCATTTTAATTGTTATTTTATGATATTTTAATTATTTTTTGACAGGGGCTACATTGAGCACAGAGAATGCTTTAATACTCAAGTGTCAGCTGTGGCTCGGTGGGTAGTGCTCTCACCCCTGAGTCACAAAGGTCATGGGTTCAAGTCTGACTCCAGAGACTTGAGCACATAATCCAGGTTGACAGTGCTGTGCTGACTTTTGGATGAGACTTTAAACCGAGGCCCTGTCTGCCCTCTCAAGTGGATGTAAAAGATCCCATGGCACTATTTCAAAGAAAAGCATGGGAGTTCTCCCCGGTGTCCTGGTCAATATTCATCCCTCAACCAAAATCACTAAAAACAGATTATCTGGTCATTACCTCATTGCTGTTTGTGGGATCTTGCTGTGTGCAAATTGGCTGCTGCGTTTTCTACATTACAGCAGCGACTACACTTCAAAAAGTACTTCATTGTCTGTAAAGTGTTTTGGGATGTCCTAAGGTTGTGAAAGGTGCTGTATCAATGCAAATCTTTCTCTCTTTCCCCTTTATGATCCCTGACCTGCACCTTTTTTTGAGGTGACTGAAGAACATTTTTAAAATACCCTAAACAGGAATAAAAATTAAATTCACAGACGTACCTCAGCACGTTTTCCTGTGTCAGGACAGATGGCAAAATATGTATTAATAAATCAATATAAACTATAAAAATAGAAAACTTGTGTTTTTAATGTTGAACATACTGCAGAAAATATGTACTCACTATTTCAAGTGTGGCTTTTATTTCCATTGAATGAGCAATCCTTGCAGAGCACACGTGTGACCCTGAAAATCAAAATGAAAGGAGATTCCCTTATTAAATGTTTGCAATCAAGTCCAGCTATCTGTGAAGACAGTGAAGAAGGCAAAAGGTCAGACAGCGTCTGTGGAGAGAGAAACAGAGTTAACGTTTCAGGTCGATGTTCTGACGAAAGGTCATCGACCTGAAACATTAACTCTACTTCCCCCCCAACAGATGCTGCCTGACCTGCTCAGTATTTTCAGCATTTCCTGTTTATATTTCAGGTTTTCAGCATCTGCAGTATTTTTCTTTTTTTGTAGATAGAAGCAGACTGTTCCCAGTATTTCAGGGGTCAAGAACAAGGGGGACAGAGATACAAGATTAAATATAAGAGATTTAGAACAGAGGGTGGGAACATCGGAACAGGAGTGGGCCATTTAGTCCCTCGAGACTGTTTCGCCATTCAATGAGATCATGGCTGATCTGTGACCTAACTCCATGTACCCGCCTTCGCCCCATATCCCTTAATACCTTTGGTTAATAAAAATCTATCAATCTCTGATTTAAAATTAACAATTGAGCTATCATGAACTGCTGTTTGCGGAAGAGAGTTCCAAACTTCTACCACCCTTTGCGTGTAGAAGTGTTTCCTAACTTCACTCCTGAAAGTCCTGGCTCTAATTTTTTGGCTATATCCCCTAGTCCTAGACTCCCTAACCAGCGGAAATAGTTTCTCTCTATCTACCCTATCAGTTCCCCTTAATATCTTGAAAACTTCGATCAAATCATCTCTTAATCTTCTAAATTCCAGAATACAGCCCTAGTTTGTGTAATCTCTCCTCGTAATTTAACCCCTGGAGTCCAGATATCATTCTAGTAAATCTACACTGCACTCCCTCCAAGACCAATATATCCTTCCTAAGGTGCAGTGACCAGAATTGAACACAATATTCCAAGTGTGGTCTTACCAGGGCTTTGTATAGCTGTAGCTTAATTTCTACCCCCTTATACTCTAGTCCTCTGAATATAAAGACCATCATTCCATTAGCTTTTTGGATTATTTTCTGTACCTGTCCATGACATTTTAATAATCTATGTACATGGTCCACTAAGTCTCTTTGGACCTTTGGGCAGGGCAGGATAAACTTTTTCACACAGAGTTGGGAGGCTGTGGAATTCACTTCCAGGGTTAGAGGTTGAGGCAGAAACAATGTCAACATTCAAGAGTAGATCGGATAGGTGGATGAAGGAAAAGGGGTTGAAGGGATAGGGGAACAGTGGGTAAATGTGAATAGAATTATTTGCTTGTGTGGAGGGTAAACACTGAGACGGTCTGGTTGAGTCGAATGGTCCATTTCCGTATTATAACAGCTCTATATTTTTGTGCCAACAGGTAGTCAGGACCTGCAGTGCAGTTTTTGATGTTTATTGTAGTTCTCCTGCAGCCGAAATCCAACAGGAGTGTGCCCATCACTGAAATACGGAAAATCTTCTGAAGTAATACATCAGAAAAGTAACTTTATGTGTTTGTACTCCCAGCTCGGAGCATCACCGTCTGGGAGCATCTGTCAGGAACTCGAGTGGACATTCCCCACAGTTTGTCCACCCATTCATTTTAAAACTAACTCAAAAAATTAGCCCTTCTATGTGTCTGACTGAAGGTAAAAATATTATACACACCTTACAGATGCAACGTTTTGTAGCACTTTATTTAACCGTTTATAATGCAAGTAACTTTGCACGTCCAGAGGTGACAGCAGACATGTCGCAATGCATAACCAATTATGGGCGGATGTATTCAAAGCAGGCTGTAAAGTCACATTTACCATCATTACCATCATAGTAGTATCTGCGGCCAGCAATATTAAAGAAAACAAAAGAAATACTCGCATTTATGTAGCACAGCCAATTTGCACATGGCAAAGTCCCACAAACAGGAATGTAATAATGACCAAATCATCTGTTTTAGTGATGTTGGTTGAGGACAACAGGGAGAATTCACCTGCTTTTCTTCAAATAGCACCATAGGATCTTTTACATCCACCTGAGAGGGCAGACAGGGCCTCAGTTTAACACATCATCTGAAAGACAGCGCCATTCTGACAATGCAGCACTCCCTCAGTACTGCACTGGGAGTGTCAGCCTAGATTTTGTGCTCAAGTCTCTGGAGTGGGGCTTGAGCCCACAACCTTCTGACTCAGATGCAAGAGTGTTACCAACTGACCCACGGCTGACATGATGTTTAATTAATTGGAGGGGTAAGGATCAGAGGGGCTGGGCACGCTCCCTTGACCCTATCTATATGGGACAGTATGCACTTCTGACTGGTTTTAAGGGGGACTTACAGTTTTTTTGGAGAAGAGTGCAAGTGCAGAATTTTTGGGGGAGTTGGGTCTGAGGCAGCAACCTTAAAGAACCTATTTGGCTCTTATATCTGCCCCAATATGGGCAGTAGTTCAAAGGACAATGCACCTCCCCCTCGCCCCCCTAGTTCAAAGGACAATGCACCTCCCCCATCGCCGCCCCCCCCCCCACCCCACCCCGACCTCCTGATTCGCTTTTAAAGGCACATGTTTCCCGAAAACCTCCCCTATGAGATTTACTGACAATATCCATGAATTGTAAAAGAAAATATTGTTTTGTTCTTTTGGTCATAAAGCTGCCAGTTTTTTTGGTACCAGATGTACTTTAGCAAGCTATTGATTGGCACAGCCCATATATTGCCTCTGATCAAAATCAGGTTTCTACAACCCAGGGAAACAATTATTCAGACTGTTAGTTTTCACACCAACCACAAACTTTCAACTGTGATTCATTATTCAATTGTCCTAACCAAACCACTTGACGTTCACCTCTGAAGGACACGCATGTTCTTGTCAACCAAATCTACATGAAGCAATCAAATTCAGCTGGCAGTCGTTCTGATTTGAATTAGGGCAGCCTACTTTTGATGACATTCCAACAAAATCAGTCGTACACTGCCTAGATGGAAAAGAGAGGTTGCCTTGAAATAACCACAAATCCACTTGTTGCTTGCTCAGACCTTGGTATAACTGCACCATGTTCAGAGAACACATTAGGAGTGTGTCACACTGGGTGATGAGCACGGCGAGCCAGTGCTTTAGATTTCCTCATCCCCTCAGGCAAATTCCAAAGGTAGAACAACTAATAGTGGAAAGAATTAGCAATGTGACCAGCTAGCCTCTTATGTTTATCAAGAAGAGCTGCTTCCTTTTGGAGGAAGGCGAGGTAGAGAGAGAATGAGGAAAGAAGGAAGAGTGAGAGAGAGATGGAAATAGAAAGAGAGAGTGAGCAGAAAGGTAGGTGGGGAGAGCGAGACTAAGAGAAAGAGAGAGAGATGGAGAAGAGGGAAAGTGAGAGGCAGCAGGGGGGGGGGAAGGGAGAAAGAGAGGTATGAGAAAAAGGGGGAGCGACAGGGAGAGAGAAAGAGGATGGAAGCAGGGGAGAGAGTAGGGGAGACGGGGTGATGAAAGGGAGAGGGAAAGAATGAGAGAGGAAAGGGAGAGAAGAAAAGAAAGAAAGAGCTTGTATTTACATTGTGCCTTTCACAACCTCAGGATGTCCAAAAGCGCTTTACAGCCAATGAAGTATTTCTGAAGTGCAGTCACTGTTGTAATGTAGGAAATGTGGCTGCCAATTATCTTACAGCAAGATCCCACAAACAGCAATGAGATAAATGACTAGATAACCTGTTTTAGTGATGTTGGTTGAAGGATAAATAATGGCCAGGCAGGCAGGAGAACGCCCCTGTTCTTTGAATAGTGCTACGGTGATTTTTACATCCATGTGAGATGGCAGATGGGACCTCAGTTTAGCGTCTCATTGGAAAGACGGCACCTCAGACAGTGCAGCACTCCCTCAGTACTGCACTGGAGTATTGACCTAGATTTTGTGCTCAAGTCTCTAGAGTGGGATTTGAACCCACAACTTTCTGACTCAGAGGGGAGAGCACTACCCACTGAGAATGGGAAAAGAAGAGAATGGGAAAGAAAGAGAGGTAGAGAAAGAGGCAGTGAGAAAGAGAGGGAGAGAGGGGTTGGGGGGGGGGAGGTTAAGGGGAGAAACAAGTGTCAGGGCTGTAATGGAGTTGCCAACTGCTGTTAGTTTTCTCAATTGACCTGTAGCTACAGGTCTCTTTCAGACTCCCAACAGATCGAAATAAGTGTGGAGTTTGAACTCCAGGTCCCAGCAAACATTGTCCAAAACCTCACACAATCTATAACCACCAGAGAACAGACAGTCTGTCACTCTGCACAATCCTGGGCAAATTCACCTGATCTGATGTCAATTATGCCCTGATCCCATAATCTTCCATCACATCACAGCATCGAGCAGCAAGACATCTGTAGCAGGGTCTTTGTCAAAGGTATAGCCATTCAAGACTCTCTCCCCACCCACTGTGACATACAATAAAGATATTAAACATATCCATGCTCAAACATAGATTGATTACAAAGGCAATCAAATGTTTGAACCACTAATTGCAATCACATTAAATTAAATAATGGGGTTCCTGCAACTCCTCCTCAATATATTAGGCAAGAACGCTGTTCTTTCAAAACAATGAATTCCTAACACAGGCTTCCCTTTGTTAAAGTTCAATAACTTGAAGTGAATTTTAGAAAAGGCCATTTTTTAATCTTTGCACATCTGTCTAAACCCCTGTAAATTTGCCACAACTGTTGCTTCACGCCCCCTTAGTCAGAACTCCCACACCAAAGCATGCAGACTCTGGCAGTATCATAGACTCCAATAGGGGTGTGCAACTTCCAAACTAGAAATAAAAAGAAAATTGTAAATATATAAAACTAAAAGCTGCCAAGGAAGCAGCAACAAGCTGAAACAGATTATTTGAGTTGAGAAGGCATGTGTAGATCACTCTAACTTTGATCTCATTGTTTACGAAACCAAGTGAGGCTTCAAAATGATACCGGGGCTTAAAGGGTTAACTTATAAGGCCAGGTTATGAGGACTTGGCTTGTATTCCCTTCAGTTTAGAAGATTGAGTGGTGATCCGATCGAGGTGTTTAAAATGATGAAAGGATTCGATAGGGTAGATACGGAGAAACTATTTCCTTTGGTGGGGGAATCAAGAACGAAGGGACATAATCTTAAAATTAGAGCTAGGCTGTTTAGGAGTGAAACCAGAAACCACTTTTTCACACAAAGGGTAGTAGAATCCGGAATTCTCCCCATAACGCTGTGGTTGTTGGGGGTCTTCAAGACTGAGATCGATTGGTTTTTGTGAGGTAAGGGTATCAAGGGATATGGAGCAAAGACAGGTAAATGAAGTTGAGGTACAGATCAGCCATGATCTAACTGAATGGCGGAACAAGCTCAAAGGGCTGAATGGCCTCCTCCTGTTCCTATGTTTCTAACTGAAAGCTTCCATTGTGTTCCAACTTTGGAACTTTCCAACGGGTAAATGCTACAGTATTGTTTTACCTGTGTTAACTGTAGAACAAATAATGTCACTGCATGACCAAGTTTATAAATACATACCACGTGCAGTTATACTTATGTTCTTACAGTTGAATTGACATAAGACATATCTGAGGTTTAAAGATACGTTATTCAGCTAGTCAATATTGTGATGGTTCATGATCCTGACTGGTAAATGGAAAGAGCCTGTGCAAGACCAGAGTGCACCAAGACTCATTTCATACTATGGTTTAGGATCAGTGTCCATTGTGATAATCCTGCGAGGTGGGGCTATGGTAAAGGAAAATCCGGATTCCTCCCACCCTGGAGGACAAGACTCGGAGGACTCTGGAACGAGTGAGTGACTGAGAGAGCGAAAGAGAGAGAGAGAGAGAGAGAGGGGGTTTCGCACTTTATGAGACCCAGTCATTGGGCTAATGGAGAAACATCAGTATTAATCAGCTCTTGGACTGTAGCTTCTTTGAAGCAAAATCCAATTACAGATCAATGGTGTGGTCACAGAGTAACAACTGGTGTGATGAAATTCATGATTATTATTTATCATTTGTTCAATTGAAAATCTATATAAAGCCAGTCAGAACAACACAGAGGAAAATAGTTTACTTCACTGGTTTAAAGATCCCTATGAGTTCACATTTATATTTGTCCTTCTGAAAGTGCACAATTTGTGCTCACTTCATTTTTTGATAGGTTAACATTAGAATGATAACATTAGTGGGTATTGAATTGTGTCAATCTTTGGGTTACTTGGTTAATACATGGCGTGATAACAAACTGAACTCAAAGGGAGCAAATGTAAATATATTGTATATACTTCCATAAACATAGCCAGGGGAACGTGATTAGTGTTGGATTGCCCTAGCAAACAGCCAGCACAATATGATGGGCTGAATGGCTTCCTTCTGTGCTGAAAATTTCTATGGTTCCAGCTACAGTCCAAGAGCTGATTAATACTGATGTTTCCACTTTAGCCCAATGACTGGGTCTCATAAGGTGGGAATCTCTCTCTCTCTCTCTTGTTCTCTCTCTCGCTACCTCCTCCCTACATCTTCACTTTACAATGAAAACTTATTGGAGTTGCCCTTACAGAACCACAGAATATCACAGTGTAGAAACAGGTCATTCAACCCCTCAAGTCTTGCTGATCATTTTTTACATACGCACAACCGAGTCTGACCACCCTCTCCTGCTTGGTCCCCATAACTTTGAATCATAGAATCTTACAGCATAGAAGGAGGCCATTCAGCCCATCGTGCCTGTGCGGACTCCTTGAAAGAGCTATCCAATTAGTCACACTCCCATGCCGTTTCCCCATAAGCCCTGCAATTTTTTTCCTTTTCAAGTATTTATCTAATTCCCTTTTGAAAGTTACTATTGAATCTGCTTCCACCATCCTTTCAGGCAGTGCATTCCAGATCATAACAACTCACAGCGTAAAAAAACATTTCCTCATCTCCCCTCTGGTTCTTTTGAAAAAAAAAACAAACACTTGCATTTATATAGCGCCTTTCACAACCTCAGGGCATCCCAAAGTGCTTTACAGCCAATGAAGTGCTTTTTGAAGTGTAGTCACTGTCGTAATGTAGGAACTGTTGTGCCTCTATAGATCTCTAATATTCCTCTAACTCATTCTTTGCCTGAGTCCGTATGCCCCACAGACTTTCCTCAGTTCTACCACCTTCGATCTTTTAAAACCAAACCTTGGTGTGGGCTAATTGCTAAACACTATTTGCATCACTTTCTACTCTATAATCAAACTCGGTCTGTGTCCTGCAATTTAAGAGTCAGGATTTTTAAAACCTTGGTTTCTTAAAAAAAATAAGTAAAACCTGCCCAAACATTGGCCTGAATTTCCTCAGAGTAGTGAACGCTCCTACATCGTAACTATGGGTTAACAACGTCATAAAAAAAAGCAAATCAAACACAGGGGTGCATTTCTATAGGAATAGAATTGAAAAGCAGAAAAGTTATGTTAAACTTGTATCGAACGTTGGTTAGACCACACTCAAAGTACTTTGTACTGTTCCGGAATCCATATTATAAAAAGGATATAAAGACACTGGAGAAGATGCAAAAAAGATTGACAAGGATGATATCAGAACTGAGGGGTTATAACTCTCAAAAAGATTGAACGGGCTGAGCTCTTTACTCTAGAGAAGGCTGAGGGATGACCTAATAGAGATCTTTAAGATTATGAAAGGGTTTGATAGGGTAGCCGTAGAGAAAATGTTTTCCACTTGTGGGGGAGTCCAAAACTAGGGGCCATAAATATAAGATAGTCATTAATAAATCCAATAAGGAATTCGGGAGAAACTTCTTTACCCAAAGGGTGGTTAGAATGTGGAATTTACTGCCACGGCGCAGAAACACTAGCATACACCAGTTGGTCCGAATGACCTGTATCTGTGCTGTAAATTCTATGTAATTCTGTGTAACTTAGCTGGAGACGCTGGGGGATCTCCGGGTAATTGAGATTTCCATTGCACTCCCTGCGTCAGAGCGGGGACAATCCCATGGAAATTCTCTGGCCATTATTTTACCACCTGTATTTCAAAAACAGTGCAGGATCTGGAAAAGTTTTGTTTTATGCATCTCACTGCCCCTTATTTTTGAGAACTTTCCCGCTGTTGCATTTTATTTTGAACATGCTATTGAAAAATGCCAACAAAAGAAATTCAAATCCTAATTTCACATCATTTTAACTGGAAAGAAAGGAATCAGTCTAAACAATTGAAGGGCAGAATCCATCAATGCACATCTGGCATTATCATAACAGAATTAAAGTATGATTTATATTATTGTAACAGGAAATAGTGCACAAGATTATAGGGTTTAGGAATTAACCAAGAATACCCACGCCATCCCTGTGCTCTTTATCATTCAGTTTTCTCCTTAATTTGTTCTTTTCTTGAATGATTTTTTTGTAATGCATATCCACAATAAGATTAACATTGCTTTGTTGAACTAAAATCAGGTCATACAAAATTTGATCTGACCATGGATTAACATGGGTTAATGTCAATGCACTGGATAACTTAAAAAGTCACTGAATTGAGCCTCCAGATGATCAAGGAAGCCACAGTTTTATAGTTTGCTTCTTAAGATGAGGGTAACAAAATATCAACTGGTGTGATCTATTTCATAATTATTACTCACTATTTCTATGATTGAAATCAATGCAAACCCATCCCGAACTCTATAGAGAAAAGTCAGTTCTATCCCAAGAAATCGGCTTTCATTGATTTACTGAAGGTATGAGCTTAGAAATTACTGCTTATGATATCAGCATACAAACGCTTTGACGTGAGATTCTTCTTTCCATTAGAGGCCTTAATTCGTATTTAAAAAGTAGACAGAGGAATGTTAGACAGGCGTCTCAGGTGGATGTAAAAGATCCCATAGCACTACTGGAAGAAGAGCCAATATTTACCCCTCAACCAACATCACTAAAACAGATTACCTGGTCATTATCACATTGCTGTTTGTGGGACCTTGCAGTGTACAGATTGGCTGCTGTATTTCCTACATTACAACAGTGACAACACTTTTAGTACCGATATTACCAGGGAGGCGGGATAGCAGCGGGGGTGGGGGGAGGCTGGGCGCGTGGGTAACCCCCCCAGTAAAATCAGTCTGTTCCCCGCGCGATCGCGGGTAAATTGAAGCCACTCACCGTGGCTTCCGGGTTTCCCGTCGTCAACCTGCGCAGCGGGCGGACTGCGCACCCGCATCACAGGCTGTCAGCTGGAGAAGCTCTATTTAAAGGGGCAGTCCACCAATGCTGCTCCTGCAGCAAACAACCAAAATTATACAGTGGAGCAGACATGGGGAAAGGCTGCTCCCAGATTTACCGATGCCTCACTCCAGGTCCTACTGGATGGGGTGAGGAGGAGGAGGGATATTTTCTACCCTGCGAATGGGAGGAAGTGGCCTGCCTCTGCCACCAAAATGGCCTGGCTCGAGGTGGCAGAGGAAGTCACCAGCAGCAGCAACGTCTCCCGCACATAGATCCAGTGCAGGAAGAGCTTCAATGACCTAACTAGGTCAGTCAAAGTGAGTACACTTACTGATTCTCCTACACTCCGTCTTCCACATCACCGCCCCCACCCACCAACTCATTCTGCACTGCCAACAGTACTCTATGATGAGGAGATGCCGGTGATGGACTGGGGTGGACAAATGTAAGGAATCTTACAACACCATGTTATAGTCCAACAAATTTATTTTAAAATCACAAGCTTTCCGAGATTATCCCCTTCGTCAGGTGAATGAGTGAAAGGTTCTCAAATCGCATATCTTATATTAGGTTGGGACACCATCACACCAATCTGTCTGAACACCAACGACACCTTTTGATTGGTGTGATAGTGTCCCAGCCTAATATAAGATATGCGATTTGAGAACCTTTCACTCATTCACCTGACGAAGGGGATAATCTCGGAAAGCTTGTGATTTTAAAATAAATTTGTTGGACTATAACCTGGTGTTGTAAGATTCATTACAACAGTACTCTATCACATCACTCCTCACACCCACTCAAAGCTTATCCTCAACTTACCTGCACTCCCTCACCTCCCCATTACTCACCCCACCACTACCATTCAACCCAATCCTCATACAATGTCATGGCTCTGTCTCATACTCACCCTCTGATGCATCTCTTTCACGATCAGCCTCACCCAAACCAATGCATTCAGCGGTTGGCCATGTCACCATCACTCACTCATGTCTCTCTACTTTCTCCCCTTATAGGAGAAGAGAGCCCAGAATGCACGGGAGAGGGCGAAGACCGAAGGGGGGCCACAACATCTGGTCGTCCCCAGACACGGAGCAGGAGGTGCTGGAACTGAGCTGCACCCTCGAGTGCCTGTCCATCGGGGACACCGAGACTGCCACCCGACAAACGGCTGGTGACAGAACTTTAACATTCAGCACTCACAAAAGCAAATGATGTTAACATGCCTTGCTATCTTCAGCACCTTAACATCTGTCATCATGCTTAATATTGCCTTCTGTTCTCTTACAGGGCCTTCAGTGACCGCCGTGACAATGGAGGGCGATTCCTCTGCGGACCAGCTGGCCTCTGAGGGGGCACCGTCACATCTGAGCAAGCCATCCACCAGCACAGATGCACACACCTCGGTGGGTCCCCGTCCTCACTTAGTCGGGGTCGCACATGGTGAGTCACCTCACATGTGAGCAGGAGCAGACACCGGTGGCAGGGCGGCTGCTGTGGAGAGTCCGCGTCGGTGGGAGCACTCTTCTCCAGGCTTTGCTCAGCTGGACACAGATGCTGAACCCTGGGGGCCATCCATGAAAAGGAGAATGATCGCGGGGCAGCCGCGCATTTGCGAGGTGCTGGAACAAGTGCCACGTGCACTCTCCACAATCACGCGGAGGATGGAGGAGTCCAACTCCTGCATGAGTGGAATGGTGGCACAGGTACAGGAGAGAATCTCTGAGATACTGTCACAGGGACGTGAGGGCATCTCTGAGATGGTGTCGCGGGTAAGTGCGGGAATGTCTACGATGGAGGGAAGGCTAGTCTCCATGGAGCTTCAAGCACGGATCATCAATGAGTCCATTGAGGCCCTGACGACGGCCCTACGGACTCAGGGTGAGCAACATTCTGCCGCCTTAAACAGGCAGGCAGAAACTCTGGCACTGGCCTTACAAGGCTTCACACATGTCCTCCAAACTGTCGTCCAGCAGGTTGGTAGGAGTGATGTGGGCCTGGCCCAGGAGAGGGATGATGTCGAAAGGGGACATGGAAGTGGGGAAGCCACTCAAAACGCCCCCTCGTCTCACCCATTGCCCCCCTCTCAACCAGTACCCGCAATGCTGCCTCCTCGACAGGTGGCCGAGTCTGCCCCTGCACAGGTGCAGGTGAAGCAGTCTTTGGAGGGGCCCTCACCGGCACCGAAACACAGAGGGCATCAGCCCAAAGCATCTAAACGGTCAGGACATAAACAAGAGCAACCTGCTACTACCTCTGCTGCAGCCACAGGGGAGGCACCACATAGGAGTAGTTGTAAGCATAAGGCAAAGGTTTTGTGAGCACGAAAGGGATGCGCAAGGGTGTTTGATGGTTTGTCATGTTTTTTATTTATATTTAATTTTTGTTAATGGCACATTAAATATTATTATTGTCACCACTACTGCCGCGTCTCGGCCATTCTTCACTGGCTTGTGTAATAAGTCCCTTTCATGAGGTTCACCATGAACATCCACACTTGATGCCATCCATTGGGTCACCCTACAGAGGGTGTATGTGTAGTTGCACGACTATTTTGTGCAGGTGCCTGTGGCGCAGCACTGTGTTGTGGAGCTCCACGTGGCAGAGGTGGACGGCGTGCCTGGCGAGGCTGGTGATGTTGCTCGTCCTCGGATGAAGTGATGAATGCAGCTATGATGCTCCCCATCCTGACGGTGTGAGTTTGAGGAGGTCCGCAAAGTAGGTAAATGTGTTTGCACAGCAGAGTTTAGGGTATAAATTAAGAATTTTGAGTGACAACACAAAGGTCTTGCAGCCAAAACTTTGTCTGAAGTGACAGAGTGCCCTGCTGCAATAAATGAGGTTTTCTCCCCACCTGTCAAATAATCCTTTGTATCTCCCACTGGCTGCTGGCTGAAACACGTCTGCTCCAACAGGGAGTGTTTCCCACAGCACATGAAACATGCTGAGGATCCTTCAAAATCGCACCCCTGCCAAAATCTTCATTCAATGAAGTCTGTCGAGTACCTCAAGTATCTGACTAACTATCTAAAGCAGCATCCCGCCAGCTTTAATTGCCGGTGGGAGTCCCGCACTCGGGAGGTGCGCGTGCACCCGAATTCGTCCCTGGGGAACCCGGAAGTCAGCGGGTTGGAGCCGGGCTCCGAACCCGCTCCGGGATTCTGCCATTTTAGGAGCCCTCCCGCTCCCAACACACCCGCTCTGCCATCCGAAAATTGGCCCCAAAGTGCATTGGCATGTCCTGAGGTCGTGCAAGGCGCTATATAAATGCAAGTTCTTAATGTTGTATTTTTTACACTAAATAGTGTTGGTTGTTTGTAGTTCTTCAAATATTAGAAGAAATTAAAGTTTTACAATTTAAAAAATATTGTATTCACTCTCCCTTGTATGTTGATTTATGCATTTAAATAGTCATCATTGTTACTGAATATTTTATAACAGTGCTGGTATAACCTGAAGTGTTAAGGAAACTCCTCACTAATAGAGGATGACAAAGGCAACCATTCTTTGTAATATCATATTTCAGTAAAAAGAAAGACTTGCATTTATATTGCGCCTTTCGTGGCCGCAAGACATCCCAAAGTGCTTTACAGCCAATGAGGTACTTTTGAAGTGTAGTCACTGTTGTAATGTAAGAAACGCAGCAGCCAATTTGTACACAGCAAGGTCCCACTAACAGCAATGTGATAAATGATCAGATATGATGTTGCTTGACGGGTAAATATTGGCCAGGACACCGAGCTTTCTTCTTCAAAATAATGCCGTGGGATATTTTACGTGCACCTGAAAGGGTAGATGGGGCCTCAGTTTAATGTCTCATCCAAAAGACAGCACCCCCAAAAGTGCAGTGCTCCCTCAATAGTAGACTGGAGTATCAAGCTGGATTATGTGCTCAAGTCTCTCTGGATGTGAGGGCTTATGAACCCACAACCAGCTGCTTCAGAGACAAGAGTGCAACCAACTGAGCCACAGCTAACATAGCTATAACTAGCATGATGGATTTCTTTACATGCTTGTATTTTAGTAAGCAGCACATTGGTAGTAATACTGGATTGCTGTACTCATTTTTCACCTTATTCTTGGAATTTTCATGTGCAAATGTCTGAGATACATTAAAGTCTGACATACAAATTCTGAAAGCTACTATTTAACAATGTACTACTTATCAACAAGAAAGTTTGCCCATGCATTCAGTGCCAAAATATAAGAATAAATACGTTTCCTGCACAATGTGTTGATTTTTTGAAAGTTCTCACCCAGACATCATGTTTAATTTTTTTCAAAATTTTGGGATGTGGGCGGTACTGGTAAGGCCGGCAGTTCTTGCCCATCCCTAGTTGCCCTCAGAAGGTGGTAGTGGGCCTTCTTCTTGAAGCAATTTGATACAACTGAGGGGCTTGCTAGACTAGTTCAGAATCAACCACATTGGTGTAGGACTGGAGTCACATATAGGCCCAGACTGGGTAAGGACGGCAGGTTTCCTTCCCTAAAGGACATTAATGAACCAGTTGGGTTTTTAACGACAATCCGACAACATCATGGTCACTTTTTATTTCCAGAACTGAATTCAAATTCTCAAATGGTGGGATTATGAACTCCCGTTCTCTGGATTATTGGTCCAGTAACATAACCACTACACCACCATACTCTCCTTATACTCAATTCCATAAAGTAAAGTATTTTTTGAAATCTCATTCCTCAATAAACGTCTTAATTTAGCAATAAATCTCAGTTCAACAAATGTTATGCTGTATTTAAATGATCTGAATTTGAACGAAAAAGCACAAAAGTTTTGACTAAAGCACTCTAGGCAAAAACAGTTGCAATCATGTGGCATTACTTAACGTGCTTTAATCTGGATCTCATTTTAGAGGTACAATGTTCCATCTGACTGCGTGTCCTTGTGTTATATCAAAGTCATTATTCAACTAGTGGGACACAGTGCCCTCAAACAGTTTCCATACATCAAAATAGATTTTATTTATGAAGAGAGGAGGGAAGAACAATCAATGCAGGTTTTCCACGAGTCATGGGATACCTGAACCCATCTCTTTTGGGAGCCCAATGTATTGAGCACAGACCAATGTGTCAGGGATTGCGTGCAATGACTGAGTTTCCTTTTTAATCTAACTTTCAACACTGAAGCACAGCTAGGAATCGGAAGGTCTCTCGACTGACATCAGAAGAGTTTTTCCCTGTATAAATATCTTAAATATTTTTATGCTGTGCCGTGCTTGATGTTTCTTACCCGAAGGCTGATTTGCCAGAGTCTCAGGAAATTGCTTTAAGTCGGGATTGAGAAGCATTCAGATGACCATGAAGGCCCAAAACTGAATGTTCCACTACCGAGCCAGAAGTTTAAGATAAGTCCTCTGTGTGCATTAATACTGAGTTGGAAAAGTAAAAAAAAGATACTTACTAAAGCAACTTGGTGTGGGACCAAAATCGTAATGAGCCACATACAAAGATTCTATGAGACAAACCCAAGAGTTTAATTCCTCAGTCCTGTTAGGGGAATTCTGAAAATGGTGACAGTGACATCTCGATTATGCACAGGAATCTTCATGGAAGTCAAGAGATCAGATGACAATGAATCATATAATAGGATCGTAGAATCATACAGCACAGAAAGAAGACATTCAGCCCATTGTACCTATGCTGGCTCTTTGAAACAGCTATCCAATTAGTCCCACTCCTCCGCTCTTTATAGCACTGCAAATTTCTCCTTTGGCTTTAGTTTTGGGGGGAAAAAAATAGCTAAAATACATTAGTGTTTTTTAAACTGATTTTCCAGATTCTGGGTTTTTACACTATCTGGATGTCTAAACCCATTTGAATTTACTAATCCACATCGTTCCAATATTGAACTTTGGCTCGGATCAGCATCAATACAAGAGTGGAGTTAGTGGAAGATTCTATAGTCAGAGCATAGACAGTCCTTTTTGCAGTCATGACTGGGAGTCCCAAATGAGACAAAACCTAATACGAATCAATAAGCTCCTTAATTTCACATACAGTGAACATACAGAACAGTAGTTATGATCAGACTGAATTCAATCAATATAATTTATCTAGTTGTAATAACACAAAATAAAGAACACATCATGCTTCCCCATATCAGTGGGTCATCTTACTTGACTTAAACAAGGCGTGATGGAAATTCCTTTAGGCCGGTTTTCATGCCTAATATGGGCACCGTGTAGGGAGTGGATGGCCCCAACCAGGAGGCCGAAGCCAGTCCAAAATTGGGCCTCGGGCCTGATTAATATTATGCTGGCGACCTGCCGGTGGCTCCACAGGCAGCCCGCCCATTTTAAGAAAATCAATGTTGGACCATTTGCCTCATCGGCAGGAGCCCAAAGGTGGGGGGATGCAGGTGGAGTGCTAACGGGGGAGAGGGGCAATAGCGAGTACTGTGAAGTGCTGCTCCTCCTGGCTCCACAGGAACTAATTTTGAATTTTCTTAAAAAGGAAAGGAAAGGACTCGCATTTATATAGCATTTTTCATGATCTCAGGATGTCCCAAAGCACTTCACAATCAAAGAAGTACTTTTGAAGTGTAGTCACTGTTGTAATGTAGGAAACACAGCAGCCAATTTACACACACAGAACAATAGTTATGATTGGAGTCATGTAACATACAATTTATCTTTGTGTAATAATAGAAAGTAAAGAACACACCATGCTTCCTCACAACAGCGGGTCATCTTACTTGACTTAAACACTAACTGCCCTTCAGCATTTCCAACCACTTAGTCTCAACATAATCCCTTACAGCTTTCTCTTAAAAAAAAATCTCTTAAAACTTACGACGTGTTTGCCTTTATTTCCCAATGTTCTGTCCTTACAGAAGGTTGGTCCTTGGCTGTTGCCCCCTCTCCCTGTCCAGCGGTTGGTCAGAAGAGTTGCTAATCAAGCCTGCTATCACACCGCCTCCCTTCAAAATTAGGTTCATGCAAAGTTCAATGGGAAGGGACATTCCAACCCCCTATGGTGTGAAAATTTGCTGGCAGCCCCATTTGAGATAATGTTGCTGATCGTCATGGGTACCAGAATGAACGTCTGGCTTTAATACACAATTTCTAAATGCCTGCGGCCTTTCCTTTTTAACACTATACAAATTCACTTTGTTTTGAAACCCAGCACTTAAATATTGCTCCTCTTCAAATTCTTCCTGTGGAAAAATGGTTTTAAAAAAAGGCCCAAAGGGAGAAAGGAAAATTTGACAATTGCAGGTGTTTATTACAGGCCAAACAATGGATACGAGAATGGAATAGAAATCTATAAATGGTTCAGATATAGGTCAGATCAACAGCGGAGTACCATTGGGTAATTTTAATTATCCCAAGATAGAGTGGAAGAAAGATAATGCATGTGGTCAAAATGGGGAACACTTTTTAGACTGCATCATGTCAGCCCTGGCTCAGTCATTAGCACTCTTGCCTCTGAGTTAGAAGGATGTGAGTTCAAGTCCCACTCACAGACACATAATCTAGGCTGATACTTGCAGTGCTGAGGGAGTACCACACTGTCCAAGGTGCTGACTTTCAGATGAGATGTTAAACTGAGGCCCTGTCTGTCCTCTCAGGTGGATATAAAAGATCCCATGGCACTATTTGAAGACAAGCAGGCAAGTTCTCCCCAGTGTCCTGGCCAATATTTATCCCTCAACTAACACCTAAAGCAGATTATCTGATCTTTTATCTCATTGCTGTTTGTGGGACCTTGCTGTGCACAAATTGGCTGCCACGTTTCCTGCATTACAACAGTGACTACACTTCAAAAAGTACTTCATTGGCTGTAAAGTGCTTTGGGACATCCTGAGGTGGTGAAAGACGTAATATAAATGCAAGTTCTTTCTTTTCTTTTAGGACATCTTCCCAGATCAGTATGTTTCTAGTCCAACAAGGAAAGAAGCACAGCTTGGTTTAGTTCTGGGAAACAAAGTGGAGCAAATAACTAATGCAAGAGTAGGAGAACAACTGGGAAACAATGACCATGTCATAATAAGAATAGAAAAGGACAATGAATCAAAGATAAGGATGCTGGACTAGAACATGGAGAAGTTCAGGGAGATGAAAGGCCAAAAGTAACTGGGCAGAACAGTCGACAAACAGTTTGATTGAACAGCAGTCGGGGAACGTGAAGGATGCTGAGAAAGGTGATGCGACAAAAAAAACAGTTCCGTGGATAAAAAGAGAGATTAAAACTAAACAAACTTTAAATGGGAAGCATAAAGTTAGGGCTGACAGTACTAAAGAAAATAATGAGCATAGAATGTTCAGTGGGGAAGTAAAAAGGAAGAATGGTATGGTGGAGATATTAAATAAATATTTTGCATTTTTTTTGCAAATGGTGGTGGAAGTGAGAATGTTGGTGTACTAGAGAAGGATTTGGAACAATTGGTAGAGATAACGGTGGAAAAGGAATTGGTCCTAAAAAAAAAAGATTTATCAGAATTCAAAGTGGTTCAGACACTGGGCCCTGATAACAGATACCCTGGGCTGTTGAAGGAAGTCAGAGAGGAGAGAGCAGAGACTCTGGCCACAATTTTACAATCCTCCTTTACATATGCAAATTGTGCTGTGGGACTGGAGAATAGCCAATGGAACACCTTGTTCAGGAAGAGAGGGGGGGGGATAAACCAGATAACAATCATCCAATTAGTCTAATATCAGTTGTGGCCAAATTCTTAGAATCCATAAATCAAGATAAAATTAGTGAGCATTTAGAAATCAATGGGCTAATTAAGGACAGCAAGTATAGATTTGTTAAAGGCATGTCATGTTTGACAAATTTAAGAGAAGTGGCCAATTAGATGGATAAGGGGATTGCAATAGATGCATTGTATATGGATTTTCAGAATGCATTCAATAAGGCGTCTCACAAGAAGCTTCTTAGAAAAATTCAGGCGTATGGTACAAAAGGAAATGTAGCAACAAGGATAGAAAGTTGGTTAATGGACAGGAAACAAAGAGTTAGGATAAATGGGCATTGCTTGGCTTGGAGAAGGGTTGGAATTGACTTACCAGGGGAAACGTAGATGATTTGGACTTGGGTACAGGAAACACAATCTTGAAATTTGCTGAGAACACCAGGAAGACAATTAGGTTAGTGGAGTGGGCCATCAGGTGATAAATGCAATTCAATGTGGATAAGTGTGAGGCAATACATTTTGGGAGGAAAATACAAGGAATGGGAGAATATACTTAATGGAAAGATACTGAAAGGGGTGGATGAACACAAGACCCAACGGTTCAAACTCCTTGAAAGTGGAGGTAGATGAGACCAACATCAGTTTGTGTTTTATAAATAGGGGCAGAGAGTGCAAGAGTTAAGAAATAATGATAAAATTGTACAAAACTAAAAACAGAAAATGCTGGAAAAGTTCAGCAAGTGAGGCAGCATCTGTGGAGAAAAAAACAGAGTTAACGTTTCAGGTCGAAGACCTTTCATCAGAAGTGGAAGATGTTAAAGAGGTAAAGTTTTTAAGCAAGTACAGAGTTACCATGTGACGATGCCACTTTTCACACCAGTGCTTCCTTTGTCTTCCTTTTTCCTCAACCGAGGATTCCCCTCCACTGTAGTTGTCAGGGCCCTCGACCGTGTCCATCCTATTTCCCGCACTTCTGCCCCCACCCCTTCCCTTCCCACCCAGAGCCATGATAAGGTCCCCCTTGTCCTCACCTTCCAACCCACCCCTCTCTACATTCAACATACCATCCTCCGCCATTTCCGCCACCTCCAGTGCGATCCCACCACCAAACTCATCTTCTCCCCCCCCTTCCAGCATTCAGAAGGGACCACTCCCTCCGCGACACCCTGGTCCACTCTTCCATCACCCCCAACACCCGCTCTCCTCCCCACGGCACTTTCCCACAGGAGATGCAACACCTGCCCCTTCACCACCTCCCTTCCCATCGCCCAGGGTCCCAAACACTCCTTCCAGGTCAAACAGTGGTTTACTTGTACTACTTTCAATTTAGTATATTGTATTCGCTGCTCACAATGCGGTCTCCTCCACATTGGGGAGACCAAATGCAGGTTGGGTGATCAATTTGCTGAACACCTCCTCTCTGTCCGCAAGCGTGACCCTGAGCAGCCGGTCGCCTGACATTTTAATTCCCTGTCCAACTCCCACTCTGACCTCTCTGACCTCGGTCTTTTGCACTGTTCCAATGAAGCTCATCGTAAGCTCGAGGAACAGCACCACATCTTTTGTTTAGGCACTTTACAACCTTCCGAACTCAACACTGATTTCAATAACTTCAGATCATAACCACTGCTCCCATTTTTTTCAGACAGCAAGTGCTGGTAATAGTTCTGCTGTTGCCATTTACAGCTACTCTAGACCAATCTGTTGTTCCTTAACCTGTCCCATTATCACCCTCCTTACCATCATCCCTTGTCATTTAATCACTTTTGCTCTCTACCCTATCACAGACCTTCCCTTTTGTTCTTTCCTCCCCTCCCCCCTTTCCCTGGCTCTGATCTTGCTTAAAAACTTTACATCTTCCTGTTCTGACGAAAGGTCTTTGACCTGAAACGTTAACTCTGTTTCTTTCTCCACAGATGTTGCCTCACTTGCTGAGCTTTTCCAGCATTTTCTGTTTTTGTTTCAGATTTCCAGCATCTGCAGTATTTTGCTTTTGAAATGTACAAAACATTCATTAGGGCAGAGGTAGATTATAGTGTGCGGTTTGTGGTAGCCCGATTATAGAAAGGATATTAAAGCAACAGAAAGCAGAAAGCGTAAAGCAAAGATTAACCAGGATGATGAACCACATACTTGAGAACAGACTTGAGATACTGGGACTATTTCCATTGGAGCAGAGAAGGCTAAGAGGTGATTTAATAGAGTTTTTTTAACATTATGAAAGATTTTGGCAGAGCAAACAGGGAAAGACTATTTCCTCTGGTTGGGGAGTCAGTGACGAGTGGGTCATCAATTTAAAGTCATCATCAGGAGTGAAGATAAAGGTTAGGAGAAATTTCTTTACACAGAGGGTTGTTGTAGCATGTGATGTTTTGCCACAGGGAGTGGTTGAGGTAGAGACCATTGCATCTTTTAAGGAAGAACGGATCAATATTTGAAGCAGAAGAAGATACAGACTATGAGGAGAGAAAGGGGCAGTGGGATGAGTTTGGGAATGGTCTAGCAAAAAGCCAGCACAAACATGATAGCCTCCTTCTGTGGGTCTAAAGAATTTGATCAAATAATCTAACTCAATCAATAAAGCTAAAAACTTACTCTGCCAGACTAAAATATAAAATGAGTCCATTATCTGCCAATTTCCATTATGGCAAATAATCAAGATGCCACTTTATTTATTAATGAAGAGGAAAGTGAGTAATTTGCACACCCTGTAATAATCCTCACTATAAGAAATAATTCTTCATAAACACAGCTCTAAGTAAAATATCCAACATGGGACTGGAACACAATTTACTCATGAGAAACCATTTGATAATTCATTCAGAACTTGCTTACTCAATTGAATAAAATTATTTACTTGAGTTCAGCGATATTATACAAAGACCAAAGATGATGTTATACTACCTGTTTGTGACTGGGACCTGCTCGGAGTAACCCAGAGCCAGCAGACCCAAGTTATACCACCAGTATTGCATCATTCCTGGCAAGTTAAATTTAATATCAGCAAAGAGGCAACAGGAAAGTCAGTTCTTCAATTACATTACAAAGGTTAAGATTCCCTAGTAACAAAGTTCTCTTCACCTGCAGCTATACTGCAGCTAGCATGAAGGTAAAAGTGGTGGAAAATTACTTGTACTGCATGACGAATCTCGGCCTGGCCAACTTCACTTGAATTATACCACACAAAGACAAAATTATGCATCGGCAAACTGTAGTATAACCGGCCCATAAATTGCCACAAGATTCATGCAGCAGATTTCTTACAAATAATAACTCATTAGTGCACGGATCACATCTTTCAATAACAGAAAACAATACAAATGTTGTATGTGTAGACCTGTATACTTACTTTTTTGAAATTGAGTATATGAACATCAAGTCACCACTGGCAACCATACAGTGTAAAATATGAAGTCCTAGGAGAAAACGCCTCTCCAGGACACACAAACTGTTTCCTTGTACAGTTCTTCGGGCAGTTTTTAACCACCCATCGTCCATCTAGCTTGTTTTCATTGCCTGTCTGAGATGACCTTTATATAATCACCCAACACTTTATCACTCCATTTTTAAAAAAAAATTTGTTTTCACATTATTAAACCCATTAGCCATCTTTTAAAAACAAAATTGAAATGTCTGGTAGCGCAATCTGAAAGGGGAAAACCCCTCCAAGCAAAAATGAACTTAAAAAAAATTAGTTATCACCACACATAGGAGCAACAAACACGAGTCCATAACAGCCAAATGACTGTGGGAAGGTTAAGCCAATGATGTAAACTGTGGGGAAAATCTTGACCAGGACTAGGCCAAGGAGAAGCTTGAGGCCTGGTCAGGCCTGCCATTGGCGAGAGTGGTTGAGATGAGAAATTTACACTAGGAAAGCTCAGTGCTTCCTCTATGTCAACTTGGCCTTTTCCTGTTCTCAATCCTCCCCTTTTAAGTTTTGCTCACTCCTATAAAAAGGAGTTCTCACGCTTTTTTAAATTAGTTTTTTTTACATCTCCACCCAGAGTGATGATCTACATGGTCTTTTTCAGATGTTACCAGATCTGTGTCCATCCGACACTTTTTGTCTTACTTCAGAGTTCCATCACAGTCACAGTTTCTTTGTCGTTGCTAAGAAACTAATTTTTTTTTAAAAAACAGCAAGAACTAAATAATTCGATGATAAATTTGTTCGACGTTATCAGGCCTCCATTTTGTGCAAGTAACAGTGAGAGGGTAGATAGAATCTGCACCATGAACTAAGCTCTACAATCAATACACATCCTGGTGGTTGTAACATGGGGAGTATTTGCATCCTAATCCTGGACACATCGATAAACCAGAATTTCTGAACTGGATTACAAGCACTAGCAGCCGTTAAACAGAGAGCCGAGGATTGATGTGTAAATTCAGGTATCTTCCTACTGCAATGAGATATTCAGCATCCAGTTTCCTCATCCTCGCACTGTGCTTTCACCATTAATCTCACCATACAAGTGTATTTTATTACAAGCAAAATTCCTTGATAGAGAAAATCCACATTTGACAGGATGTATCCTTTTTGTCAGGGAGCGAAATCTATACTTTCATAACGAAACTGTGAAATAGCCTTTCCCCTCACATGTATTTACTTTGCTGTTGTGATTTTGAGACCACCTGGTGATGTTATATGTCCCCCCCCACCCACCCCTTTACATTCCCAACCAGCACCAGCCTCACTCAGACACTGGGCCATAGAGGAGCGATTGAATCTAGCAGCAGTTCACAAAGACCAACACAACAGTGGCAACAGAATAGGGCAAGTTTGCCCATTTTAACGTAGTAAAATGTCCCACAGCGCTTCGCATGAGCGTTACCAGTCAAAAATTGACACTGAGCCAAAGAAGGAGACATTAGGACAAGTGACCAAATGCTTGGTCAAAGTGGTAGGTTTTAAGCAACGACTTAAAGGAGAGAGGGCTAGAGCGGCGGAGAAGTTTTGGGGAGGGAATTCCAGAGCTTAGGGCCAAGACGGCTGATGACACGGCCACCAATGGTGGGTTGAAGGAAATTGGGGATGCACAAGAGGCCAGAGTTGGAGGAACGCAGAGATTGCTGAGGGTTGTAGGGCTGGAGGAGGTTACAGAGATAGGGAGGGGCGAGGCCATGGAGGGATTTGAAAACAAGGATGAGAATTTTAAACTCGAGGGGTTACCAGACCAGTAGCCAATGTAGGTCAGTGTGCACAAGGCTGATGGATGAACGGGACTTGGTGCGAGTTAGGATAGGGGCAGCAGAGAAGAAGTAAAAGCACCACAAACAGAAGAGTCCCACGTCTAGCACCAAGTGACTTATCTTTGTCCATCAGTCAAGAAAGTGGAAGTGTGTTACACTCACATGGTTCTGATGAACTTAGTCTTCGAGCTTTGTTGGGAACAAGGGGAGGACATTCAGCCCCTCAAGCCTGCTCTTAATTTAGATCATGGCTGAACTGCACCTTAACTCCATTTACCCACCTTTGCCCAATATCCCTTGATAACCTTACAAACATAAATGTATCTATCTATCTCAGTCTTGAAAGCTCCAATTGTCCCCCAGCATTCTGAATCACTCCACATAATAAAAATACAACCCAACTACATCACCTCACCCAATTAATCCAGCAATTGGGTCACTCTATAAAACGAACTGTTAGACATACCACAGACCTGGTCATGAACACACTATTAAAATGGAAAGAAACATCATGGACTTCTACTGAATGCATTATCTGTACAAGCCCGGCTCTGTCAGGACTTCAGCCTGTGGACTACACACCACACATTTCAATACATGCTGTACATTAGAATCCATCTCTAGATCCACCATCGCATATGTACTTTTACATAGAATTACATAGAATTTACAGCACAGAAAAAAAGCCATTTGGCCTAACTAGTCCATGCCGGTGTTTATGCTCCACATGAGCCTCCTCCCACCCTACTTCATCTAACCCTATCAGCACACCCTTCTATTCCTTTCTCCCTCATGTGTTTATCTAGCTTCCCCTTAAATGCATCCATACTATTTGCCTCAACTAGCCCTTGTGGTAACGAGTTCCACATTCTAATCATTCTCTGGGTAAAGAAGTTTCTCCTGAATTCCCTATTTGATTTATTAGTGAATAACTTATATTTATGGCCCCTAGTTTTGGACTCCCCCACAAGTAGAAACATCTTCTCTACGTCTACCCGATTAAACCCTTTCATAATTCTATCAGGTCATCCCTCAGCCTTCTCTTTTTGAGAGAAAAGAGCCCCGGTCTGTTCAATCTTTCCAGTTCAGGTATCATCCTTGTAAATCTTTTTTCACCTTCTCCACTGCCTCTATATCCTTTTTATAATATGGAGACCAGAATTGTGCATATATATTTCTGTATAATACAGGCAAGTTTACTTGGTTGGTTGTGTGCAAACTTTGAATAAAGTCCCTAAAGACAATTGATCCAGAGAAGTTTGGCCCATTGTGTCTGTGCCAGCTCTTTACTAGAGCAATCCCAAACTAATCTCACTTCAAACAAGTTTTGCCTTTTATAAAATCACTCGCTTACCAATCAAGCAATATATTAAATTTGCTTTTAGTTTATTTGCCAGTGTGTTTTTCCCCCTTTCACAGATTCCCGTTCCAAGAGGGTCACTTCATATGTTATAATTTTTTGCTAATACCTTAATTCTCCCCATAGTTTTTTTCTATTTTAAACGCTTCCAAAAACGATATAACCGGCTTGTGATTATAAAAAGAGAATTAGACAAGTTGATGGCACCAGATGCCGTACTCCCTCCCAAAGACTTGATCATGTTTCAGTGGACCCTGCCTTGGGTTATTAAAGATCCAGTAACTACATTGGGGTTTAAAGCAGGGATCAAACTAGCATAAAGAGTGTGTCACGACCGTATTCCTTGACGTGCGCCATTATAGTTCCCCAAAATGCAAATTTCATGGGGGGAAAATGTCTAGCATGAGCTATGATGAAGCAGACTGTGGACACGATAAGATGCTTACATGTACAGTAAATAAGTTTATTATGGGTAGACTCAGCATTGCTTACATGCCAGTCAAGCAACGAGGAAATAGTCATTGCTTGTAGTTATACAGTTACAGCCTTTAAAGCATTTTATTTCAGCGCCTGTCAATAGAACCTGTGTTGAGGATTACATACATTGTAGCTATGCATGTAGTCATACATCATGGGGACTCTCTTTTGGAATGTACAATAAAAGAAACACAAAACGCCTTAAATGAACAGTCCTCTTCCTGTATTAGAATGTCTTCTTTCATATAAATAGACGGAACATGTTCCATTCTCCATATGTTTTTGCAGCTATTCAAGCAGGGATTTATTTTTTTTTGCGTGTTGTTTTTTTTAAATTATTATTTTAATGCCAGCTTGTCGGGCCAATCAATCCTCAACGGCCTTTGTAAAGTCATCGACACACCGAGCTTGTTCCGTTCAGGTCAAATTGGGGACAACAAAAAAAATGAAGTATAAATAAAACAAAGCTTGTGGACTTTCTCTCTCTCGTTACTTGCCACCAATACTGTCAGAAGCAGCACAACTGCAAGTGTGTGGTATGTAGGAAGGTGGAGCAGCTTGATTCACTTTGCTTAATAAATGGGTTTGTCCTTTTACTGGTCAGTGCTCTCTGTAGCTTGGAGGACGATGTACTGTTTATGAGCCTTTGGTCTGGTTCTCTTTTTCTTTCTCTTGTTGGCGTCCTTGCCTTTTGTTTTCTTCTGCTTTTTCTCTGCGAGAGGGGGAAAAGAAAGAAAAACAATTAGGACGGATTGCTCTTTCTCAAAGTCAAAACATCGATCTCCAGACATTTAAGCAGGAAAGCAAGCTAGAGTGAAGAAGGATTAAAAAATATCCCACTCCCCTCCCCCACGACTCAAGCTGGATGCACTGGATGAGTGCAGCTCCGACAACACTCAAGAAGCTCGACACCATCCAGGACAAAGCAGCCCGCTTGATTGGCACCCCATCCACCACCCTAAACATTCACTCCCTTCACCACCGGCGCACTGTGGCTGCAGTGTGTACCATCCACAGGATGCACTGCAGCAACTCGCCAAGGCTTCTTCGACAGTACCTCCCAAACCCGCGACCTCTACCACCTAGACGGACAAGGGCAGCAGGCACATGGGAACAACACCACCTGCACGTTCCCCTCCAAGTCACACACCATCCTGACTTGGAAATATAGTGCCATTCCTTCATTGTCGCTGGGTCAAAATCCTGGAACTCCCTTCCTAACAGCACTGTGGGAGAACCTTCATCACACAGACTGCAGCAGTTCAAGAAGGCGGCTCACCACCACCTTCTCAAGGGCAATTAGGGATGGGTAATAAATGCCGGCCTCGCCAGCGACGCCCACATCCCATGAATGAATATAAAAGAAAAAGCTCTATCTGACCATGGTACTTCTTCGACAGCACCTCCCGAACCCACCACCTAGAAGGACAAGGTCAGCAGGTGCATGGGAACAACATCACCTCCAAGGTCCCCCCTAAGTCGTACATTATTCTTGACTTGCTCATATATCGCTGTTCCTTCATCGTCGTTGGCTCAAAAGCCTGGAACTCCCTTCCTAACAGCACTGTGGGAGAACCGTCACCACATGGACTGCAGCGGTTCAAGGAGAAGGCCCACCACCACCTTCTCAAGGGGCAACTAGGGATGGGCAATAAATGTCGGCCTTGCCCATATCCCAAGAATGAATAAAAAAAGAAAAAGATCTGTGCCAAGGCAAGCTTCAGGAGGGCATTCAACTGTAGAGAAGTCAGTTCTGTTCTCAAATGAAGATCACACACATAGAAGGGTCTACTGGGTAATGTGGGGTCCTAAACCAGATGCAACGTGGCCAACCATTGTGCCTCATCACTGCTCTTGCAGATATCAGCCCATTTACCAAGAATCAATCTGGGACCCCTCTGTTCCGGGTGCCTCAGGCACACACTATGTGGTACAGGGGTGTCCAATCCAGTTGAAGCAGAGGGCTTGGCCTTCGTAACGCATCCAATGAGTGGGCCACATCTGATTAAAGGAGTGTTTGCGGAGTAACTTTAGTACCCGCACTAAAGCTTTACATCGCAAGGTGCTCTCCCTTCCCTCACCACTTCTCTTTCTCTCTCCACATTCACTTCCATGTTGCATTCCGTGGTCTCTAACTGCTGGCAGTGAGAGGTCACAGCATTGGAGCTCAGATGAAAGGCCAAGTTAGAAGCAGCAGGTAGGGAGCTGAGTGGCGACTAAAACCAGCACCATCAGGACTCAGGACCACACTGCATTGAGTGGAAGCTTCCAGCTCTCTGCAAGAACACACTGGATTGTTGGGAATCTCCCGCTCCCAGCAGGAGGGCACTGGATTGTTGGGAGGCTCCCGCTCCCAGCAGGAACGCACTGGATTGTTGGGAGGCTCCCGCTCCCAGCAGGAACGCGCTGGATTGTTGGGAGGCTCCCGCTCCCAGCAGGAACGCACTGGATTGTTGGGAGGCTCCCGCTCCCAGCAGGAACGCACTGGATTGTTGGGAAGCTCCCGCTCCCAGCAGGAACGCGCTGGATTGTTGGGAGGCTCCCGCTCCCAGCAGGAACGCACTGGATTGTTGGGAGGCTCCCGCTCCCAGCAGGAACGCACTGGATTGTTGGGAGGCTCCCGCTCCCAGCAGGAGGGCACTGGATTGTTGGGAGGCTCCCGCTCCTAGCAGGAGGGCACTGGATTGTTGGGAGGCTCCTGCTCCCAGCAGGAACGCGCTAGATTGTTGGGAGGCTCCTGCTCCTAGCAGGAGGGCACTGGATTGTTGGGAGGCTCCTGCTCCCAGCAGGAACGCGCTGGATTGTTGGGAGGCTCCCGCTCCCAGCAGGAACGCACTGGATTGTTGGGAGGCTCCTGCTCCCAGCAGGAACGCGCTAGATTGTTGGGAGGCTCCCGCTCCCAGCAGAGCTGTTCTCCTTTAGCCTGGACCTGCAGTATTGTGGTTTCCTGAGGCAGGTCCCAATGGAGGCAGGACGAGAGAGGTAAGACTCCTGCTGGGAGTGGGAGCTGCCAGTAAATTCATTGTTTTTTTTTAAATCCCGCTGACATAAGTTGATTCTACCAGTGAAACAGACCAAAGCTGGAGCTCCACAGGCCAGATAAGATCAGGTCATCAGCTAGATTTCCCACTTGAACTGGACATTGGCGAAATAGCCCGTTTCTCACTGAACCAAGAGGTGTTCATCAGTGAGATTTTCTATTGGAAACAGGACCTGCAATTTGCCAGATTGGAGCTTTTCCAGCAAAGAATGGGGTACAAAATCCATCAGCTCAATGACTGACAACTGTTAATCACCCCAACATGTACATCGCACTAGAGTGTATTAGCAATGAAGCTTTTAAATCAGACTAAACACATCCCCAGGACTGCAACAAAGTAACATCAATGAACCAAGTACCACTTGGTGGGGAGTCTCACTTCTCAGACTGACATCACACTGCACTAATTATTAGTATGTTACACTTAACTTAATATTCGAGAAGGAATGAGAGACAGACAGTCCATTAAAATGACCTTTAAATAGACATCAGACAGACTCATAGCTTAAGGATGAAGGTCCTGTCGCACAGTCCCAATTAGCGGAATGTCATCCACATGCCAAAGGACTTTTATAGACACCAAAACATTGCCCCCATCTTTCAAAGAGTGGGGGCGGGTTCCACATTCAGACGAAGGAGCCTCGCAAAATATGAACACACGAACTGTACACAAGAACATGGTGAACACCCATGGTTAAATCAGGCGAGTTACAGAGCAATTTGATAGTGGATCAAGAACTTGGTAATGACAGCAGATCGGCTGACAGTGCCCGAGCCAGAGGATTATTGCTTCAGTCCCTTTGTTTTTACGAGACAGCATTGCATTAAGATTTAAAACGATACGGTAAACTGGTATCACACAATTATTCAGAGTTTTAAAGGCCATTGATAATTCGAGAAATCTCCTCTGAGATGCTCAACTCTACTCCAACATTAACATTCACCACAAGTCCATTCATTGGGGTGCCTGAGACTGGAGGTGCAAACACTTAGAACAGAGATACTTTCAGAGCAGTGCAGATTTCTGTATTGGCCATTTCCAATTTTTTAAAAACCGGTTTTCTGCAATTAATTTAAACATTCTTCCAACTCGAAGATTTGTTCTTAAGATTTTTTTATATAAAAGTCTAGACTCTGAAACCATTTTGTTTTTTGGACAATTAAATGCACACTGGCATGATTCACAGGGTGAGATCTGTAGAACCGGTAAGGAATTCCTCAAGATTTGACGGACAGCATTTTTTTTTAAAAGGACTACATTAAAATGAACATTATGGCGATGCTCACGAAAGCACAGTCCAGATGGATGGATCTTCTGAGCCGTACATCGTGAGCCTCCTGTTCTGTGACTGTCATCCCTACATTGAGCCCGTAACGTTGCTCATGAGAGCCCATAGAAAATTTCTAATGAGCCACTCCTTTTAAAAGGTGGGAAAATCACAGTATGTAGTATTATAAAACTGTGGACAATTCAGTACAGATAGATGCATTTAATTTATGATTAATATTTCAATTTTGAACAGATGTTTTTCTGACTGGAGAGAAGTGTGCAGTGGGGTCCACCAGGGATCGCTATTAAGACCATAGCGTTTCTTATATATAAATGACCTGGACTTGGGTATAGGGGGCACAATTTCGAGGTTTGTGGATGATACAAAACTAGGCAATGTAATAAATAGTGTGCAGGATAGGAGCAGACTTCAGGAGGACACAGACAGACTGGTGAAATGGGCAGACATGGCAGATGAAATTTAATGTGGACTTCAAGGGTTAAGTTATGAGGAGAGATTACACAAATTGGGGTTGTATTCTCTGGAGTTTCGAAGGTTAAGGGGTGATCTGATCAAAGTTTATAAGATATTAAGGGGAACGGATAAGGTGGATAGAGAGAAACTATTTCCACTGGTTGGAGATTCTAGGAGTAGGGGGCACAGTCTAAAAATTAGAGCCAGACCTTTCAGGAGAGAGATTAGAAAACATTTCTACACACAAAGGGTGGCAGAAGTTTGGAACTCTCTTCCGCAAACGGCAATTGATACTAGCTCAATTGCTAAATTTAAATCTGAGATAGATAGCTTTTTGGCAATCAAAGGTATTAAGGGATATGGGCCAAAGGCAGGTATATGGAGTTAGATCACAGATCAGCCGTGATCTTATCAAATGGCGGAGCAGGCACGAGGGGCTGAATGGCCTACTCCTGTTCCTATGTTCCTATAAGTATGAAATGATGCACTTTGGGATGAACAACATGGAGAGGCAGTATAATCCAAATGGTACTATTTTGAGGGGGTGCAAGAGCAGAGGGATCTGGGGATGCATACTCACAAATCTTTGAAGGTGGCTGGGCAAGTTGATAAGGTGGTTAAGAAAGCATATGGGATACTTGGCTTTGTAAATAGGGGCATTGAATACAAAAATAAGGAATTCATGCTAAACCTTCACAAATCACTGGTTAGGCCTCAGATACAGTACTGTGTACAATTCTGGGCACCACACTTTAGGAAGGATGTCAATGCCATGGAGAGGGTACAGAGGAGGTTTACCAGGATGATACCAGGGATGAGGGACATCCTATATTTAGGGAACTATAGATCAATAAGTTTAACGTTGGTGGTAGGAAAGATAATGGAATCCTTACTCAAAGGTGTATAAGAAAAACATCTAGAAACCAAAAATATAATAGTCAGCATGGATTTCAAGAGGGACAGTCATGCTTGACCAACCTTATTGAATTCTTTGAAGAAGTAAAGGAAAGGGTCGACAAGGGTAATGTAGTAGGTGTAATATATTTGGATTGTCAAACGGCCTTCAATAAGGTACTGCATAGTAGACTCATGACTGAGGTCAGAGCATGTGGAATCAGGGGACAAGGAGCAGAATGGATAGCAAGCTGGCTACAAAAAAAGAGTTGGGGTTAAAGGTGGTTACGCAGGCTGGCAAAAAGTGAGAAATGGTGTTCCACAGGGATCGATGCTGAGACCACTGTTGTTCACCAATTCCATAAATGATTTGCACTCAGGAATTGGAAGTACAATTTCAAAATTTGTGGACAACACTAAATTGAGTGGTGTAGTTAATACTGAGGAGGACAAAATACAGGATGACATTAATAAACTTGCAGAATGGGGTTGTAATTGGCAAGTGAATTTCAATATAGATAAGTGTGAGGTGGTGCATTTTGGTAGGAAGAATAAGGAGGCCACATACTCCTTGGAAAATAAGAGTCCAGATGGGTTACAGGAGCAGAGTGATCTGGAGGTACAGCTACGCAAATTAATAAAAGTAACGACACAGTTTAAAAAGGCCATAACAAAGCAAACAAAGCACTGGGATTCATTTCTAGAAGGATAGAATTGAAAAGCAGAGAAGTTATGTTAAACTTGTATAGAATCTTGGTTAGACCACACTTGGAGTACTGTGCACAGTTCTGGTCTCCATATTATAAAAAGGGTACAGAGGCATTGGAGAAGCAGCAAAAAAGGTTTACTTGGATGATACCAGAACTGAGAGGTTATACCTATCAGGAAAGATTGAACTGGCTGGGGCTCTTTTCCCGAAAAAAGAGAAGGCTGTGGGGTGACCTGATAGAGGTCTTTAAGATTATGAAAGGGTTTGATAGGGTAGACGTAGAGAAGCTGTTTCAACTTGCGGGGGAGGTTAGATGAAGGAGGCTCATGAGGAGCATAAACATCGGTATGGACCTGTTGGGCCAAATTGCCTGTTTCTGTGCTGTACGTTCTATGTAATCCAATGCTACATGACATAGAATGCCACATAATAGGCTTGTCAGTAGATCTGAAGCCCATGGAATAAAAGGGGCAGTGGCAGCATGGATACAAAATTGTCTAAGTGACAGGAAACAGAAAGTAGTGGTGAACGCATGTTTTCCAGACTGGAGCGAGGTATACAATGGTGTTCCCAAGGGGTTGGTACTGGGACCACTGCTTTTTTTGATATATATTAATGACTTGGACTTGTACAGGGCGCAATTTCAAAATTTGCAGATGACACAAAACTTGGAAGTGTAGTGAACAGTGAGGAGGATAGTGATAGACTTCAAGAGGACATAGACAGGCTGGTGGAACGGGTGGACACGTGGCAGGTGAAATTTAACGCAGAGAAGTGTGAATTGATACATTTTGGCAGGAAGAAGAAGGAGAGGCAATTTAAACTAAATGGTACAATTCTAAAAGGGGTGCAGGAACAGAGAGACCTGGGTATATCTGGGTGCACAAATCTTTGAAGGTGGCAGGACAGGTTGAGAAAGTGGTTAAAAAAGCATATGGGATCCTGGGCTTTATAAATAGAGGCATAGAGTACAAAAGCAAGGAAGTTATGTTGAATCTTTATGAAACACTGGTTCAGCTGGAGAATTGTGTCCAATTCTAGGCACCGCACTTTGGGAAGGATGCGAAGGCCTTAGAAGGGGTGCAGAAAAGATTTACTAGAATGATTCCAGGGATGAGGGACTTCACTTACGTGCATAGACTGGAGAAGCTGGGGTTGTTCTCCTTAGAGCAGAGAAGGTTGAGAGGAGATTTGATAGAAGTGTTCAAAATCATGAAGGATTTAGATAAAGTAAATAAAGAGAAACTGTTCCCATTGGTGGAAGGTTCGAGAACTAGAGGACACAAATTTAAGGCGATTGGCAAAAGAACCAAAGGCGACATGAGGAAAAACATTTTTATGCTGCAAGTAGTTATGATCTTGAATGTGCTGCCTGAAAGAGTGGTGGAAGCAAATTCAATCGTGGGCTTTCAAAAAGGAATTGGATAAATACTTGAAGGGAAAAAAATTGCAGCATTACGGGGAAAGAACGAGGGAATGGGACTAACTGGATTGCTCTTATAAAGAGCCGACACAGGCTCGATGGGCCAAATGACCTCCTTCTGTGCTGTAACCATTCTATTCTATTCTATGATTTGTAATTGAAAGCGTGGTGGCATTACTTTGGGTGGGAAGGGAAGACCTTTGTATACTAAAGTTACATCGAGTTACATCGAAACTATATCACAGAAACAGGCCATTTGGCCCAACTGGTCTATGCCAGTGTTTATGCTCCACACGAGCCTCCTCCCACCACTCTTCATCTCATCCTATTCCATTCCTTTCTCCCTTGTGTTAATCTAGCTTCCCTTAAATGCATCTGTTCTTCACCTCAACCACTCCTTGTGGTAGTGCATACCACATTCTAACCACTCTCTGGGTAAAGAAGTTTCTCCTGAATTCCCTTTTGGATTTATTCGTGATTATTTTAGATTTTACCTCTAGGTTTGGACTCCCCCACAAGTGGAAACATTTTATCTACGTCCACCCCATCAAACCCTTTCATTATCTTAAAGACCTCCATTAGGTCACCCCCCAGCCTTCTCTTTTATAGAGAATCAAGCCTCAGCCTGTT
This sequence comes from Heptranchias perlo, assembly GCF_035084215.1. Taxonomy (NCBI): domain Eukaryota; kingdom Metazoa; phylum Chordata; class Chondrichthyes; order Hexanchiformes; family Hexanchidae; genus Heptranchias; species Heptranchias perlo. The sequence continues at coordinate 119,631,413 of NC_090327.1, read as the reverse complement.
TAGCCTTTCCTGATAAGGATATTCTCTCAATTCTGGTATCATCCTTGTGAATCTTTGTTGCACACTCTCCAATGCCTCTATATTCTTTCCATAGTATGGAGACCAGAACTGTACTCCAAGTGTGGTCCTACTAAGGTAAAGTAATCACTTTAAAATGATCTTTTAATTTTTTTTTATACACACTGTTCTGATTCAGAAGAAGGTGTCCTCCGTTTTTAGGAACAGGAAAAAAAGACCAAGGTTCATCTAGTTTGCCTTCTGCCCATGATACAATGATAATGGAGTTGTTGACTAATCACTGCTGTAATGTAAGAAACGTGGCAGCCAGTTTGTGCACAGCAACGTCCCAAAACATCAATGTGATAATGGCCAGATAATCTGTTCTTAGCGGCCTTGGTTAAGGGATAAATATTGGCCAGGACACAAGGGAGAACTCCCCTGCTCTTTTTCAAATAGTGCCCTGGAATCTTTTACATCCACCCGAGAAGGCAGACGCGGCCTCAGTTTAACGTCTCATCTGAAAGTCGGCACCTCCGACAGTGCAGCACTCCCTCAGTATTGCACTGGAGTATGAATGAAGAACAACAGGATGCCGGGGAGTGACAGAGCAGGTAAAATGTGTCCTTCACAGTAGTGCTTAGAGCATCAACAGAATTGGCAGGGACCCTACAACATGTGCAGGAGTGCCAGGAAGATTCGATTCTACGCAAGGACAGGAGAGACTGATCTTATAGGCAAGTGTGGCATGTTGTTAATTTTCGTACCCATATTACAATGACGTTTATTTTTAAGGACTATATGTGGGATGTGTGGTCCCTACATTGCAAGGGATTTTTATTTTTTGCTGCAAAGTGATTGGGTAGAGTATTTTTTATATATAGTAGGATTTTGTGCAATTTGATAGGTGAATAAAGTAGAAATTAATTGAAAAGGAGAAAAAACAGAACGTTGACCAATGAGGAAGAAAATTGATGATCATATTCACTATTGACAGGTTGCGATGCGTGCTTTGGAGAATGTTCTACAATAAACTAACGAGATGAGATAGTTGGCTGAGTTTTCAGTTCCACTCACACAGGTGCACAGTCTGGGACATCCCCCTTCCCTCCCCGTGTACCCCTACCTGTATCATTTCTAATGTTGTCTGTGTACAAAATATATCAATAAGTCAATTTCCATATTCTAAAATTACCGTCACATGTGGGTGGTCATTTTTGGATTCAATCCACACACAAAACAGGGGGAAGTCTACAGCAAGTGAGTCCAGCCTCCACAATCAACATTTGTTTCAAATCAATTTACAGAAAATTTACAGCACAGAAACAGGCATTCAGCCCAGCAGGTCCACATCAGTGTTTATGGTGCACACGAATCTCCTCCCTCCCTCCTTCATCTCACCCTCTCTGCATATCCTTCTACTCCTTTCTCCCTCATGTGCTTTTCTCGCTTCCCCTTAAATGCATCTGTGCTATTCGGCTCAACTCCATGTGGTAACGAGTTCCACATTCTAACCACACTCTGGGTAAAGAGGTTTCTCCTGAATTCCCTGTTGGATTTATTGGCGACTATCTTATATTTATGGCCCCTAGATCTGGTCTCCCCCACAAGTGGAAACATCCTCTCCACTTCTACCGAGATGAATGAGCTCCATCTGGAATGGAAGAGGTTGCTCTCGAGAGTTGCTCTCACAATCCCCAAAGATAAAATCAGTCCCACATGATCAGTGTTAGCAAGTTGGCACTCCACTTACCCAAACCCTATCAGTGGTCAGGCAATAAATATGTGTCTTTCGAGGGACAATAATAAGGGCTTCTGCTTATGAAAAAAAAAGTTAGCCCATCACTCCTGCTTTTAAAATCCTTTTCCACTAAACGTTGGCTTATCATCGAAATTTATGGATACCTCTTCAAAGCAAAATTCAGTTCCAGGTCTGATTTCCCACTTCTTTAGATGAGGTAAATGTGAAATGAAGTACTGGAGGAGACTAGTGGCCAGGATTACAGATGCTGCAACTATTCTCTTTATTAGTCTCACTGATAAAGAAAGACTTGCACTTATACAGTACCTTTGCCCGACCTGAGGACGTCCCAAAGCGCTTTATAGCCAATGAAGTACATCTGAAGTGTAGTCACTGTTGTAATGTAGGAAACGCTGCAGCCAATTTGTGCACAGCAAGGTCCCACAAACAGCAATGTGATAATGACCAGATAATCTGTATTTTAGCGATGTTGGTTGAGGGATAAATATTGGCCAGACACAGGGAAGAACTCTCCCGCTTTTCTTCGAAATAGTGCCATGGGATCTTTTATATCCACCTGGGAGGGTAGACGGGGTCTTGGTTTAACATCTCATTCAAAAGACGGCACCTGTGACAGTGCAGCACTCCCTCAGAGTGTCAGCCAAGATTTTGTGCTCAAGTCTCTGGAGTGGGACTTGAACCCACGACCTTCTGACTCAGAGGTGAGAGTGCTACCCACTGAGTCACGGCTGACACCTGATGATACACATATGCTAACTGGATGTATAGATAAACTTCCTATCAAGCATTTGTCCCTTTTGAAGGTTAAAGCCTACTTAAGGGGATCTTGTCCTCAACCTTTCAGTAGAACTGCGAGTGAATGACTGCTTCCTTCAAGCACTTACTGGTTCAAAGTTTACAAGTAGGCTCAGAAGAAAACTCTCAAAACAATTTTAAAGTTGTTCACTTGACACGTGTGAAATAACAGAGCATTTGGAAGCACACCACTATGTTAAGTGAATGAAAGAACACTGGAATGGGGAGCTGTTTAATCTGTGCCAGTTACAGGAAGGACCAAGTTTCAGTGAGTAGGGTTGACTTTACATTAATGGAAGGTTTACCAAGCACAGGGAGTGCAGCAAAGCTTCATAGCAGAGTGCGAGGTCTTCAATACTCCACGAGCCTTACAACACCATAGGTATTCCATTAATGTTTACACGCAGGACACGTCCCAATGCCGGCACGAGAACAAATTTGTTGCTGATCTAATTTTTAAAAATTAATTCTCGGGATGTGGCAAGGCCACATTTATTGCCCATCCCTAGTTACCCCGAGAAGGTGATGGTGGGCCTTCTTCTTGAACCCTGGGTAAATTGCTAGGCTGCTTCAGAGGGCAGTTAAGAGTCAACCACATTGATGTGGGTCTGGAGTCACCTATAGGCCCAGACTGGGTAAGGACGGCAGATTTCCTTCCCTAAAGGACATTAATGAACCAGTCTGGTTTAATTAATTTTGAACTAATTAACGCCAAAAATAAAAAAAATAAAAGGCTAGCCCACAACCCATTAGCCTGCCTACATTTCACTGACATGGGCTCCATCCTGCATTGTTTAGAGGAATTTTTGTAATAACGTAACTTAATATACATCTTACTAGAAATTCAAATGGTCAAATCAGGTCAGTTTCCTCAATATGTAGCTGCTCCACCCCTTCCAGTACACAACAAATCCCAGTCGGCGTCCCGAGGAACTGCCAACAAGCATGAAAAGCAAATGGTGAGCGTTTCTCTGGAATGGAAGTTCATTTGCCCTGAACCACTGACTGCTTTAATATTAAACCAAGTTATTCCACATGAAACTGAAATGTGCCTCACGGCCTGCCGGATCGGATGAATCCATGGATACCCAGCGTTGGGCTGAGATAGGTGAATATGACCGAACTCAACGGCTACACGTTGTACCCAGATCAAAAATCACATCAGAAGGGATCTGTGTTTCACAAGACCGAACATACGGCACTCGTAGGTTGGTCTCACACAATTTGATGACCCATGTGGCAACATTGAGCCACTAGATGGCGCTGGATTCCTATATCTGAGCACCCTCTGCAACATTCAAACAGAATCACATTCTGTTTTTACTATCAGATTTTACTATCAAAATAACGGTCTCCGTTATTTATACGTAAATGGTACATCAACTTCAGGCGAGGGGCAGATGTGCGATTAAACACAAATACCCAATAGTTGCTGTCCGAGTTGCGCCACTCCGCCATTAGCTTTGCGAAAACGGCATCTCGCTGTCTGCCTCACCATTAAAATGCATGGAATGGCATGAAGTTATGTATTTGCACGGTAGATACGGACTAAACTCGCCATAGAAAGTTAAGTCTTGTCCATTTCAGTCTAAGTACCCTTTTAACGACGTGCTAAGTGTTAATTACTGCCAGTAAACCTCTCTGGCTTTGAAAATTAACTATTACAAGTGTGGAGTCTCATTCCTTCAGGTTTGAATTGTTGTTAGTGATTTTTAAAATGTCAAATTAAAATGTTTTTTTACTTTTCTTTTCTGTCTCTTTTCTCTCTCTTTTCATCCAATCTTTCTTTCCCTCTCTTTATTTCTCTTTCTGTACCTGATTTGATATTGAATTCACCCACTCTAATTTACACTTCCTTCTCAGGCCTTTGCACTGATAATTTCACAGTCCTTCAATCTGATTGCTTAAGGAGACACCCTGTTACCTGTTCTGTTCACTCAGGTTCCAGATGCCCTGTTTCTCTCACTGCGACGTTAACAGCTTGCACTTTCAGCAACTTACCACCAAAAAATTTGCAAACCTAAACGGGCAAGGGCAAGTTTAATTAACGGCAGACGTCATTCGATGCCCTGTCACAGCAAAATCTGGCCCATTACATCGAATCTACAACACACAAACAGGCCATTCGGCCACCTGGTCTATATCGGTGTTAATGCTCCACACAAGCCTCCTCCTACTCTAATTACCTCTTCCCATCCTGCCCCCATATCCCTCTATTCCCTTCTCCCTTGTATATTCATCAAACCTCCTCTTAAATGCATCAACACTATTTGCTTCAACCACTCCATGTGACAGTGAATTCCACATTCTCACCACTCTCGGTGTGAAGAAATTCCTCCCAAATTCTTTATTTGATCTGTTAGTGACTATCTTATATACCTCAAGTGTAAGTGATTTCAATCTGTGTACAAAAATAAATACAAATTGCTGTTTTTAAACTCTCTTCAAACCGTCAGGTCATTAGAAAATCTCAAAATATGAAGATTTAAAATAAAAATTTAAATCTATTAGGAAATATATAGAGGTTCTGTTATGCGCCACATTTAAAGACAGTTTTTAAATGGTTATCGGGTTTGACCAAACTCACAGCTGTTCTCACTTCCCAACAAGTTAATACAATACTTGACAGTACTGTACCAACATTTAAAGGTTAAAAGTTCCTCTTTTTTTGAAAAAAAGGTTAAAGTTAACATTATAAACTATCAGAACATCATCTTCACTCCATCAGCACAGAGGCAAGTGCACCGTTTCTGGAGACAGAACCAGGAACAGACATCTTAGGTATGCAAAAAGTGAAATCAAGGGCTAGAGTTGACCTGGAGGGTCTCGGGAGTGAGTGTTACGATATCTGAAGCAGAAGTCTGGAGCATCATTTAGTCCTGCGGTGTCTAACTCAAAGCAAGACTTTGTCTTAAAGTCTAACTGGCTGCAGAAAGTCACACACGCAAGTTTAAAAACATCGAAATGCCAAACTCTCCAATGCTTGAATTTGAAATAAAATAGCACTAGGAACAGGTGGAGGCCATTCAGCCCCTCCAGCCTGCTCCGCCAAGCAATTAGATCATGGCTGATCTGTATCTCCAACTCCATTTACCCACCTTTGATCCATATCCCTTGATACCCTTACCGAACAAAAGTCTATCGATCTCAGTCTTGAAAATCCACAGCTGGGTCAATCAGGTGGAAATCAGAGACCATTCCTCTCTCTTTCCCCCTCCCCAACTCTCAAGTCCACTAGACCTTTGGATGAGGTGTTAACCTGAGGTCCGGTCTATCAGGCCCATTAAAAACCCCATGGCACTATTCAAAGAGCAACAGAATGTTCTACTACTATCCCGCTGAAAAATTAACTTGTCATTCATCTCTCTGCTGAGTGAGGTTTTAGCTCAGTAGTAGCATTCTTGCCCGAGTCAGATGACTGTGCGTTTCAGCCCCACACAACAACAACTTACATTTATATAGCGCCTTTAATGTACTAAAATGTCCCAAGGCACTTCACAGGAGCAATATCAAACAAAATTTGGCACCGAGCCACATAAGGAGATATTAGGGCAGGAGTCCAAAAGCTTGGTCAAAGAGGTCGGTTTTAAGGAGCGTCTTAAAGGAGGAGAGGTAGAGGGGTGGAGCGGCAGAAAGGTTACGGGAGGGAATTCCAGAGTTTAGGGCCTAGGCAGCTGAAGGCACGGCCGCCAATGGTGGAGCGATGAAAATCGGGGATGCGCAAGAGGCCAGAATTGGACGAGTGCAGAGATCTCGGAGGGCTGTAGGGCTGGAGGAGGTTATAGATATAGGGAGGGGCGAGGCAGTGGAGGGATTTGAAAACAAGGATGAGGGCTGACACTGCAGTAATGAGAGAGTGCTGCTTTGCTGGAGGTAATGTTTCTTTCGTCCGAGACCTTCAAGTGAGGCCCCGTCTGCCTCCACAGTTGGATGTGAAAGATCCCATATCTTACAGTTGTCTACTCTTGGATAATTCAAATTTCCCAGTGTCAAAAAAAACAAAGAACTTTGAATGACCAGTAGACCATATTGAAGGCAGACAGTTCTCCCCATATCCTGGCCAACAGTCATCCCTCAACCAAAATCCTCAGGCCATTTTTCTCATTTGCTGTTTGGGGAACCTCGCCATGCATAAAATTGGCTGCTGGATTTACCCAAATAACGGGGTCTACACTTAAAAAATTATTCATCAACTGCCATGTTCTGTGGGATGCTCTGAGGACAGGAAATACATTATATAAATGCAAGCTCTTTGTTACTTCAGTGGCAGCAAGATTACAACCACTAAACGCTCCTAAAATTGAATTGCAAGAGGAACACAACAGGTGCACATCAAGTCTTCAATCCCAACACGCACCTGAACACAACAATAGTAAAAGTAAAAATAAGGGACTAAGTGATGAGGAAATTTAAATCTTTTGCAGACACTATCCAGAACAAGGCAGCCTGCATGATTGGCACCTCGCCCATCGGCCTAATAATCCACTCCCTCCACCACCAGCGCACCGTGGCTGCAGTGCGTCCTACCTACAGGATGCACTGCATATCGCCGTTCCTTCATCGTCGCTGGGTCAAAATCCTGGAACTCCCTTCCTAATAGCACTGTGGGAGAACCTTCTTCACACGGATTGCAGTGGTTCAAGAAGAAGGCCCACCACCACCTTCTCAAGGGTAATTAGGGATTGCAATAAATGCTGGCCTTGCCAGCGATGCCCCCTTCTCGAGAATAAATAATAAAGAAAATTATTTAAACGGGTATAGATGTTGGAGCCAGCTTTAGGGGCTTAATAAGCCTTTGAGAACAGGATGTTTAGTAATTCTTGCTTGAAATTACAGTAGTAATAACATTTCAGGAACAAGAATAAAAGCCGAGTCTGTCCCTTAGTTAAATGGTTCCTCAGACCAGTCATTATATCGAACACAAATTTCAAGCAGGCTATGAATAGGGTCTCCCAGTGTGGTGTAAAACCAAGCAGGACCTTAGTGTCTCTAAGTCACATCTTAGCAACACAGTAGAGACCTGAAGCTTCAGGTTACTTCAATATATAAGCTTTCTAATCTACATAAAATTAGAAATAAAATCCAATTGAAATGTAAAATTTTATAATTGACACTACATTTTAAAATTCAGGATCTTTTAAAAAAAACTACAGTCCTAAGAACATAAGAAATAGGAGCAGCAGTAGGCCGTACGGTCCCTCGAGCCTGCTCCGCCATTCAATCAGATCATGGCTGATCTTCAACCTCAACTCCACTTTCCCACCCGATTCCCATATCCCTTTGATTCCCCTAGAGTCCAAAAATCTGTCTATCTCAGCCTTGAATATGCTCAACGACTCAGCATCCACAGCCCTATGGGGTAGAGAATTCCAAAGATTCACAACCCTCTGAGTGAAGAAATTCCTCCTCATCTCAGTCTTAAATGGCCGACCCCTTATCCTGAGACTATGCGCCCTTGTGCTAGACTTTAGACTCCATTAAGAAAGGGATCCTATAACGACAGCCTAGTTCTCTAGTTATATTTATATTACTTAATTCAAACTATTGGATAATACAATTTTTTTAAGCAACAAAAAACAACTTTGATTTATCATGAGTGGACAGTATCCATTAAGTTGTCAAAATTTAGAATGAAGTTCTTAAATATAAACATGAACTGTCACCGTGCTGAATAAACTGGCAATGCATAGCATTTGAAGGGTTAATTGTTCAGCTGTGGGGAGACAAACTGAAAAACTGGAACAAAAGAAATGGACTCCACAGTATGAGAAGGATTTGCGGAATAGACCAGAGACAGAAATAAGTAATTCTCGCTCCTCCCAAGATTCAGGCACACGTACACTGCCATCGTCGACAAAAACAAACAGTGCTGCCATGGCCTTATAAAGGAATAGAACTGCGATTCCAGTACCCCTTCCCCCTCCCGGATGTTCCTCTTGTAGCACGCACTGCAAGAAGGATGTGTGCCAAATGGATGTTTTTAAGGGTAATACTATCCCTGGTTTTAGTTTTGAATTATAGCTCACATAGTCCAGCACAAAAATAAAAAAAGCTGCATTTTTTGAGCTGCTAACAGACCCCTATAGGTGTGGAAATGTCGGCACTTTCTACAATTACAAAGATTAGATGTCGAAGTGCTTTATGGAACATTTAACGGGTTACTTGGCGGAGGGCTATTATTACGCTCAGCAAGTTTGGTCGGATATGTTACATGATTTTTATTTTGCAAATGAGACCCATGTTCTGCAGCTTGCACTACAAAAGTCACTGGGAGTAAAATCATTCCAATTCCTTCCCCTCCCCAAAGCAGTTTCACACCAACACCACCGATTACCCCTCTTCACTGCCTTAAAAATCTGCAATATCCAAGCGCCAATTATCAGCTTCCAACACAGAACTCTGGGGCCATCCATTAGCCCAAAAACTGCAGCTCATTTTATGAATATTTAGTGTGACACCAATGTACCATTAGAAGTGGAATAACCAGGTCCTGTTACCAATGTTGGAGGTGGTCAGTACCCCAGGAAGCTTACAGTCTGGTACAACTAGAAAACATGAACGGAAACGGGACAGAAATTAGATGACCAAACTCTAGGCACCCAGCAGAAGGAGTAGGAAAGAGAGAGGAGAGAAAAAGAGAAAGAGGAGAGAAAAAAAGAAAGAGGAGAGAAAAAAAGAGAGTAAAATAAAATATCCTCTCACTGTGCACCCAAAATGGTCCCCAATCCTAGCCAGAGAGCATACCCTACAAGACCATCACAGCCAGTGGTAGTTCCCAAATCAGCTACCCCTCATGACCTTTGAACGCTGCCAATTTATTACCCACAAGAACTGACATTTCACTTGGAGCCCTCACCCCTCCATTGGCTGGCAGAGAGGAGCGGAAATTTCCGGGTTGGAGGGCGGGGATGCTCCTGATCTCCCAATGCCACAAGGACGGTGGAAACATGGAAGAAATCACGCAAGCAGCCATTCCTGAAGTTACAACAGGAGATTGGGAGAAATCTGCAGCAATTCTACCCCATGGACCACGAGGGAAACAAGCAAGGGGGAGAAAAGAGTTAACGATCGAGTGCTGGGTGGTGCAGCTGCCCATTCATCTGGGTTGAAATCCAGTACAGACTGTTGGAATGAAGAGACACCTCCATCAGCTGCAAACACAGCAGCCAACTTGGCCAAAAGACCCAGGAGTGAAGTGCACTGACATTTTCCACAAGGCAATGCCCCCAATAAACAAGCAAACAGTCAGGTCTTCAAAGCTTTGTAAATCCAAGACTGATTTGGATTCCTCCATTTGTTTTTCCCTTAAACATTTTCCCCCTAATGATACTAAGGTGTCAGCCGTGGCTCAGTGGGTAGCACTCTCACCTCCGTGTCACAAGGTCGTGGGCTTAAACCCCACTCCAGAGACTTGAGCACAGAATTCAGAGTACTGAGAGAGTGCTGCACTGGAGGAAGTGCCATCTTTCGGATGAGACGTTGAACAGAGTCTGCCCTCTCAGACGGACTTAAACAATCCCAAGGCACTATTTCGAAGAAGAGCAGGGGAGTTCTCCCCGGTGTCCTGGCCAATATTTATCCCTCAACCAACATCACTAAAAACAGATTATCTGGTCATTATCTCATTGCCGTTTGCGGGACCTTGATGTGCGCAGTTTGGCTGCCTGTTGCCTACATCAGAACAGTGACTACACTTCAAAAGTACTTGATTGGCTGTAAAGTGATTTGGGCTGACCTGTGGTCATGAAAGGCGCTATATAAATGCAAGCTTCTTCTTTGTATTTACAATCTTGCGATGATTCCTTTAGCTGACGTCAATGCTTTAGCTGTGTGAAAATGGATGGCCCTAATTATAATGTAGAGCTAGAGCAAACCACAGGGGCTGCAGCAAGTTAAATACACAAGCCACATATCCCCATGCGGACTGCAATTCTTCTGAATCAGGGGGAGCCTGCTAGAGAAAGGGAATTTTAGTGCATTAAATCAGTAACAACAACTTGCATTTATACAGCGCCTTTAACATAGTTATACATCCCAAGACACTTCACAGGAGCATTATCAAACAAAATTTCACACCGAGCCACGTAAGGAGATATTAGCACAGGTGACCAAAGGCTTGGTCAAAGAAGTAGGTTTTAAGGAGCATCTTAAAAGGAGGAGAGGTTGAGAGGCAGAGAGGTTTAGGGAGGGAAGGCATTAACGTGATTGGACAAAGTCAGCATGGGTTTATGAAAGGGAAATCATGCTTAACAAATCTACTGGAGTTTTTTGAGGATGTAACTCGTAGAATAGATAGGGGAGAACCAATGGATGTGGTGTATTTGGATTTTCAGAAGGCTTTTGATAAGGTCCCACACAAGAGGTTAGTGTGCAAAATTAAAGCATATGGGATTGGGGGGAACATACTGGTATGGATTGAGAATTGGTTGACAGACAGGAAACAGAGAGTAGGAATAAACGGGTCTTTTTGCAGGTGGCAGGGAGTGACTAGTGGGGTACCGCAGGGATCAGTGCTTGGGCCCCAGCTATCCACAATATATATCAATGATTTGGATGAGGGAACTAAATGTAACATTTCCAAGTTTGCAGATGTCACAAAGTTGGGGTGGAATGTGAGCTGGGAGGAGGATGCAAAGTGGCTCCAATGTGATTGGGCAAGAACATGGCAGATACAGTATAACATGGATAAATGTGAGGTTATCCACTTTGGTTGTAAAAAGAGAAAGGCAGATTATTATCTGAATGGTGAAAGAAAGGGAAAAGGGGAGGTGCAATGAGACCTGGATGTCCTTGTACACAAGTCGCTGAAAGCGAGCATTCAGGTGCAGCAAGCAGTTAGGAAGGAGAATGGTATGTTGGCCTTCGTTGCAAGAGGATTTGAGTACAGGAGCAGGGATGTCTTACTGCAGTTGTACAGGGCCTTGGTGAGACCACATCTGGAGTATTGTGTGCAGTTTTGGTCTCCTTATCTGAGGAAGGATGTCCTTGCCATGGAGGGAATGCAACAAAAGTTTACCAGACTGATTCCTGGGATGGCAGGACTGACGTATGAGGAGAGATTGGGTCGACTAGGCCTATATTCACTAGAGTTTAGAAGAACGAGAGGTCGATCTCATCAAAACATACAAAATTCCAACAGGACTAGACAGACTAGATGCAGGGAGGATGTTCCCAATGGCTGGGGTGCCCAGAACCAGGGGTCACAGTCTCAGGATACGGGGTATGCCATTTAGAACCGAGATGAGGAGAAATTTCTTCGCTCAGAGGGTGGTGAACCTGTGGAATTCTCTACCACAGAAGGCAGTGGAGGCCAAGTCATTAAATATATTCAAGAAGGAGATAGATATATTTCCTAATGCTAAAGGGATCAAGGGATATGGGGAAAAAGCAGATCATTTAGACGATCAGCCATGATCATTTTGAATGGCCTACTCTTGCTCCTATTTTCTATGTTTCTATGAATTCCAGAGCTTAGGGCCTAGGTAGCTGAAGACACAGCCGCCAATGGTGGTGCGATGAAAATTGGGGATGCGTAAGAGGCCAGAATTGGAGGAGCGCAGAGATCGCGGAGTGCCGTAGAGCTGGAGGAGGTTACAGAGATAGGGAGGGGTGAGGCCATGTTGAGAAAACAAGTAACGGTTGATAGAACAATGTGGGAATTGGGGCTACAAGAATTAAAATATTGATAAAACCGACGAAATGCAAAAGCATCAACGCAATGACTGGATTGAATAGTTTTGTTAGAACTTCTGTTAACTGTGCGGCTGAAACTTTTAAACTCCAAGGTCGGTCTATTTACTTTCTAGTCAAGTAAATACTCAAGTCGGAAAACCCATCCTGAATAGAAAATGGGTTTCTAATGTCTTTCGCACAATATATATCCCTTCAATAAAAGGAACTGTGCACGAAATGATAAAACAGGTTCCATATGACATTCAGGAATTTCAAACCACCCCAGCTCAGCTTGCTTACATTTTGGTTTTCCACATTTACCGACCGGAAATTTACTGCAACCACGATCAAACTAAATCACGTCCATCAGAGCTAAAACAAAACGACTCATCTCCTCATTAAAAAAGTACCTGAAAATCAGAATTCTCTTCGAAAGGTTTCTTTGCTCCATATCCATGGAGGTTAGGAGTGCTAAACGATTAAACAAATAAAATGTGCATCTCTCTTTCACACATGGATCAAAGCCCAACAATTAATCAATCAACTTGACAAAGCAACGTTTCCTCTTCCTTAGAATGTCCCAGGCTTTGAAATTATGCTGTATGAAGACTTTTATCAGAAATTCCTTAGTCCGATATTTTAATGTACAAAAGGGATTTCATACAGATGTTGTGCCAGTTTGCCATTCTTTGGCCAAGACCCCACTATTTCAAACAATTAGCCAACTAAAATCTGCAATTTATTGCACAGCGCAAATTCTCATCACTCCCAAGACAGATTTTGGCACTGGATTTTTCCTCAGTGATCCCACCTGAAATCAGGCAGGATAGGGGCCGCCCTGAGCTCCATTTCCCTTCCCCCACCCCTTCCACTGGCCATCCCTTCCCTGTACGTAAATGCCAACCTCCACTCCAGTGCAGTACTAAGGGAATGCTGCATTGTCGGAGGTGCCGTTAAACCGAGGCTCCATCTGCCCTCTCAGGTGGACGTAAAAAATCCCACAGCAATATTGGAAGAAGAGCAGGTGAGTTCTCCCTGGTGTCCTGGCCAATATTTATCCCTCAGCCAACACCACTATATAACGTGGGGGCATAGATTTAAGGTGAGAGGGGAGAGATACAAAAGGGTCCAGAGGGGCAATTTTTTCACTCAAAGGGTGGTGAGTGTCTGGAACGAGCTGCCAGAGGCAGTAGTAGAGGCGGGTACAATTTTGTCTTTTAAAAAGCATTTGGACAGTTACATGGGTAAGATGGGTATAGAGGGATATGGGCCAAGTGCAGGCAATTGGGACTAGCTTAGTGGTATAAACTGGGCGACATGGACATGTTGGGCTGAAGGGCCTGTTTCCATGATTCTAAAACAAATTATCTGGTCATTATTGGCACCTCCGACAATGCAGCACTCCCTCAGTACTGCACTGAGTGTCAGCATGGATTATGTGCTCAAGTCTCTGGAGTGCAGCTTGAACCCACAAGCTTCTCTAAGGGAAACCTATGTATGGCAGTGGACAGTGTGGGTTTTGCTGTGATTTGAAATAGCTCTTAACAAAAAGGCAGTTTGCAGTGGTGGGAAGCGATTAAAAACACATTTAAAATCTTCAGGACATGTGTTGTTTCAGTGTTGGGATGTGGAAGTAAGGACAATAAGGCAAACTATTATAAATGACTACATCAATATCCAAAAAGATTCCTTTCTGAAACTGGGCAGTTTATACTGCACTTCACATGTATCCCACGTTTCACTTTGACTGTGGATAGTGGCGTTCGAACATTTTATCTTCATAGACTATAGGGGTGAGCATTATGGACAGTTGGGGTCACATACAACAAAATTTAACTGCACATTCCCATAAATCTGCATATATCTTAAGTCACCGATCTTGGCATCTGGCTTTAGGATTCATCCATAAATGAGAAATACGTTGCTTTCCAAACTGTTAGGCCCCACAAAACTCAAACAGGGCAAACCTGCAAATAACTTCTTGCTGCAGGTGGACGAGGCCATTTGTACAAAATGCCATTTTAGTTCTGCCAACAGTTTGAGATATTGGACCAGTATCGGAAGCAAATGAGAAACAACGGGCCAGGTTATTTCCAAACTGATGACATGTTTGCCCCCAACGATTGTACCCTGGTGCTTTCCCCCTTATGAAAAACTTTATACACACTCGCCAAGTTCCTCCAATTACAAGATTGCTAGCTACCCTGATGCAAACCCCATTGTTTCAGTAACAGCTGGGAAGCTTATCCTAGAAACCAAAGACAAAATCTCCAACTTTGGAAGTCATCGCCCAACCTGTGTTATCCTAAAACCAACAACATGGTTCCCCCAAACACAACACAGTTGTAATGATCAACATATTGGAAATCTTGCTTTAGCAATACCCCAGGTTTCTTACATCAGGAACCTGCAGATTTTATGAACTATGTAACTAGAGAACAGGATAAAGGCAGGTGCAGAGGGAATGAGGGAGAAAAGCATGAACTAAAAGATTCAGTCTCTATAGTTTACTAATGTCTCCATGAAGCTTGCACACATACACACACACACAGGGCAAAGGTTTCCAGCTGCCTGTAAATAGCCCCCACTTCCTTCAACCACCATTGGCGGCCATGCCTTCAGCCATCTAGACCCCAAGCTCTGGGAATTCCCTCTCTAAACTTCTCCACCTCTCTCTCCTCATGTTAAGACCCTCCTTAAAACCTACCTCTTTGACCAAGCTTTCAGTCACCCCTCCTAATGTCTCCTTCTTTGGCTCAATATCAAGTTTTGCCTGATTACATTCCTGTGAAACACCTTGGGCCGTTTTCCTACGTTAAAGGCACTATATAAATGCAAGTTGTTGTTGCATAGAATCTTTAAACTCCAATAGTGGATCAATCACCAAGATCCGCTGTCACCTTCTCCATTGACACGTTTTACACTGCTAGTGTCAGTGAATGGTGCACCAGCCACAAGCACTGTGACCTGCACTGTACCCACTCTGGAGTCCAATACAAATTTCCCCCAGTAAATATCCTACGATATCTGTAGTCTTGTGTCACTACATGCTGAGTTTTTACCTGTCCACCACACTGAGAAGGCTGGGCCTGACCACGCTGGCCGAGCAGGCGCAGGACGTCCAGTCCAGCTGGACCGTACCCCACCACCTGTCCCAGGTGGAGAAGTTCCTGAGGAGGAACCCCTTCGACCACAAGGTCGTCAGGCAAGTGATTGACATGGAACGTTCTGGGAGTCCTGCAGGAAAAGGAGGTGGAAGCAGTTCCCTGACCAGATGGTCGATGCCATTTGGCAGAACATCTCGTTGCCAAGAACTGACCAACATGCATCAGGATGTAGCCTGGATTGTGGTGAGAAGGGCTCTCCCAGTGCCGTCCTTCCAACACGCACGGAATCTCAGCAACACTGAGAGCTGCCCTCAAGGTTGTGGCGGGGAGGAGACCTTCGTCCACCTCCTGATGGGCTGCCCCTTCATGCAGAGGGTGTGGAGATGGATGCATTGGTATCTGTCCTGGTTCCCTCCGACCGTTTGGTAACACAGGACGCTGTGCTCTATGGGCTGTTCCCTGGGATGCACATCGAGACAGACATCACCTGCAGCTGGAATACCATCAACTTGGTGAAGGAGGTCCTTTGGTCGGCCCAAAATCTGCTGGTCTTCCAGCTGAAGGAGTTATCCATGACCGAGTGTTGCCGACTGGCACACTCCAAGGTCCAAGAGTACGTGCTGCTGGACGCACTGAAGCAAAGTGAGACCTACGCAAAGGCTCAATGAGGAAAGGCCACCGTGTAAGGCCGCCCTACCTTGTATAGTACAGCATGTATTATAAGACATGTACTGTGTTTTAAATTGTAATATTGGAATCGTATTGTGTACTATCCGCGTTGTATTATTTTGAATTGTATCACCTTGGACTTGTGGTATCTTTAAATTTTATGAAATAAAGTAAATTTTGAAATTTTAAAAAATCTGTAATGTTGGCCTGGAATCGACCCGTACCCTGATCTTCGTTCATCTGCTCAGCTCATAACACTAACCTACCATTGATATCCCCATGGCCAGGAGAACCAATCAATGATTACAAAGTTGGTGAAACAGAAGCTGTGATGGTGACTGCACGTGATGTAAAGGGGTACTTCCCAGAGGCACGGCAAGAAAAGAAAAAAGTTAGTCGCATTCCAGCTCCAGAATCTGCACGGCCTTGCAGATTACTCAATAAGAAGTTGTGTAGATCTGTGGTTAACAGTTCATCAGTGAACTTTGCATTGCATTCACTTGGCAGAACACGGACTCTGAGCTGCCGAATGTGTGGCAAGTCTGTCTCCACGATTTAAATGATAAATGCAGGGTCTTTGCATGCATCTCCTGATGGAGATGGGATTTGCCTTCAGTCAGGGAAGAGTGAGAAGGCCATCGTTAATTCTTTTCAGTTTCTGCTTGAAATGAGGTTGAACAGATTTTGCTTTCTGATCCATTTAATATCTGACGTTTTTCAACATCCTACCAGGATGTTTCTGTGGTGAATGTATCATTTAACTAACCATGTTCTCTTACGCCTCCCATTAGAAAATTGGGATGGGGTATTGCATAGTATTTTCAGCACAGAAACAGGCCATTCGGCCCAACAAGTCCATGCCGGTGTTTATGCTCCACATGAGCCTCCTCCATCCCTTCTTCTTCTAACTTTATCAACATATCCTTCTATTCCTTTCTCCCTCATGTACTTACCTAATTTCCCCTTAAATGCATCTATGCTATTCACCTCAACTACTCCTTGTAGTAGCAAGTTCCACATTCTAACCACTTTCATTAAAATTACTTAATTTGAATGACTGGATAGTGGTATTTTTCAAGCAAAAACTTTGAATTAACAGGAGTATAAATTAGATAAGAATCTGGGGAATAAGAACGTAAGAAATAGGAACAGGAGTAGGCCATACGGCCCCTCGAGCCTGCTCTGCCATTCAATCAGATCATGGCTGATCTTCGACCTAGAAACATAGAAATATAGAAACATTTACAGCACAGAAGGAGGCCATTCGGCCCATCGTGTCTGTGCCAGTCGAAATAGAGCTATCCAGCTTAATCCCACTTTCCAGCACTTGGTTCATAGGCTTGTAGGTTACTGCACTTCAAGTGCACATCCAAGTACTTTTTAAATGAGTTGAGGGTTTCTACCTCTACCACCCTTTCAGGCAGTGAGTTCCAGACCCCCACCACCCTCTGGGTGAAAAAATGTTTTCCTCAGCTCCCCTACAATCCTTCTACCAATTACATTAAATCTATGCCCCCTGGTTATTGACTGCTCTGCTAAGGGAAAAAAAGTCCTCCTTATCCACTCTATCTAGGCCCCTCATAATTTTATACACCTCAATTAAATCTCCCCTCAGCCTCCTCTGTTACAAAGAAAACAACCCCAGCCTATACAATCTTTCCTTATAGCTAAAATTCTCCAGTCCTGGCAAAATCCTCGTAAATCTCCTCTGTACCCTCTCGAGTGCAATCACATCTTTCCTGTAATGTGGTGACCAGAACTGTACACAGCACTCAGGCTGTGGCCTAACCAATGTTTTCTACAGTTCTAGCATAACCTTCCTGCTCTTGTATTCTATGCCTCGGCTAATAAAGGAAAGTATCCCATATGCCTTCTTACCCGCCTAATCTACCTGTCCTGCTACCTTCAGGGATCTGTGGACATGCACTCCAAGGTCCCCCGCTTCCTCTACACCTCTCAGTAACCTCCCATTTATTGTGTACCCCCTTGCCCTATTTGACCTCCCCAAATGCATTACCTCATAATTTTCAGTTTTGAATTCCATTTACCACTTTTCTCCCCACCTGATCAGTCCATTGATATCTTCCTGCAGTCTACAGCTTTCCTCTTCACTATCAACCATACGGCCAATTTTTGCATCATCTGCAAACTTCTTAATCATGCCCCCTACATTTAAGTCTAAATCATTAACATAGATCACAAAAAGCAAGGGACCTAGTACTAAGCCCTGCGGAACCCCAATGGAAACAGCCTTCCAGTCACAAAAACACCCATCAACCATTACCCTTTGCTTCTTGCCACTGAGTCAATTTTGGATCCAACTTGCCACTCTCCCTTGGATCCCATGGGCTTTTAATTTTTGACCAGTCTGCCATGTGGGACCTTGTCAAAAGCCTTGCTAAAATCCATATACACTACATCAAACGCACTACCCTCGTCGACCCTCCTTGTTACTGCCTCAAAAAATTCAATCAAGTTAGTCAGACACGACCCCCCCCTTAACAAATCCATGTTGACTGCCCTTGATTAATCTGTACCTTTCTAAATGACGGTTTATACTTGCCCTCAGAATTGATTCTAATAATTCGCCCACCACTGAGGTTAGACTGACTGACTAGGTCTATCCTTTTCTCCATTTTTAAACAACGGTAAAATGTTAGCAGTCCTCCAATCCTCCAGCGCCACGCCTATAGCCAGGGAGGATTGGAATATGATGGTCAGAACCTCCACTATTTCCTCCCTTGCTTCTTTTAACAGCCAAGGATACATTTCATTCGGGCCTGGTGATTTTTATACCTTCAAAGATGCTAAACCACTTAATACTTCCTCTCTCACTATGCTTATCCCATCCAATATTTCACACTCCTCCTCCTTAACTACAATCTCTGCACCGTCCCCCTCCTTTGTGAAGACAGATGCAAAGTATTCATTAAGAACCATACCCACATCTTCCGCCTCCACACACAAGTTACCTTTTTGGTCTCTAATAGATCCTACTCTTTCTTTAGTTATCCTCTTGCTCTTTATATATTTATAAAACATTTTTGGCTTTTCCTTAATTTTACGTGTCAGTACCTTTTCATGCCCTCTGTTTGCTTTCCTAATTTCCATATTAACTTCACCCCTGCATGTTCTGTACTCCTCTAGGCTTTCTGCAGCATTGAGCTCTCAGTATCTGACATAAGCTTCCCTTTTTTGCCTTATCTTACCCTGTATACTCCTTATCATCCAGGGGGCTCTAGATTTGGTAGTCCCACCCTTTTTCTTTGCGAGAACATGTTTACTCTGAACCCCTTGAATCTCTCCCTTGAATGCCTCCCACTGCTCTGACAATGATTTACCTTCAAGTAGCTGTTTCCAGTCCACTTTTTCTAAATCACTTCTCAGCTTAATAAAATTGGCCTTTCCCCAATTGAGAACTTTTATTCCTGTTCTATCTTTGTCCTTTTCTATAACTATGCTAAATCTAACTGAATTATGATCACTACCACCAAAATGCTCTCCCACTGATACTCCTTCCACCTGCCCAGCTTCATTCCCGAAAACTAAATCCAGAACTGCACCCCCTCTTGTTGGGCTTGCTACATACTGGCTAAAAAAGTGCAATTTAAGAATTATGCGGCCTCTATACCCTTCACACTGATTGTATCCCAGTTTATATTAGGGTAGTTGAAATCCCCTATGCTACCCTATTGTTTTTGCACTTCTCAGAAATTTGCCTACATATTAGCTCCTCTATCTCCCTCTGACTGTTTGGGGTCTATAGTACACTCCCAGCAGTGTGACTGCCCCTTTTTTGTTCTTCAGTTCAACCCATATGGCCTCATTTGATGATCCTTCGAGCATATCATTCCTCCTCATAGCTGTAATTGTTTCTTTAACCAATATTGCTCCCCCTCCTTTTTTATCTCCCTCTCTATCTTGTCTGAAAACCCTGTAATCAGGAACATTGAGCTGCCTTTCCTGCCCCTGTTTAAGCCATGTTTCAGTAATAGCTAAGATATCAAACTTCCACGTATCTACCTGTGCCCTCAGCTCATCTGCCTTATTCACTAGACTCCTTGCATTGAGGTATATACCATGAAGCACTGCCAAACTCCTTCGTTGTCTATTTTCTAACCTTTGTTTCCCCTGGCTTCCAAACTCGCTTACAAATTTTTTCTCTGGCATTTCTAGCTCTGTTTCTCTCCCTTCTGAACCTATGCTCAGGTACCCATCCCCCTGCCAAGCTAGTTTAAACCCTCCCTAACAGCACTAGCAAACGTCCCCGCGAAGATATTGGTCCCGGCCCTGTTGAGGTGCAACTCGTCCAGCTTGTACAGGTCCCACCTCCCCCAGAACCGGTCCCAATGTCCCAGGAATCTAAAGACCTCCCTCCTGCACCATCTCTCCAGCCACACATTCATCTTCTCTATCCTCCTATTTCTATACTCGCTAACACGTGGCACTGGGAGTAATCCGGAGATTACTACCTTTGAGGGCCTGCTTATTAATTTCTTTCCTAGCTCCTTGCAATCTGCCTGCAGGACCTCATTCTTCTTTCTACCTATGTCCGTCATTCTCTGCCAGAATTATTCACCGGGACTCAAGAAACCAAACTCCAACAAAATCCCATCGCATCCTGAAAGATTATACCACATAAGGCACCCAGCAGAAAGCTAAAGACCTTTTATAGCGATGGTGTCACACCATTTTTGGGAGTCTACAGTCTTTTATTGGCCCATGATTTGGAAAGAGATTATGGTCTAGTTTAGCGAAGGAGGAAAAAAAAATTGAAGTCAGTCAGGTCCTCTGACAGTCACAGAAGGCTCGGACACCAGTCCAAGTAATCAAATCGTCCCTTTGTGAATACCAAGAATTTAGGCTTTAAGTAAAGAAACGTGTATTCTTCACACTGCATTTATCTCTACTTTAAAGTTTCCATTTTTATTCTAAACCCCGGTCTTGATCCATTCTCAGATTTGATATTTATCTGCTAGTGAAGTTAAAATTCTATTAAAAAGGGTCGTCCTATTTTAAACCAATATTTCCAACCCCAAGCTCCTCGACAAATCCTGGATCTTTTCCAAACAATTTTAATTCCTTTCCCCTTGAAATTCATTCTTCATACACTCCAAAATAAAAAAAAGGTTTGATTTGCATTTCTTTCGTCCCACGTGTTTATTTTTGAAATGAATCCCAATGTAATAGTTGCCCATTATACCATCAATGCCAACTAATCATAGCTCTGCCAGCTTACTGACCCAGCTCACCCTGTTTTTTTTTATTCGTTCATGGGATGTGGCATCGCTGGCGAGGCCAGCATTTATTGCCCATCCCTAATTGCCCCTTGAGGAGGTGGCGGTTCCAATACCACCCTCCGCACAGCCAGTTCCTGGGTTTCTTTTGTTTGGTGTGTAAGTGGATCAAAGAAAATTTCTGCTCTCTAACCCAAGCATTTAAAGAATTCCAATTTCAAATTTTCTCGATAATTCTCCCTCCATTCCCGTATCCATTGACTTCTTGCTAGGATTTTAGTGCCATGGGCACTTATCACCCTTTATATTCAGTAGTGGAAAGAATAACTGAAGAGGACCACGCCTCCAGTGCAGGATGCAAATTCATCATGTGGCAGGATACTGATCCATAAAGCCCAGAAAGATCCCAGGCTTGGTCCATGTGGATTTACCCAGAGCAACTTTAAAGGCTCGAGTATTCACCTTTGTGGCCCAGGAAGGGACAACCCGAGAGAAAGACAGAAGGGAGTGAGGACAGGGAGGGAAAGAGAGCAAGAGCAAGAAAAAATGCGAGAGGGTGAGAGAGAAAAAATGCGAGAGAGAGAGAGAGAAAGTGAGTGAGAGACAACGTGAGTGAGAGAGAGACCGCGAGTGAGAGAACGCGAGTGAGAGAGAATGCGAGAGAGAACGCGAGAGAGAGACAACGTGAGAGACAACGCGAGTGAGAGACGAACGCGAGAGAGAGACAATGCGAGAGAGAGAGAACGCGAGTGAGAGATGAACGCGAGTGAGAGAGAACGCGAGTGAGAGACAACGCGAGTGAGAGATGAACGCGAGTGAGAGACGAACGCGAGAGAGAGACAATGCGAGAGAGAGAGAACGCGAGTGAGAGATGAACGCGAGTGAGAGAGAACGCGAGCGAGAGAGACAACGCGAGTGAGAGAGAATGCGAGTGAGAGATGAACGCGAGAGAGAGACAACGCGAGAGAGAGAGACAACGCGAGTGAGAGAGAACGCGAGTGAGACAACGCGAGCGAGACACAACGCGAGTCAGAACGTGAGTGAGAGTCAACGCGAGAGAGAGACAACGCGAGTGAGAACACAAGTGAGAGAGACAATGCGAGTGAGAGACAAGGCGAGTGGGAGACGTGACAGAGAGACAACGCGAGTGAGAGACAACGCGAGTGAGAACACGAGTGAGAGACAATGTGAGTGAGAGACAACGCGAGTGAGAGAGACAACGCGAGTGAGAGATGAACGCGAGAGAGAGACAACGCGAGTGAGAGATGAACGTGAGAGAGAGACAACGTGAGAGAGAGACAACGCGAGTGAGACAACGCGAGTGAGAGATGAACGCGAGTGAGAGAGAACGCGAGTGAGACAACGCGAATGAGAGGGACAACGCGAGTGAGAGGGACAACGCGAGAGAGAGATGAACGCGAGTGAGAGAGACAACGCGAGAGAGAGACAACGCGAGTGAGAGGGACAACGCGAGTGAGAGGGACAACGCGAGAGAGAGGGACAATGCGAGAGAGAGCGACAACGCGAGTGAGAGGGACAACGCGAGTGAGAACGTGAGAGATAGACAATGCGAGTGAGAGGGACAACGTGAGTGAGAGAGACAACGCGAGAGAGAACGTGAGAGAAAGACAACACGAGTGAGAGGGACAACGCGAGTGAGAGGGACAACGCGAGAGAGAACGTGAGAGGGGGACAACGTGAGTGAGAGGGACAATGCGAGTGAGAGGGACAACGCGAGAGAGAACGTGAGAGAGAGTCAACGCGAGTGAGAGGGACAACGCGAGTGAGAGGGACAACGCGAGTGAGAACGTGAGAGAGAGACAACGCGAGTGAGAGGGACAACGTGAGTGAGAGGGACAACGCGAGAGAGAACGTGAGAGGGGGACAACGTGAGTGAGAGGGACAACGCGAGTGAGAGGGACAACGCGAGTGAGAACGTGAGAGAGAGACAACGCGAGTGAGAGAGACAACGCGAGAGAGAACGTGAGAGAGAGAGAACGTGAGAGAGAGACAACGCGAGTGAGAGGAACAACGCGAGTGAGAGGAACAACGCGAGTGAGAGGAACGACGCGAGTGAGAGACAATGTGAGTGAGAACACCAGTGAGAAACAATGTGAGTGAAAGACAACGCGAGTGGGAGACAAAATGCGAGTGAGAACGCGAGTGTGAACACGAGTGGGAGACAACGCGAGTGAGAGACAATGCGAGTGAGAACGCGAGTGTGAACACGAGTGGGAGACAACGCGAGTGAGAGACAATGCGAGTGAGAACGCGAGTGAGAAACAATGTGAGTGAGAGACAATGCGAGTGAGAACACGAGTGTGAGACAACGCGAGTGAGAGAGGCAACGTGTGAGAGAACGCGATTGAGAGAGAACGCAAGTGAGAGAGAACGCAAGTAAGAGAGCTATAGAGCATGCAGAAGAGAGTTCGAGAAAGAGGAGGAGAAGGAGAAAGATTCAGGATTCACAGCTGTGGTCAAGATTGCATGCTATCTTCCATCTCCAACCTGGCTCCCCCCCCTAAATATCCTGCCAACCCACACCATCTGGTGTTTGCCTGACGAACAGTCACTGGGTCAGGTACTGATGTGCCTCCAGCAGCTATGAAATCAAAATAGAAAAGTCAGGAACTTCAGGAAAGCAGGAATTGGAGGAGTAAAAATCCCACAAAGTTTCTTCTCCCTAAAAACATGTCTAAAATGCAATGAACATTGTCTTTTTCTTTATACCACAGTGGAACTGCCATTATCCACCTGCCCAATTAACTGGATAATGTGTTCATTGGACGAGGCTAGTGGAAGAGGTTGTCTTATTTCACAGTCTGGCTTCATTTTATTTTAATAATCTTCTATCTGACCCAAAATTGACCTCACAGACCAAGAAATGATGAAACCTTTATTCTACTTTTCTTTATTCCGGGTCTATTGCAGCAATGCACATGCAAGATTGAAACTTGGGGGGCCCTTTACATGTAAAGTGCAACTGTGACATCAGTGCAAAGCAATTATAGTGTAAATGCAGCTTTGGTGACAACCCAAATCCCGTGTTGGGGTTCCACTGGATACTGGGAGGATGCAGAACAAGACTGACTGGAGCAGCAAGTCTCACTCTGCATTCAGTGTCAGTTTTGTATTGCTGTGAAGCAGTTTTGGCTTTGCCCTGACACTAAACTTGGAGTGTGAATATAATGTCAATTACAGGCCAATTTCTGCTGTCCATCAAGGAGATCCTTCCATTATGGTGAAGGACAGAGATTCCACTGCAACTACAGATTGACTTATTTAGCAGTATAAAAAAAATATATAAAATACCAATATCCCAGCCAGAACCAGCAAAGAACTGTTTTTCCACTCTCCCTCACTAAAAATAGAATACTTTTCAGAGAACATTCCCCCGTTAAAGGAATTTTGTGTCATCACTTCAGAAAAAGGCAAGATTGGTCACCAGGCCTAGAAACGTCAGCAACCCAAATAGCCACGAGCTGACTTCAATCAGATAAATGTTAATGGATCAAACTAATCTTCGTTGTTGGCGGGGGTGGGGGATGCAAAAGTCAAGTGGATGCAAGAAGGTTCTATCCGAGATCAAGAGGGTTTACAGGAAGGTTTCTCCTCCTCCCACTCTAACAAGTTAATCAAATGATCTGGCCGGAGTGCTCCCCGGAGCTGATCCCACGACACTGCCGTAACTTTGGCAGAAACATGGCTTACTCGCACAAGCGAGATTACTACCGCACTTCTGGCGAAGCGGGAGCAGCTCCCAGGAAATTCCTGGCCAGCTGAGGTGGACTGGTCCGAGGAATTGGCGCAAGGGGAAAGTTTTGCTCCGTCACTAGATGGCTAGTTAGCTTGTTCTGGTCCTCTGGTGCAGTCTTCCTCTGTATTTCATTAGGACAATCTGCAATTATGAATGTTTTTACCCAGTGGGATCCAAGAGGAGATGGGAAGGAAAGAGAAAAACCAAATTTTCTTTAGATGTACACCACAACAAAGGAGGAAAGAAAGACTTGCATTTATATAGTGCCTTTCATGACCTCAGCACCTTCCAAAGCACTTTACAGCCAATGAAGTACTTCTGAAGTGTAGTCACTGTTGTAATGTAAGGAAACACGGCAGTCAATTTGTGCACAGCAAGGTCCCACAAACAGCAATGAAATAAATGAAGAAATATACTGTTTTAGGTTGAAAGATAAATATTGACCAGGACACCGGGGAGAACTCCCATGTTCTTCTTTGAAATAGTGCCGTGGGATCTTATACGCCCACCTGAGAGGACAGACGGGGCCTCACTTTAACGTCTCATCCAAAAGACAGCACCTCCGGCGGTGCAGCACTCCCTCAGTACTGCACTGGGAGTGTCAGCCTGGATTATTTGCTCAAGTTTTTGGAGTGGGGCTTGAACCCACAACCTTCTAACTCAAAGGAGGGAGTGCTACCCACTGAGTCATGGTTGACACCACAAAGGTGGGGAAGGAAATCATAACCAGCCACCATTCTAAGACTATATGATTCATCAAGTAGAAGTGTACACTCTGAGTCACCCCTTTGGTTTTGTCCAAGTTCACCAATTCACTCAAACCGCCTGCTTTCTGGAATTAGTCAAGGTAATCATGGTTCCTATGTCAACAAGACACAGAACTGTTAATGAGCGCATTCACAATGACATTACAAATGATTCTTTGCTCCTTTTTAGTGCACAGTGCCGGTGGATTTTTATTTCTGCTAAGATAAAGGAGACTGCTGGAGCCATCAAGATTTGATCTTGGTGCTACAAAATTGGATTATGTTCCATTTAAGGAGCTTGCACATAAATTTATAATGTTGGAAAGGCAAAATTTTGGAGTCAGATATTTACTTCATGCTCTTTTCAGTTGTGGGAGTCTTTTCAAAACACAACAGGAAAGTCAATGAGTGATAAAAACCTAACAAATTTATTTTAAAAAATGCAATGAGTTGGCCAAATGAATGAAGTCTTATCCAATTTCAGTAAGTATTTTGTAAATGAAGGTCCAGAAATTGCACTGAGCAGTGAATGGATGTAACCCACCGCTCGTAAATAACTAACTCACCCACAAACTTTTCGCGGGCTTCTGGGCACCAACTTGCTTTAATTGAAAGCAGCAAGAAGTGCAGTGGTCGATCCCGGGCTTCTCTGAGTGGCGAGCGGGGAAAGGATCTCTGTGTCCCCTCCACCAATCAGCTTGAAACAAGCCACACTGCGAGAACCAAGAAGTGAAGCTCATTCACAAACTGCCAGACTGCGAACCAGGAAGTGTCGGATAAGATTAGTAAATGTACTATAAAATCAGATAGAGAAAGTAAAATAAAGAGTGGGTAAGATTAAAAGACTGAGATAAAAGAGACAAAGGATAAGTAAAGAAATAAAAATTTAAATTTTTTTTAATTGAAATTTTTTTTTTAAATGTCCAAAAACTATTAAAATTGGGAGTAATGAGACTCCACATTTTTAAAAATTAATTTTTAGTGCCAGAGAGGTTGTTTGGCAGTCATTAATACTTACCACACCATTAAAAGTTAGTTTAGACCTGATATATCTCAGCGTACCTTTCTTCTGACGAGATTAGTTAGTTTCCAGCTGGGCAGGAGAGCAAGTTGGCGCTGACCCATTGATTCCAGCCTGCGATATCTCTTAATGCAAGGCTGCTTGATCAACAGGGAATCAGGAAGAGCAATTTCCCGATTTCCGCATTTCACTGCGCATGTGCGGTCGTCGGAATTTGCTCTTCGATTTGCCCATTAAAAACAGTGACTGCTGTTAGGCTCACCGTTACTTTACGAGCAATTTCTGACCCTGTATGTTTCTCAATATTTACAGTGTAACGATTTTAGAGCCAGAATACAATTGCAAAGCATTGGGCTGGATTTTGCTGGAGTGGGGCATCTCGGGGCGTGCCTCGTTAGTTCCTCACTCTTCAGCTCGAAAATATTTTGCACCGCCACTTGCTGGAAGTGTGAGCTGATAACGGTGCAGTGAGGGCAACGGGACATCTAGGACCACAGTGAATGGCAGGACCAACAGTCTATCTCCTTAACCAGTGAGATTTAAGGATTGCAAAAGAAACAGAGGAACGATGGAGAAGGAAATAGGGTGATTTAGAGTCAAATCAGGTACAGAAAGAGAAATAAAGAGAGGGAAAGATTGGATTGAGAGAAAAAGAGACAAAAAGGAAAAGTAAGAAAAAAAATTTAAAATTTAAAATTTTTGAAAGTCTCCAACAATTCACTACCTGAAAGAATGAGATTGAACAGTTTAAATTGTTCCCTTTCTGAGCCAGAGTTGTTGATTGGCATTGCATTAATAATTATCTTGTTGTTAAAAGGGTACTTACTACTATTAATGACCAGACTTAACTTTCTGCGACGAGTTCAATGGGCAATTAATGTGCAAATCCAGCAAGTTCTTAGAAAATAATGAGGAGGTTGAGGGTGAGATGCTGTTTGTATGAAGCAAACGGAGGAGTGGCGTAAATTCTGGAGATTCGCAACTCACAGCTTATCTCTTAATCCCCTGAACTTTCTCGCTGATTTGCACATTAATAACGGGCGTGCGTCGTTAACATGCCGTTATTTTTCCAGCAAGATCCAGCCCCCTATCTCCAAGGTGCAGAAAGGTCCAGCTCGACATCAATCCAACAAAGAGTTCATTTCTTTCAGAAAAAAAGTTTAGGATTTAGCTCTGCCCTAAGAGTTTTGGAGCACATCAAAAATAAATATTTGCAAGTACTCTGCTAACAGTTGAGCTGACAGAGGTGGGGAATGGACCAGGTCACTCTGTGGGTTCGGTGTTACATTCCATTCCATCAGGTTGCAGAGGTGAACGTTGCCTGGGCTGGAATTTCCTCCTTGGACGCAACCAGGAAGTTAGACCCGAAAATGCGGCCAATGTCGCTCCCATTTTTCCCAAGTGTCCTCCTAGACTCATTAGAATACGCCCGGACTTAAAATGGGCGTAAATCAGCGTAATCAATCGGGGCCCAAGGAAAGCACCCAACCCACACTGTATATCTAGTCTTTAAGTATGAAAATTTAAGTTTCAGCTTATTTAACCATCATTCATGCACAGCATGTTTAAGAACAGAAAATACAGAGCTGGTCTCAGCGAGGATAAAATAAAGAAAATGCTCCAAAAATTACAATAAAACACAATAATGGCTTTCTTTCCTGCTGGGCCTAATAATCTGGTCGCAATATTGAAACCAAAGATCATCAAGATTGCGGCCCATGGAATAAAGGGGGCAGTAGCAACATGGATACAGAATTGGCTACGGGACAGAAAACAGAGAGTAGTGATGAACGGTTGTTTTTTGGACTGGAGGGAGGTGTACATTGGTGTTCCCCAAGGGACGGTGCTGGAACCACTGCTTTTCCTGATATATATTATTGACTTGGACTTGGGTGTACAAGACACAATTTCAAAATTTGCAGATGACACAAAACATTGGAAGGGTAGTAAACAGTGAGGAGGATAGTGATAGACTTCAAGAGGATATAGATGGGTTGGTGGCATGGGCAGACACGTGGCAGATGAAATTTAACGCAGAAAAATGCAAAATGATACATTTCGGTAGGAAGAACGAGGAGAGGCAATATAAACTAGAGGGCAAGACTCTAATAGGGGTTCAGGAACAGAGAGATCTGGGGGTATATGTGCACAAATCTTTGAAGGTGGCAGGGCAGGTTGAGAAAGCAGTTAAAAAAGAAGACGGGATCCTGGGCTTTATAAATAGAGGCATAGAGTACAAAACTATGGAAGTCATGATGAACCTTTATAAAACACTAGTTCGGCCACAACTGGAGTATTGTGTCCAGTTCTGGGCACTGCACTTTAGGAAAGACGTGAAGGCCTTAGAAGGTGCAGAAGAGACTTACTAGAATGATTCCAGGGATGAGGGACTTTAGTTACGTGGATAGACTGGAGAAGCTGGGGTTGTTCTCCTTGGAACAGAGACGGCTGCGAGGAGATTTGATAAGGGTATTCAAAATCATGAAGGGTCTAGACAGAGTAGATAGAGAAACTGTTCCCATTGACGGAAGGGTCAAGAACCAGAGACGTAGATTTAAGGTGATTAGCAAAAGAACCAAAGGCAACATGAGGAAAAACTTTTTTACCCAGCAAGTGGTTGTGATCTGGAATGCACTGCCCGAGGGGATGGTGGAGGCAGATCCAATCATGGCCTTCAAAAGGGAACTGGATAAGTACTTGAAAGGAAAAAATTTGCAGGGCTATGGGGAAAGGGCAAGGGAGTGAGACTAGCTGGATTGCTCTTTCACAGAGCCAGCACGGACTCGATGGGCCAAATGGCCTCCTTCCCTGCTGTAACCTTTCTATGATTCTATGATTCAAACAAATGCAATTGGGGGCTACTCGCGTTTGAGAATTGTGGCCAATTTTGTGGGTGGCAATTAGTTTGGGCAGAAGGTTTGATGGACGGCCATAAAAGATCGCGGAGACTTAGGCGTATTGTAGTTAAGCCCGTAACTCACTTACACCCCAGATTCCACGATCTTTTAAGCCACGTAATTGGTCTACGCCCAGATTACGTGAGACTCTGGGTGCAAAGGCGGAGGAAACTCCAGGCCCCATCGTTTGGCTGCAGACGTCTTGTGTGAAATAAGTTTACGCAGTCTCAACCCAATTGTGGACACAGTAAAACCTCCCCCGCTCTCCCTCAAATGAACAATCTTATCCAAGAGACTCCACCAGAAGATGGGGCTGAGACATACTTGGAAGGAATAGATCCCCTTACTCTACATCCGACTTGGAAGTGCTCAATATGGACACAAGTCACCAAAATCAGACAGTAGGTTACTGCGACCTCAACACCAAAGGCCCAACAGCACTCAGATATGAAAAGCAGCACTAATTACAAGGGAACTTTTGACAATTTTCCAATTGAGCCAACAAGCTTCGTTTTACTGATTCTCAAAATTGCAACTTCCCCAATTAGACCCAAGCAACATTAATTGCATACTATGCCGTTTTCCTTTCTGGTTAAAGAGATCCATTAATTTATATTTATGGTTCTTTTAACTAATGAATAAAATGGCTATTTCTCCACCATTTAGAACCTCTCATTTTAATCGAATGAGGCTGGTAAACGGTCAAATGTGTTGCCAGGCAGCTTTCAGGTCAGAACCATTCGCCCAGTTGGCCATGGATTAAAAAAAATCATGCTACATAAAACAAACGGCTTTGTGAAGCCAATTAAACATCAAAGAGTCATTAAAGATTAGAAATTTGTGCTTGATGTGCTAAAAGCAGATGTTGATTAGTGGATCCTTAATTAGAAACGAGAGGATGACTAATTATCAGTGTATTAACCATGTTGAACTCTACATTGGTCTGGATTGGCTATTATTAGCATTGAAGTTCCGCTTTTACATCCATCACACTGTCCAAAGAAATTGGTACAAAGAGTTTAGAACCCTTTTTTTTACAAAAAAGGGCTAACCCTTTTCCAATAACGCCATTGCTGAAGACCTTCCAGCAGGTTGGTCATCCAACATGACCCCATAGCAAGAGGACACAGATTCCTGACTACAAGTCCTAAGTGGAGAATTCACAATCTCAGCCATGCCAACATTGAGGGATGTGGACTATAAACCAAGGGAAGGGGAGTGAATTGGAATGAGAGAGGTGGGGGTGGTGGGAAGAGAAACTGTCGTTGGCTGCAAAGTTTGCAAATAAAACCCACTACCCCTATAATTCCATAAATTTGGCAAAATTAAGCAAATAAAATGGCACATCACATATCCTTGTCTTAACAATTGTTGGTTCACGCTGGTTGCACCAATGAAGGGGTTAATTATAAATGCAGCCCCCAATCTAGAGAAATTCTATATATGTGTAAATATATATATATATATATATATATATATAATCTGGAATTAAAAACTGGTATCAGTAAAAGTGACCATGAAGCTGTTGGATTGTCGTAAAAAGCCAACTGGTTCACTGATGTCCTTTAGGGAAGGAAACCTGTCGTCCTTACCCGACCTGGGCCTGCATGTGACTCCAGTGTCACACCAACGTGATTGACTCTTAACTGCCCTCTGATGTGGTCTAGCAAGCCCCTCAGTTGTAGCCAATCACTACCAGCAGTTCAAGAAGGCCCGTCACCACTTTCTCAAGGGCAACTAGGGATGGGCAATAGACACCCACATCCTGAGAATGAATGAAAAAAAAAGGGCCAGAATTTGCTGTAGCAGGGCATATAATGGCATCTTTTAGTTAGTTAGACTTGCCCCTGCACTCTCAAAACAATTTTGCCCACGAAGTTGCTGAAAGTGCGAGCTGATAACGTCGCAGCGAGGGAAACAGGGTATCTGGGACCTGAGTGAACAGAGCAAGTAACAGGGTATCTCATTGACCGATCAGATTTAAGGATTGGGAAATAAACAGCGGAATGACTGAGAAGGAAATGTAAATTAGAGTGGCTGAATTCAATGTCAAATCAGGTACAGAAAGAGAAATAAAAAGAGGGAAAGAAAGATTGGATTAAGAGAGGAGAGAGAAAAGAAAAGTAAGAAACTTTTTTTAAAAAGACATTTTTCAAATCTCCCCGAAAAAGTCAAAACCTGAAGGAATGAGACTCCACACTTGTAATAGTTAATTTTCAATGCCAGAGAGGTTGATTGGCAGTCATTAATACTTATCACATTGTTAAAAGGGTACTTACACTTGTAATGACAAGACTTAACTTTCTGTGGCGAGTTTAATGGGCAAATACAGCCAGTTCCTAAAAAAAGAAACGAGGAGGCTAAGGGAAAGATACTGTTTACACAAAGCTAACGGCGGAGCGGCACAAGTTGGACAGCAACTTTGGGAAGTTCACACTTAACCGCGCATCTACTCCAGGCTACAGTTTGAGCATTCGACTATCACAAAAAATAATTAAATGGGAGGATAGAGAGAAAATAAAAAATCTTTGCAGAGGGTGCTTGGAATTTGGAATTCTCTGTCACAAACCATTGTTGAAGCAAAGTCCATAAATTCAAGGGTATGGGGAGCAAGCAGGAGAGTGGGATCAGAAAAACACAGGTGTCGACTTGATGGGCTGAATGGCTCGCTTCTGTGATTCTATGAATTAGTGACAATATAAGGGCAATTTTATGCTGAGAGAGTCCATACCCACAAGGACCTGGGTTGTGCCTGTCCTAGCTCATTTGACAATAAACCCCTTACAACCAGAGATGACTTCTCAACCAGCAAGTCTGGGCTGTGTTCAAATCCAGGCTCCAGAGATGAAGAAGTGAACCTTGTGGACCATGAGGTCCTCACACAAGTTCCTTCTGTTGGGAGCCATAGTAAAACCAATGTCAGCCATTGTACGCAGACCTTTTGAGGCACAAGAGTAAGCCATTTGTACTTGCCCTCATACTGTACTTTAGAAGTTGCTAGCCCATTCTCACCCTCCCCCAATTACGTGCTCCAAGCGTACAGCTGTTAAAGCAAAAGCAGAATTCACAGATCAAGAGAGAGCTCTATAGATAATTTAAAAGTGAATCATAATCAGATTTTGGTTGGCGGAATCGTGCTGCAGTTTCCTCTCTCTTCTCGAAACAAGCTGCTTGCGCCAAGTGAAAACATATGTGGCAATGGGAAATTACTTCTCGATGAGCATACGGGTTAAACCAGACTGCGTGGGAACTTTATTGGGAGATAAAACGAAAAAAGGAAAAAAGTTTGGGAAGAATATGACATAATTGTGACATCACAAAAGTCATAGGAGTAACTTAGCGGAAATTGAACAGACAAAACAGATATTTTTCTGCTGTTGGGGGAAGATGCATTGCCTGATTATATATTACAATATACGAGTACTTCAATACCATTGCGACTTGCATTATTGTTTATACATGAAATCAAGTGTGCAAGATCTCCCTGGTTGAGAGAGAACCAGCATTCTCACTTCCTGGGGTTACCAATACAGGGAGTTGAAGCTCCATCAAACCTGCACAGGCAACACATTTAGAAGAGCTCAGCTTTAAGAAAATTTTTAATGCAAGATTCAATAGTTGCACATTTAGATTTAATTAAGTGAGGAGAAAGGAGCATGAAATGCCCCATCAGTGTCCCAAATCATCCCCAGCCAAAGCTCACAGCAGGACCAATCTCCATCTCCCCGCATTAATCAAGTCTTCTTTTGTTGCTGCAGATGGACATAGGTTGGCCAAGCCTCCAGGATTGTCCTGGAAGCTCCAGGAATTAAATTTTAATTCCTGGAGCTTCCAGGTCACTGCTGCAAGCAAGTCCTTGAGAAAATTCATAGGGGGAATTAAAAAAGTGTATTTTTTCATTTCTGTTTATTAGTTATAAAAATATTGGAGAAGGATGAAAAAAATGGCTGTTTAACCGGGCACGCCAATTGTAGGCAGGAGATAATGTGATATCACCTCCAGGAATACGTCCAACTAGAGTTGGCAACCCTAGTTGGACATCAAGTAGGAACTGGATCAAAACTGCCCAAATTCATCCCACATGAAGCCCTCTGACAAACAAAAAGATCAAATTGTTAACAGGCGTGAAAGTAAATCTTTGGTCCCAAAGATAAAAATCAGGACATCACAAAATACCACCATGATATTGTAAATTAGTTCCACCACCAGTTTTGTGGCAGAACTGGGCAATGGACCTCAATGGGCTGGAATTCCCCACCAATAATTAGGAAAGGGACAAAATTTTGAACTGCAAACATTGTGCGACATTATTTTGAAGCAGTCTCCATTTATAAGGGGCTGCCTGGATCGCAAGAGAGCTGAAAAGCTTTGACAAGCGGTAAATTGTCCAAGGGTTGAAGGACTTCAACCAGAGTCAACTGCGTGAAGACAGCGGGTCTGTACCAGGCAGCCCACCCTATACCCTGACAGCATTAATTACCATTACTGGCTATGGGAAGACCACAGACGTGTGGGCTAACTGTTGCAGAGTGATGGGACTTTTTGAAAGTATGGCCTAAATTACATGTCTAAACAAAGTACATGGTAAGTCTCCTGCTTAAAAGGCAAGTTGAAGGACTGTAGTAATTGAGGAAAAGGTTTAACTGCAGGTTAGGAATGTAAATTACTCATATTTTACCCTAGTTAGGCTTTCATTATGCTATCCTTCTCCTTGATCTGTACATTTTAAGTAGTCAACATATGGAAGACTCGCAACCAAATCTTTGTAAAGATGTAGCATATGGAATCTGTCACCGATGCAGTGCAGAGAGTTCCTGTGTTCACTTGTTCCAACATTTTCGGTTTTAGATTTCTGACATTTTCAAGATTCATTTGCACATCTCTGGCACAACATGTGTGTTACAGGTGAGATATTACACTAATCCTCCCAATCCCAAGTCTAGGATTTAAAACTGAAAGCTTTAGATATATTCATTCATTATTTTGAAATACCATTTGAACTTTCAAACAAAGCAAATAAATTTGATTATTTGAAGTGAAGCTAAACAACAACTTGCATTTATATAGCGCCTTTAACATAGTTAAATGTCCCAAGGCATTTCACAGCAGCGATTATTAAACAAAATTTGACACTGATCCAAAGATCTAAATAAAGCGATATCAGGACAGGCGACCAAAAGCTTGGTCAAAGAGGTAGGATTAAGGAGCGTCTTAAAGGAGGAGAGAGAGGTGGAGAGGTTTAGGGAAAATTCCAGAGCTTAAGGCCTCGGCAGCTGAAGGCACGGCCGCCAATGGTGGGGCGAAGGAAGTGGGTGATGCACAAGAGGCCAGAGCTGGAGGAGCACAGAGATCTCGGAGGGTTGTAGGGCTGGAGGAGGTTACGGGGATAGGGAGGGGCGAGGCTATGGAGGGATTTGAAAACAAGGATAAGAATTTTAAAATTGAGGCATTGCCAGACCGGGAGCCAGTGTAGGTCAATGTGGAAAAAGAACCAATCTGACCAGATCAAAGCCAAAGATGTTCAGGACTGTTCAAAATAGACAGTAAGTGACACTTGCACCTTCTGCAAAAAGAAAAAAGTGCTCAATGAGGCTATAACATTGAGTACTTAAATAATCTTTCAATTGCTCAACATTACAGCATACCGCAAATCCTTTAACACATGTTTATCGCCCAGCAGAATAACCAACTCAGAAGTTATCGAACACAAATCTATTTGATGAGTAGTTTCATTCTCAAAAGATTGGTACAGGGCACAGAGTGAAATACAAAAGAAAGTTTAAGTCCTTTCTCTGAGCCGAGAGTTATGATCAGTGGCAATGGTCAAGTAATGCAGCAAGCTTCAGAAAGGCAATTAGCTGCAACATTTGCAGAGCAATGGAGCCACTTGTCAGAATTCAACCTGGTCATGACAGTACGACAGTGCATTTAATGTCAACCGCACCTCAGTTGGTAGCACTCTTGCCTCCAAGTCAGAAGGTTATGGGGTAAAGTCCCACCCCAGAGTCTTGAGTAAATAATCCAGGCCAACACTTCAATGCAATACTGAGAGAGTGTTGCACTGTCGGAGGTGCACGTCTTTCGGATGAGATGTTAAACCAAGGCCCCATCCGCCCTCTCAGGTGGATATAAAAGATCCCATGACACTTTTCGAAGAAGAGCAAGGGAGTTCTCCCTGGTGTCCTGGCCAATATTTATCCCTCAACCAACATCGCTAAAAAGTGAGTGGCTGGTCATTATCTCATTGCTGTTTGTGGGACCTTGCTGTGCGCAAATTGGCTGCTGCGTTTCCTACATTACAACAGTGACTACACTTCAAAATATACTTAATTGGCCGTGAAGCGCTTTAGGACGTCCTGTGGTCATAAAAGACGCTGTATAAATGCAAGTTCTTTCTTTTATTCTGCAAGCAAAACGTATACAAACTACATTTCCATACTCCTGTACACATCACTGTTATAAAGTCAATTTAGATTCTTTCAACTAAACTTAGCAGTAGTGCAAAAAAAAATGGTATGTGCAAATTGGGTTCAATACCATGCAAGTTTTTCAGCAGGTGAGGAATTATGGCATGTAACACAGCAACGTCTAACTGCAACTGAAGAAAATCCTGTCACGATGTTGACTCAGTGAGAAAAATACAGAAAAAAAGAATCGTTCCATTTCTCTTGACTCTTGGCTATTTTCTGTGACTTAAATCTGGGGAAGGGGGAAGGGGGAAGGGGAAAGAGGGGCAATTGGCTTAAGCTTAAATATTTGAGGAAAAAGTACAATATTTGCATTAAAGGATACAGAAATAATAGCCAATTACCTTAATTACCAGTACCTTGGCAGCACTAATCCTGGCTAAAAAGTTACACTCTTGTTGAGGAGATCTAACTTGCTAAGGGGAAAGTAGGAAAGGTGGGATCCCTACAGAAGAATTCCAATTTGAAGTTTCCCATCGTCATGCAGGACATTTTATATCATTGTATTATGAACAGTGCATCTGACCAAAACAGTTTGAAGCAGCAACACCCATCATTTTCAACTGAGAAACTGGACCTATGACTGAGCGAAGGAAAAAGGGTCACCAGCTGGAAATTAAATTCAAAGGCATTTTTCCTGAAGAATGACAAACATTTCACAAGTATATTCAAAAAGAAAAAAAAAGCAAAAGAAAGGAGAGCAAGAGAAAGAGAGAAAAAGGAAAAGAAAAAGAAAGAAAAAAAAAGGAAAGAACTTCCATTTATATAGCACCTTTCACAACCTCAGGACATCCCTTAAAGCCAAAGAAATAATTTTGAACTGTTGTAATGTTGGAAAATGTGTCAACCAATTTGCACACAGCAAGCTCCCACAAACATAAAATGAGATAATGACCAGATAATCTGTTTTAGGTGGTGGTTGAGGGATAAATATTAGTCAGGACTCTCCTGATCTTCTTCAAATTATGCTATGGGATCATTAACATCCACCTGACAGAGCCTCAGTTTAACATCTCATCCAGAAAGACAGCACTCCCTCAGTACTGCACTGAAGTGTCAGCCTAGATTTTATACTCAAGCCTCATGGAGTGGGACTTGAACCCACAACCTTCTGACATCAAAGGCCAAGATTGCTACCCCCTGAGCCAAGGCCAACACCAGGAATCAGACTCAAAGAGCTAGGGGGGTTATATTGGTTAACCTCCGAATCCGGGCACGGACATCGGGTTACATGATTGACCCACACCCGGTGGTTCTAATGCAGGCAGCATGAGACATTCGTGTTGCCTGGTAACTTACTTAATAAAAGCGCAGCAGTCAGGCGTGGCTGTGATGCTTTCACCAGGTTTGCACTTCTCACCTGCAACGGTGGGGGGGTGCAAATATTTGCTTGCACCTCTTAAAGGCACCCTGCACCTCTTATTTGCAAAAAATAAGATACTGGTCCGCACGGAGTCTGAATGGAGATCAGATATCACACACGTAAAACACAGATGCAGGTCCTGTCCCAATGTTTACAAAATGATGAGTTATGCTAAATCATTGAATAAAGGTTGCGTACTACTAAATCCCACATCCTCCAATCTGCATACCAGACCTCACCAATCTGCCAATCTGAGTTTGTACCAGGTCTGTGAGAGAGTGTGCACCATGGTTCTCTGATGATGCACTAGAGGTCTTGGTGCAGGAAGTGGACAGAAGGAGGGGCATCCTTTATCCACAGGGGAGCAAAAGGCCCTCCAGACATATGCTAATGAGGCAGTGGGAAGCAGTAGAGGACGAAGTCAATACCAGGCACATAGCACCATGAACATGGATGCAGTGCAGGAAGAAGTTCAATGCTTTGACATGAGTGGTCAAGGTCAGTGAGGTCAACTGTCACATGACATTACTCACCTTGCACCTTACCAACTGCACCACTAGCTACATCCACTGCTCCACACACTACATCCCCCATCACCCACATACCAACAAACTCTTTCAATCAGTACTCAACTATTCCAATCAAATGCTTCCTCTCACGCTTACACACTACCACTGTTGCAAGCCGCACACCCACAACTCACAGGTCACACAGACTGGCAGCTAGTCAACCATGACAGGCACATCACCCAGATATCTTGCAGGACACTCACCAACACACATCCCGCTTTCTTGCTGGAGAAAGTGGCACATGACAGGAGGCAGCAAGTGGTAGTGGCATTTAGCCCCTCGGGCCTGTTCCGCCATTCAATGAGATCATGGCTGATCTGTGACCTAACTCCATATCCCCGCCTTAGCCCCATATCCCTCAATACCCTTGGTTCACATAAATCTATCAATCTCAGATTTCAAATTAACAATTGAGCTCGCATCAACTGCCATTTGCAGAAGAGCGTTCCAAACCTCTACCACCCTTTGCATTTACTAACTTTACTCCTGCAAGTCCTGGCTCTAAATGTTAGGCTATGTCCCCGCATCCTAGTACTCAAGTTTAGGAGACCTCCAAAAACAGATACAAATGCTTCAGCAGCCAAAAGCAATAATCCATCAATAACCTTTAAATCCTGCAAGGTCCCTTTAAATATGTTCAGCTGGTCGTGGTTAAGACATGCCGTTGACTGGAGCATTGAGTGCCAAAATGATATCTATCCCTTTAAATCAGCATTGCACACTGACGTAAAGCATATTCTCCCTACTTTACATGCTGCCGGCGTTCGTTATCTGCGCCTGTGCTAGCCCCTTTACCAAGGTGGCGGTCCAATGCTAGAAACATGCGTGTGCATTCCGGACGTCATTTTGGAACTTCAAGAGGCACCGTAGGGCCTACACAGCAGGCGCTACACGGCCAAATTTCTAGCCCTAGATGTTTATTGAGGTTATGTAGCATCCACTTTATGATTATACTGAGACAGCTTTTTTTTAAAAAAAGTTAACATCTGTATATATTTATCAACAATGATGTGATACCTTTGTACACCTAACACACCGAACAAATTCTCAACAGATAATACCCTACTTACTGGCATCGGAATCAGTCCTACTTTGGAGAGGGTGAAGGTCGTAAAAGTACAGTGATGGATATGCTGTCAGGCTCTCCCCACAATACACAACATTCACAAACTCATCCGACAGCTATAGCCTTCTCAGATTTGCTTATATAATCCAACTTTAGTAATGGTCAACAGTTACTCTCAAACACTGCGCAAAGCAGACATGAGTAGTTTTATAAACGTGCTGGCATGACAATTAAGATACACAGCTGGCTGGATTTCCAGTTACAATGGAGTTACCGAAGCTCTGACATCCAACTGATGACACTCGTAATTCAATGTGCCACAATTTTTCTGCAATCTAGTCATATCGAGCCATTGTCTAGGCTGCAATTAATTGTTCCTATGGAGAATTATTAAATTAAGTTGGGTGACCAGATTAAGGAAATACTGCATTGCGATTGTCCGTTGAATATTCCAGCCTCATTTCTGCAATGTTGTTGATTAGGTAGGAATCTAAAATCAGAAAAAAAAACTTGCCTGCCGACTGTATCGAAAGGCCATTCAACTTTACCCCCCTCCCCCACACACACAGCTAATAAGCGTGAGAGAAAAGTTAAATGGTAATGAAACTTTGGCTGCTCAAGATTTTTCAAAGCAAAAATTAATTTTCTGTTTTGCACCAAAGACCAGAAAATAAAAATGAGTTTCTTTTCCAGACAGATCACACCTCCAAGGGGCCAGTGAGCCATGTATTTTAAAACATACACTGGCATGTTAATCTGCTACACGCTCGAAGAATCTGCGCTATCTTATGGACACATAACTTTTCTGAATAAATGCCATTTGATACAGTTCCTAATTAAAAATATGGGTCTTATTCTTCTTCGTCACGTATCTGTAGAGAGTTGGCAATTGAGGGAATTTTGTAACGTTAATTAAGAATTTAATGTAGATCTTTGAGAACGTTCACAATAAATTTAAGTTCTTTCATTTGTACAAGTCTCCAAATTACATAGAATGTACAGCACAGAAACAGGCAGTGCGGCCCAACTGGTCCATGCCGGTGTTTATGCTCCACTCAAGCCTCCTCCCACCCTATTTAATCTAACCTTATCAACATACCCTTCTATTCCTTTCACCCTCATGTGTTTATCTAGCTTCCCCTTAAATGGATCTATACTATTCGCCTCAACTATTCCTTGTGGTAGTGAGTTCCACATCCTAACCGCTCTCTGGGTAAAGAAGTTTCTCCTGAATTCCCTATTGGATTTATTAGTCATGATGTGGAGATGCCGGTGATGGACTGGGGTTGACAATTGTAAACAATTTTACAACACCAAGTTATAGTCCAGCAATTTTATTTTAAATTCACAAGCTTTCGGAGATTTTCTCCTTCCTCAGGCAAATTTGCCTGAGGAAGGAGAAAATCTCCGAAAGCTTGTGAATTTAAAATAAAATTGCTGGACTATAACTTGGATTTATTAGTGACTATCATATTTATGGCCCCTAATTTTGGACTCCTGCACAAGTGGAAACATTTTTTCTACTTCTACCTAGTGCTTTTAGTTAATCAATCACCATTTTCAGGTAACAAGTTACCCAGCTTCTGCTCCATTGATAACTTCATTAATGTTCATGTGCCAAAAGGGGATTTACCTCATTAAATGATAGTAAATTTGCTGCCATCTGAACAATTCCTGGCTTTATGTTTGAAGATCAACAGCCAAGATCTTGGATTTGTGGTTTAACTATGGAGTCACAGGACAGACTCTGGCAGTCAGCTACAGGAAAGCACATGAGCAACACGGTTGAGCATTATTCCCACTAAAACGCTTTCTTCTTCAGGCAAAGTATCTTATGTCAAACGATATTCAAGAGACCAGATTTTAGAACCTCTGCTTAGCACAGGCCCACAGCAGTATAATAAAGATAGACAGCAAGGAAGCTACACCATTAACCCTTTGAAATGCCCACAGCACATATTCCCTATTTTAAAGAGTGTTTGCCTGAATAAGCAAAAGAGACCACCTTCAAGATGATTATCTCAAGTTCCTCAAGGATCTATTCGTGGCCCCTTCCTATTTCTCATCTACATGCTGTCCTCGGTGTCATCAACAGCTTGCATTTATAATATGCCTTCAACGTAGTGAAACATGAGGCAGGGGAGATTCAACGGCATTACCATCCTGGGGGGTCACCATTGACCAGAAACTTAACTGGACCAGCCACATAAATACTGTGGCTACAAGAGCAGGTCAGAGGCTGGGTATTCTGCGGCGAGTGACTCACCTCCTGACTCCCCAAAGCCTTTCCATCATCTACAAGGCACAAGTCAGGAGTGTGATGGAATACTCTCCACTTGCTTGGATGAGTGCAGCTCCAACAACACTCAAGAAGCTCGACACCATCCAGGACAAAGCAGCCCGCTTGATTGGCACCCCATCCACCACCGTAAACATTCACTCCCTTCACCACCGGCGCACAGTGGCTGCAGTGTGTACCATCCACAGGATGCACTGCAGCAACTCGCCAAGGCTTCTTCGACAGCTCCTCCCAAACTCACGACCTCTACCACCTGGAAGGACAAGAGCAGCAGGCACATGGGAACAACACCACCTGCATGTTCCCCTCCAAGTCACACACCATCCCGACTTGGAAATATATCGGCGTTCCTTCATTGTCGCTGGGTCAAAATCCTGGAACTCCCTTCCTAACAGCACTGTGGGAGAACCGTCACCACACGGACTGCAGCGGTTCAAGAAGGCGGCTCGCCACCACCTTCTCAAGGGCAATTAGGGATGGGCAATAAATGCCGGCCTCGCCAGCGACGCCCACATCCCATGAACGAATGAAAAAAAAATGAAGGCACGGCCACCAATGGTGGGGCGAAGGAAGTTGGAGGAACTCCTCCCGTTAGTTGTTTAATTGTCCACCACCATTCACGACTGGATGTGGCAGGACTGCAGAGCTTTGATCTGATCCGTTGGTTGTGGAATCGCTTAGCTCTGTCTATAGCATGTTGCTTCCGCTGTTTAGCATGCATGTAGTCCTGAGTTGTAGCTTCACCAGGTTGGCACCTCATTTTTAGGTACACCTGGTGCTGCTCCTCGCATGCTCTTCTACACTCCTCATTGAACCAGGGTTGATCCCCTGGCTTGTTGGTAATGGTAGAGTGTCTAGGCCCTAAGTTCTGGAATTCCCTCCCTAAAACTCAGTCTCACCACCTCTCTCCTCCTGAAGAACCTCCTTAAATCATACCTCTTTGACCAGACGCAGTGTCAATTTTTGTCTGATAACACTTTGAAGTGCCTTGGGATGATTTGCTACGTTAAAGACACTATATAAATGCAAGCTTTGTTGTTGATGATTTTGGAAGTTGTGTGGAATGAACACCAAACTATACATAAATAGGCAAGCGTTTTGTTTCAAATACCTACTTTCCCCAAGACTGCTGCAAGCTACAGATTTGTGGAAATAATAGATCCCAATTTCCATCTTTCCCCATTTAACCCAACACGGTCTCCCATCAGATTTACCAATAAAAGCTGACTACCAGTCCAATTTGGTGCACCAGTCTAATCACTACTCACCAATGCCCATTTGGTAAGATAATGGTCTCAGAAATGTTTTTCCAAGACTGCCATTACAACTGCTGAAATCCTTTGCCCAAAATGAAGCAGCATTAAGGACACCTAAAGTTTACAACAGAAACCTACTGTATGGTGAACTTGATCCAACATCCCAACTGCATGAAGTTTTGGGATATGAAATAAGTTCCACATGTTCTTCACAAATTTGTTACGGTGTTCAGGTGAAACTCCTCTGTTCATTATCTGACAGACAATACAGATAATTCATCCGAAGTGCTTTGTTAGATTAGGGCAGAAGAATTTTTTTAACTCCTTAGTCATAGCTCAGT
Organism: Heptranchias perlo; assembly: GCF_035084215.1. Lineage (NCBI taxonomy): Eukaryota > Metazoa > Chordata > Chondrichthyes > Hexanchiformes > Hexanchidae > Heptranchias > Heptranchias perlo. The sequence goes on along the minus strand of NC_090327.1, from coordinate 119,588,392 downwards.
GGTAGTACCCTCTCCTCAGAGTCAGAAGGTTGTGAGTTCAAGTCCCACTCCAGAGACCTGAGCATAAAAATCTAGGCTCACACACAGTGCAGTACTGAGGGAGTGCTGCACTGTCAGGGGTACCATCTTTCAGATGAGACGAGGCTCTGCCTGCCCTCTTAGGAATTCTCCCTGGTATCCTAGCCAATATTTATCCCTCAACCAACATCACAAACAGATTCTGATCATTAGCACATTGCTGTTTATGGGACCTTGCTGTGAGAAAATTGGCTGCTGCGTTTCCTACATTACAACAGTGACTACACTTCAAAAAGTACTTAATTGGCTGCAACGCAATTTGGGATGTCCTGAGGTTATGAAAGGCGCTATATAAATGCAACTTGTTTCTTTCTTTACACCTGGCTGAACACAGGCCAACAGTATACAAAGACTCGAGACTGGGTGTGGGGAGGGTTAAAGATCAAGAAGTATCTCAAGTTTCATGAGACATGTGGTAATAAAAATGTGTTTAGGAAGAGACCATTTGGATAGTCAGCAATCAATTCCAAGGTTTGAAGAAGGAGTTGCTTGACTAAGGCACCCGCTGTGGGGAGGGAATGAAAGAGAGAGAGAGAGAGAGGGAGCAGCATCAGTGTTCTCTTCCCCTTCAACACACACTTGGGTTACGCACAATACCTTCCTTCACATAAGATTTTATTGCACATTGTCTTCCCAGCTATATATCCTGCACTTGTGACAAGTACAACACAACAGCAAATAAAAGTGCAATTTTAAAAAAGAAGCTGGTTCTCATGACAATCATCCAAGAAATGGAGAGTTGGGTAATCAGAGGACAGGAAGATCAGATGGAGAGTTGGGTAATCAGAGGACGGAAAGATCAGATGGAGAGTTGGGTAATCAGAGGACGCGGGAAGATCAGATGGAGAGTTGGGTAATCAGAGGACGCGGGAAGATCAGATGGAGAGTTGGGTAATCAGAGGACGGGAAGATCAGATGGAGAGTTGGGTAATCAGAGGACGCGGGAAGATCAGATGGAGAGTTGGGTGGTCAGAGGACGCGGGAAGATCAGATGGAGAGTTGGGTAATCAGAGGATGGGAAGATCAGATGGAGAGTTGGGTAATCAGAGGACGGGAAGATCAGATGGAGAGTTGGGTAATCAGAGGACAGGAAGATCAGATGGAGAGTTGGGTAATCAGAGGAAGGGAAGATCAGATGGAGAGTTGGGTAATCAGAGGACAGGAAGATCAGATGGAGAGTTGGGTAATCAGAGGATGGGAAGATCAGATGGAGAGTTGGGGAATCAGAGAACGGGAAGATCAGATGGAGAGTTGGGTAATCAGAGGACTTGGGAAGATGAGATGGAGAGTTGGGTAATCAGAGGATGGGAAGATCAGATGGAGAGTTGGGTAATCAGAGGGCGGGAAGATCAGATGGAGAGTTGGGTAATCAGAGGACAGGAAGATCAGATGGAGAGTTGGGTAACCAGAGGACGCGGGAAGACCAGATGGAGAGTTGGGTAATCAGAGGATGGGAAGATCAGATGGAGAGTTGGGTAATCAGAGGACAGGAAGATCAGATGGAGAGTTGGGTAATCAGAGGACAGGAAGGTCAGATGGAGAGTTGGGTAATCAGAGAACAGGAAGTTCAGATGGAGAGTTGGGTAATCAGAGGACAGGAAGATCAGATGGAGAGTTGGGTATTCAGAGGATGGGAAGATCAGATGGAGAGTTGGGTAATCAGAGGACAGGAAGATCAGATGGAGAGTTGGGTAATCAGAGGACGCGGGAAGATCAGATGGAGAGGAGGGTAATCAGAGGACGGGAAGATGAGATGGAGAGTTGGGTAATCAGAGGACGGGAAGATCAGATGGAGAGTTGGGTAATCAGAGGACGGGAAGATCAGATGGAGAGTTGGGTAATCAGAGGACGGGAAGATCAGATGGAGAGTTGGGTAATCAGAGGACGGGAAGATCAGATGGAGAGTTGGGTAATCAGAGGACAGGAAGCTCAGATGGAGAGTTGGGTAATCAGAGGAAGGGAAGATCAGATGGAGAGTTGGGTAATCAGAGGACTCGGGAAGATCAGATGGAGAGTTGGGTAATCAGAGGATGGGAAGATCAGATGGAGAGTAGGGTAATCAGAGGGCGGGAAGATCAGATGGAGAGTTGGGTAATCAGAGGGCGGGAAGATCAGATGGAGAGTTGGGTAATCAGAGGACAGGAAGATCAGATGGAGAGTTGGGTAATCAGAGGACGGGAAGATCAGATGGAGAGTTGGGTGGTCAGAGGACGCGGGAAGATCAGATGGAGAGTTGGGTAATCAGAGGATGGGAAGATCAGATGGAGAGTTGGGTAATCAGAGGACGGGAAGATCAGATGGAGAGTTGGGTAATCAGAGGACAGGAAGATCAGATGGAGAGTTGGGTAATCAGAGGACGGGAAGATCAGATGGAGAGTTGGGTAATCAGAGGACAGGAAGATCAGATGGAGAGTTGGGTAATCAGAGGATGGGAAGATCAGATGGAGAGTTGGGTAATCAGAGAACGGGAAGATCAGATGGAGAGTTGGGTAATCAGAGGACTCGGGAAGATGAGATGGAGAGTTGGGTAATCAGAGGATGGGAAGATCAGATGGAGAGTTGGGTAATCAGAGGGCGGGAAGATCAGATGGAGAGTTGGGTAATCAGAGGACAGGAAGATCAGACGGAGAGTTGGGTAATCAGACGATGCGGGAAGACCAGATGGAGAGTTGGGTGGTCAGAGGATACGGGAAGATCAGATGGAGAGTTGGGTAATCAGAGGATGGGAAGATCAGATGGAGAGTTGGGTAATCAGAGGACAGGAAGATCAGATGGAGAGTTGGGTAATCAGAGAACAGGAAGATCAGATGGAGAGTTGGGTAATCAGAGGACACGGGAAGATCAGATGGAGAGTTGGGTAATCAGAGGATGGGAAGATCAGATGGAGAGTTGGGTAATCAGAGGACAGGAAGATCAGATGGAGAGTTGGGTAATCAGAGGACGCGGGAAGATCAGATGGAGAGTTGGGTAATCAGAGGACGGGAAGATCAGATGGAGAGTTGGGTAATCAGAGGACGGGAAGATCAGATGGAGAGTTGGGTCATCAGAGGATGGGAAGATCAGATGGAGAGTTGGGTAATCAGAGGACGGGAAGATCAGATGGAGAGTTGGGTAATCAGAGGACGGGAAGATCAGATGGAGAGTTGGGTAATCAGAGGACGGGAAGATCAGATGGAGAGTTGGGTAATCAGAGGACAGGAAGATCAGATGGAAAGTTGGGTAATCAGAGGAAGGGAAGATCAGATGGAGAGTTGGGTAATCAGAGGACGGGAAGATCAGATGGAGAGTTGGGTGGTCAGAGGACAGGAAGATCAGATGGAGAGTTGTGTAATCAGAGGACGCGGGAAGATCAGATGGAGAGTTGGGTAATCAGAGGATGGGAAGATCAGATGGAGAGTTGGGTAATCAGAGGACAGGAAGATCAGATGGAGAGTCGGGTAATCAGAGAAGGGAAGATCAGATGGAGAGTTGGGTGGTCAGAGGGCGGGAAGATCAGATGGAGAGTTGGGTAATAAAAGGACAGGAGGATCAGATGGAGAGTTGGGGAATCAGAGGGCGGGAAGATCAGATGGAGAGTTGGGTAATCAGAGGACAGGAAGATCAGATGGAGAGTTGGGTAATCAGAGGACAGGAAGATCAGATGGAGAGTTGGGTAATCAGAGGACGCGGAAAGATCAGATGGAGAGTTGGGTAATCAGAGGACGGGAAGATCAGATGGAGAGTTGGGTAATCAGAGGAAGGGAAGATCAGATGGAGAGTTGGGCAATCAGAGGACGCGGGAAGATCAGATGGAGAGTTGGGTAATCAGAGGACGGGAAGATTAGATGGAGAGTTGGGTAATCAGAGGACGGGAAGATCAGATGGAGAGTTGGGTAATCAGAGGACAGGAAGATCATATGGAAAGTTGGGTAATCAGAGGACGGGAAGATCAGATGGAGAGTTGGGTAATCAGAGGACGGGAAGATCAGATGGAGAGTTGGGTGGTCAGAGGACAGGAAGATCAGATGGAGAGTTGGGTAATCAGAGGACGGGAAGATCAGATGGAGAGTTGGGTAATCAGAGGACGCGGGAAGATCAGATGGAGAGTTGGGTAATCAGAGGACAGGAAGATCAGATGGAGAGTTGGGTAATCAGAGGACGGGAAGATCAGATGGAGAGTTGGGTGGTCAGAGGACGGGAAGATCAGATGGAGAGTTGGGTAATAAAAGGACAGGATGATCAGATGGAGAGTTGGGTCATCAGAGGATGGGAAGATCAAATGGAGAGTTGGGTAATCAGAGGATGGGAAGATCAGATGGAGAGTTGGGTAATCAGAGGACAGGAAGATCAGATGGAGAGTTGTGTAATCAGAGGACAGGAAGATCAGATGGAGAGTTGGGTAATCAGAGGACGGGAAGATCAGATGGAGAGTTGGGTAATCAGAGGGCGGGAACATCAGATGGAGAGTTGGGTAATAAAAGGACAGGAAGATCAGATGGAGAGTTGGGTAATCAGAGGATGGGAAGATCAGATGGAGAGTTGGGTGGTCAGAGGACGCGGGAAGATCAGATGGAGAGTTGGGTAATCAGAGGACAGGAAGATCAGATGGAGAGTTGGGTAATCAGAGGACGGGAAGATCAGATGGAGAGTTGGGTAATCAGAGGACGCGGGAAGATCAGATGGAGAGTTGGGTAAACAGAGGACGCGGGAAGATCAGATGGAGAGTTGGGTAATCAGAGGACAGGAAGATCAGATGGAGAGTTGGGTAATCAGAGGACAGGAAGATCAGATGGAGAGTTGGGTAATCAGAGGACGGGAAGATCAGATGGAGAGTTGGGTAATCAGAGGACAGGAAGATCAGATGGAGAGTTGGGTAATCAGAGGACGGGAAGATCAGATGGAGAGTTGGGTAATCAGAGGACAGGAAGATCAGATGGAGAGTTGGGTAATCAGAGGACGGGAAGATCAGATGGAGAGTTGGGTAATCAGAGGACGCGGGAAGATCAGATGGAGAGTTGGGTAAACAGAGGACGCGGGAAGATCAGATGGAGAGTTGGGTGGTCAGAGGACACGGGAAGATCAGATGGAGAGTTGAGTGGTCAGAGGGCGGGAAGATCAGATGGAGAGTTGGGTAATAAAAGGACAGGATGATCAGATGGAGAGTTGGGTAATCAGAGGACGGGAAGATCAGATGGAGAGTTGGGTAATCAGAGGACAGGAAGATCAGATGGAGAGTTGGGTAATCAGAGGACAGGAAGATCAGATGGAGAGTTGGGTAATCAGAGGACAGGAAGATCAGATGGAGAGTTGGGTAATCAGAGGACGGGAAGATCAGATGGAGAGTTGGGTAATCAGAGGACAGGAAGATCAGATGGAGAGTTGGGTAATCAGAGGACGGGAAGATCAGATGGAGAGTTGGGTGGTCAGAGGACGGGAAGATCAGATGGAGAGTTGGGTAATAAAAGGACAGGATGATCAGATGGAGAGTTGGGTCATCAGAGGATGGGAAGATCAAATGGAGAGTTGGGTAATCAGAGGACAGGAAGATCAGATGGAGAGTTGTGTAATCAGAGGACAGGAAGATCAGATGGAGAGTTGGGTAATCAGAGGACGGGAAGATCAGATGGAGAGTTGGGTAATCAGAGGGCGGGAACATCAGATGGAGAGTTGGGTAATAAAAGGAAAGGAAGATCAGATGGAGAGTTGGGTAATCAGAGGATGGGAAGATCAGATGGAGAGTTGGGTGGTCAGAGGACGCGGGAAGATCAGATGGAGAGTTGGGTAATCAGAGGACAGGAAGATCAGATGGAGAGTTGGGTAATCAGAGAACGCGGGAAGATCAAATGGAGAGTTGGGTAATCAGAGGATGGGAAGATCAGATGGAGAGTTGGGTAATCAGAGGACGCGGGAAGATCAGATGGAGAGTTGGGTAATCAGAGGATGGGAAGATCAGATGGAGAGTTGGGTGGTCAGAGGACGCGGGAAGGTCAGATGGAGAGTTGGGTAATCAGAGGACAGGAAGATCAGATGGAGAGTTGGGTAATCAGAGGACTCGGGAAGATCAGATGTAGAGTTGGGTAATCAGAGGACGGGAAGATCAGATGGAGAGTTGGGTAATCAGAGAGTTGGGTAATCAGAGGACGGGAAGATCAGATGGAGAGTTGGGTAATCAGAGGACGGGAAGATCAGATGGAGAGTTGGGTAATCAGAGGACAGGAAGATCAGATGGAAAGTTGGGTAATCAGAGGAAGGGAAGATCAGATGGAGAGTTGGGTAATCAGAGGACGGGAAGATCAGATGGAGAGTTGGGTGGTCAGAGGACAGGAAGATCAGATGGAGAGTTGTGTAATCAGAGGACGCGGGAAGATCAGATGGAGAGTTGGGTAATCAGAGGATGGGAAGATCAGATGGAGAGTCGGGTAATCAGAGAAGGGAAGATCAGATGGAGAGTTGGGTAATCAGAGGACAGGAAGATCAGATGGAGAGTTGGGTAATCAGAGGACAGGAAGATCAGATGGAGAGTTGGGTAATCAGAGGACAGGAAGATCAGATGGAGAGTTGGGTAATCAGAGGACGGGAAGATCAGGTGGAGAGTTGGGTAATCAGAGGATGGGAAGATCAGATGGAGAGTTGGGTAATCAGAGGACGGGAAGATCAGATGGAGAGTTGGGTAATCAGAGGACGCGGGAAGATCAGATGGAGAGTTGGGTAATCAGAGGACGCGGGAAGATCAGATGGAGAGTTGGGTGGTCAGAGGACACGGGAAGATCAGATGGAGAGTTGGGTAATCAGAGGGCGGGAAGATCAGATGGAGAGTTGGGTAATCAGAGGACAGGAAGATCAGATGGAGAGTTGGGTAATCAGAGGGCGGGAAGATCAGATGGAGAGTTGGGTAATCAGAGGACAGGAAGATCAGATGGAGAGTTGGGTAATCAGAGGACGGGAAGATCAGATGGAGAGTTGGGTAATCAGAGGACGGGAAGATCAGATGGAGAGTTGGGTAATCAGAGGACGGGAAGATCAGATGGAGAGTTGGGTAATCAGAGGACGGGAAGATCAGATGGAGAGTTGGGAAATCAGAGGACGCGGGAAGATCAGATGGAGAGTTGGGTAATCAGAGGACGCGGGAAGATCAGATGGAGAGTTGGGTGGTCAGAGGACACGGGAAGATCAGATGGAGAGTTGGGTGGTCAGAGGGCGGGAAGATCAGATGGAGAGTTGGGTAATAAAAGGACAGGATGATCAGATGGAGAGTTGGGTTATCAGAGGGCGGGAAGATCAGATGGAGAGTTGGGTAATCAGAGGACAGGAAGATCAGATGGAGAGTTGGGTAATCAGAGGACAGGAAGATCAGATGGAGAGTTGGGTAATCAGAGGACGCGGAAAGATCAGATGGAGAGTTGGGTAATCAGAGGACGGGAAGATCAGATGGAGAGTTGGGTAATCAGAGGAAGGGAAGATCAGATGGAGAGTTGGGTAATCAGAGGACGCGGGAAGATCAGATGGAGAGTTGGGTAATCAGAGGACGGGAAGATTAGATGGAGAGTTGGGTAATCAGAGGACGGGAAGATCAGATGGAGAGTTGGGTAATCAGAGGACAGGAAGATCATATGGAAAGTTGGGTAATCAGAGGACGGGAAGATCAGATGGAGAGTTGGGTAATCAGAGGACGGGTAGATCAGATGGAGAGTTGGGTGGTCAGAGGACAGGAAGATCAGATGGAGAGTTGGGTAATCAGAGGACGGGAAGATCAGATGGAGAGTTGGGTAATCAGAGGACGCGGGAAGATCAGATGGAGAGTTGGGTAATCAGAGGACGGGAAGATCAGATGGAGAGTTGGGTAATCAGAGGAAGGGAAGATCAGATGGAGAGTTGGGTAATCAGAGGACGGGAAGATCAGATGGAGAGTTGGGTAATCAGAGGACAGGAAGATCAGATGGAGAGTTGGGTAATCAGAGGACAGGAAGATCAGATGGAGAGTTGGGTAATCAGAGGACAGGAAGATCAGATGGAGAGTTGGGTAATCAGAGGACAGGAAGATCAGATGGAGAGTTGGGTAATCAGAGGACGGGAAGATCAGATGGAGAGTTGGGTAATCAGAGGACAGGAAGATCAGATGGAGAGTTGGGTAATCAGAGGACGGGAAGATCAGATGGAGAGTTGGGTGGTCAGAGGACGGGAAGATCAGATGGAGAGTTGGGTAATAAAAGGACAGGATGATCAGATGGAGAGTTGGGTAATCAGAGGATGGGAAGATCAAATGGAGAGTTGGGTAATCAGAGGACAGGAAGATCAGATGGAGAGTTGGGTAATCAGAGGACAGGAAGATCAGATGGAGAGTTGGGTAATCAGAGGACGTGAAGATCAGATGGAGAGTTGGGTAATCAGAGGGCGGGAACATCAGATGGAGAGTTGGGTAATAAAAGGACAGGAAGATCAGATGGTGAGTTGGGTAATCAGAGGATGGGAAGATCAGATGGAGAGTTGGGTAATCAGAGGACGGGAAGATCAGATGGAGAGTTGGGTAATCAGAGGACAGGAAGATCAGATGGAGAGTTGGGTAATCAGAGGACGCGGGAAGATCAAATGGAGAGTTGGGTAATCAGAGGAAGGGAAGATCAGATGGAGAGTTGGGTAATCAGAGGACGCGGGAAGATCAAATGGAGAGTTGGGTAATCAGAGGATGGGAAGATCAGATGGAGAGTTGGGTGGTCAGAGGACGCGGGAAGATCAGATGGAGAGTTGGGTAATCAGAGGACAGGAAGATCAGATGGAGAGTTGGGTGGTCAGAGGACGCGGGAAGATCAGATGGAGAGTTGGGTAATCAGAGGACAGGAAGATCAGATGGAGAGTTGTGTTATCAGAGGACGGGAAGATCAGATCGACAGTTGGGGAATCAGAGGACAGGAAGATCAGATGGAGAGTTGGGTAATCAGAGGATTCGGGAAGATCAGATGGAGAGTTGGGTAATCAGAGGACGCGGGAAGATCAGTTCGAGAGTTGGGTAATCAGAGGATGGGAAGATCAGATGGAGAGTTGGGGAATCAGAGGACGGGAAGATCAGATGGAGAGTTGGGTAATCAGAGGACGGGAAGATCAGATGGAGAGTTGGGTAATCAGTGGATGGGAAGATCAGATGGAGAGTTGGGTAATCAGAGGACGGGAAGATCAGATGGAGAGTTGGGTAATCAGAGGACGCGGGAAGATCAGATGGAGAGTTGGGTAATCAGAGGACAGGAAGATCAGATGGAGAGTTGGGTAATCAGAGGACGGGAAGATCAGATGGAGAGTTGGGTAATCAGAGGACGGGAAGATCAGATGGAGAGTTGGGTAATCAGAGGACGGGAAGATCACATGGAGAATTGGGTAATCAGAGGACGCGGGAAGATCAGATGGAGAGTTGGGTAATCAGAGGACGCGGGAAGATCAGATGGAGAGTTGGGTGGTCAGAGGACACGGGAAGATCAGATGGAGAGTTGAGTGGTCAGAGGGCGGGAAGATCAGATGGAGAGTTGGGTAATAAAAGGACAGGATGATCAGATGGAGAGTTGGGTAATCAGAGGGCGGGAAGATCAGATGGAGAGTTGGGTAATCAGAGGACAGGAAGATCAGATGGAGAGTTGGGTAATCAGAGGACAGGAAGATCAGATGGAGAGTTGGGTAATCAGAGGACAGGAAGATCAGATGGAGAGTTGGGTAATCAGAGGACAGGAAGATCAGATGGAGAGTTGGGTAATCAGAGGACGGGAAGATCAGATGGAGAGTTGGGTAATCAGAGGACAGGAAGATCAGATGGAGAGTTGGGTAATCAGAGGACGGGAAGATCAGATGGAGAGTTGGGTGGTCAGAGGACGGGAAGATCAGATGGAGAGTTGGGTAATAAAAGGACAGGATGATCAGATGGAGAGTTGGGTAATCAGAGGATGGGAAGATCAAATGGAGAGTTGGGTAATCAGAGGACAGGAAGATCAGATGGAGAGTTGGGTAATCAGAGGACAGGAAGATCAGATGGAGAGTTGGGTAATCAGAGGACGGGAAGATCAGATGGAGAGTTGGGTCATCAGAGGGCGGGAAGATCAGATGGAGAGTTGGGTAATCAGAGGACAGGAAGATCAGATGGAGAGTTGGGTAATCAGAGGACGGGAAGATCAGATGGAGAGTTGGGTGGTCAGAGGACGGGAAGATCAGATGGAGAGTTGGGTAATAAAAGGACAGGATGATCAGATGGAGAGTTGGGTAATCAGAGGATGGGAAGATCAAATGGAGAGTTGGGTAATCAGAGGACAGGAAGATCAGATGGAGAGTTGGGTAATCAGAGGACAGGAAGATCAGATGGAGAGTTGGGTAATCAGAGGACGTGAAGATCAGATGGAGAGTTGGGTAATCAGAGGGCGGGAACATCAGATGGAGAGTTGGGTAATAAAAGGACAGGAAGATCAGATGGTGAGTTGGGTAATCAGAGGATGGGAAGATCAGATGGAGAGTTGGGTAATCAGAGGACGGGAAGATCAGATGGAGAGTTGGGTAATCAGAGGACAGGAAGATCAGATGGAGAGTTGGGTAATCAGAGGACGCGGGAAGATCAAATGGAGAGTTGGGTAATCAGAGGAAGGGAAGATCAGATGGAGAGTTGGGTAATCAGAGGACGCGGGAAGATCAAATGGAGAGTTGGGTAATCAGAGGATGGGAAGATCAGATGGAAAGTTGGGTGGTCAGAGGACGCGGGAAGATCAGATGGAGAGTTGGGTAATCAGAGGACAGGAAGATCAGATGGAGAGTTGGGTGGTCAGAGGACGCGGGAAGATCAGATGGAGAGTTGGGTAATCAGAGGACAGGAAGATCAGATGGAGAGTTGTGTTATCAGAGGACGGGAAGATCAGATCGACAGTTGGGGAATCAGAGGACAGGAAGATCAGATGGAGAGTTGGGTAATCAGAGGATTCGGGAAGATCAGATGGAGAGTTGGGTAATCAGAGGACGCGGGAAGATCAGTTCGAGAGTTGGGTAATCAGAGGATGGGAAGATCAGATGGAGAGTTGGGGAATCAGAGGACGGGAAGATCAGATGGAGAGTTGGGTAATCAGAGGACGGGAAGATCAGATGGAGAGTTGGGTAATCAGTGGATGGGAAGATCAGATGGAGAGTTGGGTAATCAGAGGACGGGAAGATCAGATGGAGAGTTGGGTAATCAGAGGACGCGGGAAGATCAGATGGAGAGTTGGGTAATCAGAGGACAGGAAGATCAGATGGAGAGTTGGGTAATCAGAGGACGGGAAGATCAGATGGAGAGTTGGGTAATCAGAGGACTCGGGAAGATAAGATGGAGAGTTGGGTAATCAGAGGACGGGAAGATCAGATGGAGAGTTGGGTAATCAGAGGACGGGAAGATCAGATGGAGAGTTGGGTAATCAGAGGACGGGAAGATCACATGGAGAATTGGGTAATCAGAGGACGCGGGAAGATCAGATGGAGAGTTGGGTAATCAGAGGACGCGGGAAGATCAGATGGAGAGTTGGGTGGTCAGAGGACACGGGAAGATCAGATGGAGAGTTGAGTGGTCAGAGGGCGGGAAGATCAGATGGAGAGTTGGGTAATAAAAGGACAGGATGATCAGATGGAGAGTTGGGTAATCAGAGGGCGGGAAGATCAGATGGAGAGTTGGGTAATCAGAGGACAGGAAGATCAGATGGAGAGTTGGGTAATCAGAGGACAGGAAGATCAGATGGAGAGTTGGGTAATCAGAGGACAGGAAGATCAGATGGAGAGTTGGGTAATCAGAGGACAGGAAGATCAGATGGAGAGTTGGGTAATCAGAGGACGGGAAGATCAGATGGAGAGTTGGGTAATCAGAGGACAGGAAGATCAGATGGAGAGTTGGGTAATCAGAGGACGGGAAGATCAGATGGAGAGTTGGGTGGTCAGAGGACGGGAAGATCAGATGGAGAGTTGGGTAATAAAAGGACAGGATGATCAGATGGAGAGTTGGGTAATCAGAGGATGGGAAGATCAAATGGAGAGTTGGGTAATCAGAGGACAGGAAGATCAGATGGAGAGTTGGGTAATCAGAGGACAGGAAGATCAGATGGAGAGTTGGGTAATCAGAGGACGGGAAGATCAGATGGAGAGTTGGGTCATCAGAGGGCGGGAACATCAGATGGAGAGTTGGGTAATAAAAGGAGAGGAAGATCAGATGGAGAGTTGGGTAATCAGAGGATGGGAAGATCAGATGGAGAGTTGGGTAATCAGAGGACGGGAAGATCAGATGGAGAGTTGGGTAATCAGAGGACAGGAAGATCAGATGGAGAGTTGGGTAATCAGAGGACGCGGGAAGATCAAATGGAGAGTTGGGTAATCAGAGGAAGGGAAGATCAGATGGAGAGTTGGGTAATCAGAGGACGCGGGAAGATCAAATGGAGAGTTGGGTAATCAGAGGATGGGAAGATCAGATGGAGAGTTGGGTGGTCAGAGGACGCGGGAAGATCAGATGGAGAGTTGGGTCATCAGAGGACAGGAAGATCAGATGGAGAGTTGGGTGGTCAGAGGACGCGGGAAGATCAGATGGAGAGTTGGGTAATCAGAGGACAGGAAGATCAGATGGAGAGTTGTGTTATCAGAGGACGGGAAGATCAGATGGAGAGTTGGGGAATCAGAGGACAGGAAGATCAGATGGAGAGTTGGGTAATCAGAGGACGCGGGAAGATCAGTTCGAGAGTTGGGTAATCAGAGGATGGGAAGATCAGATGGAGAGTTGGGTAATCAGAGGACGGGAAGATCAGATGGAGAGTTGGGTAATCAGAGGACGGGAAGATCAGATGGAGAGTTGGGTAATCAGTGGATGGGAAGATCAGATGGAGAGTTGGGTAATCAGAGGACGGGAAGATCAGATGGAGAGTTGGGTAATCAGAGGACGCGGGAAGATCAGATGGAGAGTTGGGTAATCAGAGGACAGGAAGATCAGATGGAGAGTTGGGTAATCAGAGGACGGGAAGATCAGATGGAGAGTTGGGTAATCAGAGGACTCGGGAAGATCAGATGGAGAGTTGGGTAATCAGAGGATGGGAAGATCAGATGGAGAGTTGGGTAATCAGAGGACGGGAAGATCAGATGGAGAGTTGGGTAATCAGAGGACGGGAAGATCAGATGGAGAGTTGGGTAATCAGAGGACGCGGGAAGATCAGATGGAGAGTTGGGTAATCAGAGGACGCGGGAAGATCAGATGGAGAGTTGGGTGGTCAGAGGACACGGGAAGATCAGATGGAGAGTTGGGTGGTCAGAGGGCGGGAAGATCAGATGGAGAGTTGGGTAATAAAAGGACAGGATGATCAGATGGAGAGTTGGGTAATCAGAGGGCGGGAAGATCAGATGGAGAGTTGGGTAATCAGAGGACAGGAAGATCAGATGGAGAGTTGGGTAATCAGAGGACTCGGGAAGATCAGATGGAGAGTTGGGTGGTCAGAGGACGGGAAGATCAGATGGAGAGTTGGGAAATAAAAGGACAGGATGATCAGATGGAGAGTTGGGTAATCAGAGGATGGGAAGATCAAATGGAGAGTTGGGTAATCAGAGGACAGGAAGATCAGATGGAGAGTTGGGTAATCAGAGGACAGGAAGATCAGATGGAGAGTTGGGTAATCAGAGGACGGGAAGATCAGATGGAGAGTTGGGTAATCAGAGGGCGGGAACATCAGATGGAGAGTTGGGTAATAAAAGGACAGGAAGATCAGATGGAGAGTTGGGTAATCAGAGGATGGGAAGATCAGATGGAGAGTTGGGTAATCAGAGGACAGGAAGATCAGATGGAGAGTTGGGTAATCAGAGGATGGGAAGATCAGATGGAGAGTTGGGTAATCAGAGGACGGGAAGATCAGATGGAGAGTTGGGTAATCAGAGGACGCGGGAAGATCAGATGGAGAGTTGGGTAATCAGAGGACAGGAAGATCAGATGGAGAGTTGGGTAATCAGAGGACGGGAAGATCAGATGGAGAGTTGGGTAATCAAAGGACTCGGGAAGATCAGATGGAGAGTTGGGTAATCAGAGGACGGGAAGATCAGATGGAGAGTTGGGTAATCAGAGGACGGGAAGATCAGATGGAGAGTTGGGTAATCAGAGGACAGGAAGATCAGATGGAGAGTTGGGTAATCAGAGGACGCGGGAAGACCAGATGGAGAGTTGGGTGGTCTGAGGACACGGGAACTCAGATGGAGAATTGGGTAATCAGAGGACAGGATGATCAGATGGAGAGTTGGGTCATCAGAGGATGGGAAAATCAGATGGAGAGTTGGGTAATCAGAGGACAGGAAGATCAGATGGAGAGTTGGGTCATCAGAGGACAGGAAGATCAGATGGAGAGTTGGGTCATCAGAGGATGGGAAGATCAGATGGAGAGTTGGGTAATCAGAGGACGGGAAGATCAGATGGAGAGTTGGGTAATCAGAGGACGGGAAGATCAGATGGAGAGTTGGGTAATCAGAGGACGGGAAGATCAGATGGAGAGTTGGGTAATCAGAGGACGGGAAGATCAGATGGAGAGTTGGGTAATCAGAGGACAGGAAGATCAGATGGAGATTTGGGTAATCAGAGGACGGGAAGATCAGATGGAGAGTTGGGTAATCAGAGGATGGGAAGATCAGATGGAGAGTTGGGTAATCAGAGGACGCGGGATGATCAGATGGAGAGTTGGGTGGTCAGAGGACGGGAAGATCAGATGGAGAGTTGGGTAATCAGAGGACGCGGGAAGATCATATGGAGAGTTGGGTGGTCAGAGGACGGGAAGATCAGATGGAGAGTTGGGTGGTCAGAGGACGGGAAGATCAGATGTAGAGTTGGGTAATCAGAGGACGCGGGAAGATCAGATGGAGAGTTGGGTAATCAGAGGACGCAGGAAGATCAGATGGAGAGTTGGGTAATCAGAGGATGGGAAGATCAGATGGAGAGTTGGGTAATCAGAGGACAGGAAGATCAGATGTAGAGTTGGGTAATCAGAGGATGGGAAGATCAGATGGAGAGTTGGGTGGTCAAAGGACGCGGGAAGATCAGATGGAGAGTTGGGTAATCAGAGGACAGGAAGATCAGATGGAGAGTTGGGTGGTCAGAGGACGCGGGAATATCAGATGGAGAGTTGAGTAATCAGAGGACGGGAAGATCAGATGGAGAGTTGGGTAATCAGAGGATGGGAAGATCAGATGGAGAGTTGGGTCATCAGAGGACTCGGGAAGATCAGATGGAGAGTTGGGTAATCAGAGGACGGGAAGATCAGATGGAGAGTTGGATAATCAGAGGACAGGAAGATCAGATGGAGAGTTGGGTAATCAGAGGACAGGAAGATCAGATGGAGAGTTGGGTAATCAGAGGACAGGAAGATCAGATGGAGAGTTGGGTAATCAGAGGACGGGAAGATCAGATGGAGAGTTGGGTAATCAGAGGATGGGAAGATCAGATGGAGAGTTGGGTAATCAGAGGACTCGGGAAGATCAGATGGAAAGTTGGGTAATCAGAGGACGGGAAGATCAGATGGAGAGTTGGGTGGTCAGAGGACAGGAAGATCAGATGGAGAGTTGGGTAATCAGAGGACGGGAAGATCAGATGGAGAGTTGGGTGGTCAGAGGACAGGAAGATCAGATGGAGAGTTGGGTAATCAGAGGACGGGAAGATCAGATGGAGAGTTGCGTTATCAGAGGACGGGAAGATCAGATGGAGAGTTGGGTAATCAGAGGACGGGAAGATCAGATGGAGACTTGGGTAATCAGAGGACAGGAAGATCAGATGGAGAGTTGGGTAATCAGAGGACAGGAAGATCAGATGGAGAGTTGGGTAATCAGAGGATGGGAAGATCAGATGGAGAGTTGGGTAATCAGAGGACGCGGGAAGATCAGATGGAGAGTTGGGTAATCAGAGGACAGGCAGATCAGATGGAGAGTTGGGTAATCAGAGGACGCGGGAAGATCAGATGGAGAGTTGGGTAATCAGAGGACGGGAAGATCAGATGGAGAGTTGGGTAATCAGAGGACGGGAAGATCAGATGGAGAGTTGGGTAATCAGAGGACGGGAAGATCAGATGGAGAGTTGGGTAATAAAAGGACAGGATGATCAGATGGAGAGTTGGGTAATCAGAGGATGGGCAGATCAGATGGAGAGTTGGGTAATAAAAGGACAGGATGATCAGATGGAGAGTTGGGTAATCAGAGGATGGGCAGATCAGATGGAGAGTTGG
Source organism: Heptranchias perlo (assembly GCF_035084215.1). Taxonomy (NCBI): domain Eukaryota; kingdom Metazoa; phylum Chordata; class Chondrichthyes; order Hexanchiformes; family Hexanchidae; genus Heptranchias; species Heptranchias perlo. The sequence continues at coordinate 119,572,124 of NC_090327.1, read as the reverse complement.
GTAATAAAAGGACAGGATGATCAGATGGAGAGTTGGGTAATCAGAGGATGGGAAGATCAGATGGAGAGTTGGGTAATCAGAGGACAGGAAGATCAGATGGAGAGTTGGGTAATCAGAGGACAGGAAGATCAGATGGAGAGTTGGGTAATCAGAGGACGGGAAGATCAGATGGAGAGTTGGGTAATCAGAGGGCGGGAACATCAGATGGAGAGTTGGGTAATAAAAGGACAGGAAGATCAGATGGAGAGTTGGGTAATCAGAGGATGGGAAGATCAGATGGAGAGTTGGGTAATCAGAGGACGGGAAGATCAGATGGAGAGTTGGGTAATCAGAGGACAGGAAGATCAGATGGAGAGTTGGGTAATCAGAGGACGCGGGAAGATCAAATGGAGAGTTGGGTAATCAGAGGAAGGGAAGATCAGATGGAGAGTTGGGTAATCAGAGGACGCGGGAAGATCAAATGGAGAGTTGGGTAATCAGAGGATGGGAAGATCAGATGGAGAGTTGGGTGGTCGGAGGACGCGGGAAGATCAGATGGAGAGTTGGGTAATCAGAGGACAGGAAGATCAGATGGAGAGTTGGGTGGTCAGAGGACGCGGGAAGATCAGATGGAGAGTTGGGTAATCAGAGGACAGGAAGATCAGATGGAGAGTTGTGTTATCAGAGGACGGGAAGATCAGATGGAGAGTTGGGGAATCAGAGGACAGGAAGATCAGATGGAGAGTTGGGTACTCAGAGGACTCGGGAAGATCAGATGGAGAGTTGGGTAATCAGAGGACGCGGGAAGACCAGATGGAGAGTTGGGTGGTCAGAGGACACGGGAACTCAGATGGAGAGTTGGGTAATCAGAGGACAGGATGATCAGATGGAGAGTTGGGTAATCAGAGGACGGGAAAATCAGATGGAGAGTTTGGTAATCAGAGGACAGGAAGATCAGATGGAGAGTTGGGTAATCAGAGGACAGGAAGATCAGATGGAGAGTTGGGCAATCAGAGGATGGGAAGATCAGATGGAGAGTTGGGTAATCAGAGGACGGGAAGATCAGATGGAGAGTTGGGTATTCAGAGGACGGGAAGATCAGATGGAGAGTTGGGTAATCAGAGGACGGGAAGATCAGATGGAGAGTTGGGTAATCAGAGGACGGGAAGATCAGATGGAGAGTTGGGTAATCAGAGGACGGGAAGATCAGATGGAGAGTTGGGTAATCAGAGGACAGGAAGATCAGATGGAGATTTGGGTGGTCAGAGGACGGGAAGATCAGATGGAGAGTTGGGTAATCAGAGGATGGGAAGATCAGATGGAGAGTTGGGTAATCAGAGGACGGGAAGATCAGATGGAGAGTTGGGTAATCAGAGGACGGGAAGATCAGATGGAGAGTTGGGTAATCAGAGGATGGGAAGATCAGATGGAGAGTTGGGTAATCAGAGGACGTGGGATGATCAGATGGAGAGTTGGGTGGTCAGAGGACGGGAAGATCAGATGGAGAGTTGGGTAATCAGAGGACGCGGGAAGATCATATGGAGAGTTGGGTGGTCAGAGGACGGGAAGATCAGATGGAGAGTTGGGGGGTCAGAGGACGGGAAGATCAGATGGAGAGTTGGGTAATCAGAGGACGCGGGAAGATCAGATGGAGAGTTGGGTAATCAGAGGACGCAGGAAGATCAGATGGAGAGTTGGGTAATCAGAGGATGGGAAGATCAGATGGAGAGTTGGGTAATCAGAGGACAGGAAGATCAGATGGAGAGTTGGGTAATCAGAGGATGGGAAGATCAGATGGAGAGTTGGGTGGTCAAAGGACGCGGGAAGATCAGATGGAGAGTTGGGTAATCAGAGGACAGGAAGATCAGATGGAGAGTTGGGTGGTCAGAGGACGCGGGAAGATCAGATGGAGAGTTGAGTAATCAGAGGACGGGAAGATCAGATGGAGAGTTGGGTAATCAGAGGATGGGAAGATCAGATGGAGAGTTGGGTCATCAGAGGACTCGGGAAGATCAGATGGAGAGTTGGGTAATCAGAGGACGGGAAGATCAGATGGAGAGTTGGATAATCAGAGGACAGGAAGATCAGATGGAGAGTTGGGTAATCAGAGGACAGGAAGATCAGATGGAGAGTTGGGTAATCAGAGGACAGGAAGATCAGATGGAGAGTTGGGTGTTCAGAGGACGCGGGAAGATCATATGGAGAGTTGGGTGGTCAGAGGACGGGAAGATCAGATGGAGAGTTGGGTGGTCAGAGGACGGGAAGATCAGATGTAGAGTTGGGTAATCAGAGGACGCGGGAAGATCAGATGGAGAGTTGGGTAATCAGAGGACGCAGGAAGATCAGATGGAGAGTTGGGTAATCAGAGGATGGGAAGATCAGATGGAGAGTTGGGTAATCAGAGGACAGGAAGATCAGATGTAGAGTTGGGTAATCAGAGGATGGGAAGATCAGATGGAGAGTTGGGTGGTCAAAGGACGCGGGAAGATCAGATGGAGAGTTGGGTAATCAGAGGACAGGAAGATCAGATGGAGAGTTGGGTGGTCAGAGGACGCGGGAATATCAGATGGAGAGTTGAGTAATCAGAGGACGGGAAGATCAGATGGAGAGTTGGGTAATCAGAGGATGGGAAGATCAGATGGAGAGTTGGGTCATCAGAGGACTCGGGAAGATCAGATGGAGAGTTGGGTAATCAGAGGACGGGAAGATCAGATGGAGAGTTGGATAATCAGAGGACAGGAAGATCAGATGGAGAGTTGGGTAATCAGAGGACAGGAAGATCAGATGGAGAGTTGGGTAATCAGAGGACAGGAAGATCAGATGGAGAGTTGGGTAATCAGAGGACGGGAAGATCAGATGGAGAGTTGGGTAATCAGAGGACGGGAAGATCAGATGGAGAGTTGGGTGATCAGAGGACGGGAAGATCAGATGGAGAGTTGGGTAATCAGAGGATGGGAAGATCAGATGGAGAGTTGGGTAATCAGAGGACTCGGGAAGATCAGATGGAAAGTTGGGTAATCAGAGGACGGGAAGATCAGATGGAGAGTTGGGTGGTCAGAGGACAGGAAGATCAGATGGAGAGTTGGGTAATCAGAGGACGGGAAGATCAGATGGAGAGTTGGGTGGTCAGAGGACAGGAAGATCAGATGGAGAGTTGGGTAATCAGAGGACGGGAAGATCAGATGGAGAGTTGCGTTATCAGAGGACGGGAAGATCAGATGGAGAGTTGGGTAATCAGAGGACGGGAAGATCAGATGGAGACTTGGGTAATCAGAGGACAGGAAGATCAGATGGAGAGTTGGGTAATCAGAGGACAGGAAGATCAGATGGAGAGTTGGGTAATCAGAGGATGGGAAGATCAGATGGAGAGTTGGGTAATCAGAGGACGCGGGAAGATCAGATGGAGAGTTGGGTAATCAGAGGACAGGAAGATCAGATGGAGAGTTGGGTAATCAGAGGACGCGGGAAGATCAGATGGAGAGTTGGGTAATCAGAGGACGGGAAGATCAGATGGAGAGTTGGGTAATCAGAGGACGGGAAGATCAGATGGAGAGTTGGGTAATCAGAGGACGGGAAGATCAGATGGAGAGTTGGGTGGTCAGAGGACGGGAAGATCAGATGGAGAGTTGGGTAATAAAAGGACAGGATGATCAGATGGAGAGTTGGGTAATCAGAGGATGGGCAGATCAGATGGAGAGTTGGGTCATCAGAGGACGGGAAGATCAGATGGAGAGTTGGGTAATCAGAGGACAGGAAGATCAGATGGAGAGTTGGGTAATCAGAGGACGGGAAGATCAGATGGAGAGTTGGGTAATCAGAGGGCGGGAACATCAGATGGAGAGTTGGGTAATAAAAGGACAGGAAGATCAGATGGAGAGTTGGGTTATCAGAGGATGGGAAGATCAGATGGAGAGTTGGGTCATCAGAGGACGGGAAGATCAGATGGAGAGTTGGGTAATCAGAGGACAGGAAGATCAGATGGAGAGTTGGGTAATCAGAGGACGCGGGAAGATCAAATGGAGAGTTGGGTAATCAGAGGAAGGGAAGATCAGATGGAGAGTTGGGTAATCAGAGGACGCGGGAAGATCAAATGGAGAGTTGGGTAATCAGAGGATGGGAAGATCAGATGGAGAGTTGGGTGGTCGGAGGACGCGGGAAGATCAGATGGAGAGTTGGGTAATCAGAGGACAGGAAGATCAGATGGAGAGTTGGGTGGTCAGAGGACGCGGGAAGATCAGATGGAGAGTTGGGTAATCAGAGGACAGGAAGATCAGATGGAGAGTTGTGTTATCAGAGGACGGGAAGATCAGATGGAGAGTTGGGGAATCAGAGGACAGGAAGATCAGATGGAGAGTTGGGTACTCAGAGGACTCGGGAAGATCAGATGGAGAGTTGGGTAATCAGAGGACGCGGGAAGACCAGATGGAGAGTTGGGTGGTCAGAGGACACGGGAACTCAGATGGAGAGTTGGGTAATCAGAGGACAGGATGATCAGATGGAGAGTTGGGTAATCAGAGGACGGGAAAATCAGATGGAGACTTTGGTAATCAGAGGACAGGAAGATCAGATGGAGAGTTGGGTAATCAGAGGACAGGAAGATCAGATGGAGAGTTGGGCAATCAGAGGATGGGAAGATCAGATGGAGAGTTGGGTAATCAGAGGACGGGAAGATCAGATGGAGAGTTGGGTATTCAGAGGACGGGAAGATCAGATGGAGAGTTGGGTAATCAGAGGACGGGAAGATCAGATGGAGAGTTGGGTAATCAGAGGACGGAAAGATCAGATGGAGAGTTGGGTAATCAGAGGACGGGAAGATCAGATGGAGAGTTGGGTAATCAGAGGACAGGAAGATCAGATGGAGATTTGGGTGGTCAGAGGACGGGAAGATCAGATGGAGAGTTGGGTAATCAGAGGACGGGAAGATCAGATGGAGAGTTGGGTAATCAGAGGACGGGAAGATCAGATGGAGAGTTGGGTAATCAGAGGACGGGAAGATCAGATGGAGAGTTGGGTAATCAGAGGATGGGAAGATCAGATGGAGAGTTGGGTAATCAGAGGACGCGGGATGATCAGATGGAGAGTTGGGTGGTCAGAGGACGAGAAGATCAGATGGAGAGTTGGGTAATCAGAGGACGCGGGAAGATCATATGGAGAGTTGGGTGGTCAGAGGACGGGAAGATCAGATGGAGAGTTGGGGGGTCAGAGGACGGGAAGATCAGATGGAGAGTTGGGTAATCAGAGGACGCGGGAAGATCAGATGGAGAGTTGGGGAATCAGAGGACGCAGGAAGATCAGATGGAGAGTTGGGTAATCAGAGGATGGGAAGATCAGATGGAGAGTTGGGTAATCAGAGGACAGGAAGATCAGATGGAGAGTTGGGTAATCAGAGGATGGGAAGATCAGATGGAGAGTTGGGTGGTCAAAGGACGCGGGAAGATCAGATGGAGAGTTGGGTAATCAGAGGACAGGAAGATCAGATGGAGAGTTGGGTGGTCAGAGGACGCGGGAAGATCAGATGGAGAGTTGAGTAATCAGAGGACGGGAAGATCAGATGGAGAGTTGGGTAATCAGAGGATGGGAAGATCAGATGGAGAGTTGGGTAATCAGAGGATGGGAAGATCAGATGGAGAGTTGGGTAATCAGAGGACAGGAAGATCAGATGGAGAGTTGGGTAATCAGAGGATGGGAAGATCAGATGGAGAGTTGGGTGGTCAAAGGACGCGGGAAGATCAGATGGAGAGTTGGGTAATCAGAGGACAGGAAGATCAGATGGAGAGTTGGGTGGTCAGAGGACGCGGGAAGATCAGATGGAGAGTTGAGTAATCAGAGGACGGGAAGATCAGATGGAGAGTTGGGTAATCAGAGGATGGGAAGATCAGATGGAGAGTTGGGTCATCAGAGGACTCGGGAAGATCAGATGGAGAGTTGGGTAATCAGAGGACGGGAAGATCAGATGGAGAGTTGGATAATCAGAGGACAGGAAGATCAGATGGAGAGTTGGGTAATCAGAGGACAGGAAGATCAGATGGAGAGTTGGGTAATCAGAGGACAGGAAGATCAGATGGAGAGTTGGGTGTTCAGAGGACGCGGGAAGATCATATGGAGAGTTGGGTGGTCAGAGGACGGGAAGATCAGATGGAGAGTTGGGTGGTCAGAGGACGGGAAGATCAGATGTAGAGTTGGGTAATCAGAGGACGCGGGAAGATCAGATGGAGAGTTGGGTAATCAGAGGACGCAGGAAGATCAGATGGAGAGTTGGGTAATCAGAGGATGGGAAGATCAGATGGAGAGTTGGGTAATCAGAGGACAGGAAGATCAGATGTAGAGTTGGGTAATCAGAGGATGGGAAGATCAGATGGAGAGTTGGGTGGTCAAAGGACGCGGGAAGATCAGATGGAGAGTTGGGTAATCAGAGGACAGGAAGATCAGATGGAGAGTTGGGTGGTCAGAGGACGCGGGAATATCAGATGGAGAGTTGAGTAATCAGAGGACGGGAAGATCAGATGGAGAGTTGGGTAATCAGAGGATGGGAAGATCAGATGGAGAGTTGGGTCATCAGAGGACTCGGGAAGATCAGATGGAGAGTTGGGTAATCAGAGGACGGGAAGATCAGATGGAGAGTTGGATAATCAGAGGACAGGAAGATCAGATGGAGAGTTGGGTAATCAGAGGACAGGAAGATCAGATGGAGAGTTGGGTAATCAGAGGACAGGAAGATCAGATGGAGAGTTGGGTAATCAGAGGACGGGAAGATCAGATGGAGAGTTGGGTAATCAGAGGACGGGAAGATCAGATGGAGAGTTGGGTGATCAGAGGACGGGAAGATCAGATGGAGAGTTGGGTAATCAGAGGATGGGAAGATCAGATGGAGAGTTGGGTAATCAGAGGACTCGGGAAGATCAGATGGAAAGTTGGGTAATCAGAGGACGGGAAGATCAGATGGAGAGTTGGGTGGTCAGAGGACAGGAAGATCAGATGGAGAGTTGGGTAATCAGAGGACGGGAAGATCAGATGGAGAGTTGGGTGGTCAGAGGACAGGAAGATCAGATGGAGAGTTGGGTAATCAGAGGACGGGAAGATCAGATGGAGAGTTGCGTTATCAGAGGACGGGAAGATCAGATGGAGAGTTGGGTAATCAGAGGACGGGAAGATCAGATGGAGACTTGGGTAATCAGAGGACAGGAAGATCAGATGGAGAGTTGGGTAATCAGAGGACAGGAAGATCAGATGGAGAGTTGGGTAATCAGAGGATGGGAAGATCAGATGGAGAGTTGGGTAATCAGAGGACGCGGGAAGATCAGATGGAGAGTTGGGTAATCAGAGGACAGGAAGATCAGATGGAGAGTTGGGTAATCAGAGGACGCGGGAAGATCAGATGGAGAGTTGGGTAATCAGAGGACGGGAAGATCAGATGGAGAGTTGGGTAATCAGAGGACGGGAAGATCAGATGGAGAGTTGGGTAATCAGAGGACGGGAAGATCAGATGGAGAGTTGGGTGGTCAGAGGACGGGAAGATCAGATGGAGAGTTGGGTAATAAAAGGACAGGATGATCAGATGGAGAGTTGGGTAATCAGAGGATGGGCAGATCAGATGGAGAGTTGGGTCATCAGAGGACGGGAAGATCAGATGGAGAGTTGGGTAATCAGAGGACAGGAAGATCAGATGGAGAGTTGGGTAATCAGAGGACAGGAAGATCAGATGGAGAGTTGGGTAATCAGAGGACGGGAAGATCAGATGGAGAGTTGGGTAATCAGAGGGCGGGAACATCAGATGGAGAGTTGGGTAATAAAAGGACAGGAAGATCAGATGGAGAGTTGGGTAATCAGAGGATGGGAAGATCAGATGGAGAGTTGGGTAATCAGAGGACGGGAAGATCAGATGGAGAGTTGGGTAATCAGAGGACAGGAAGATCAGATGGAGAGTTGGGTAATCAGAGGACGCGGGAAGATCAAATGGAGAGTTGGGTAATCAGAGGAAGGGAAGATCAGATGGAGAGTTGGGTAATCAGAGGACGCGGGAAGATCAAATGGAGAGTTGGGTAATCAGAGGATGGGAAGATCAGATGGAGAGTTGGGTGGTCGGAGGACGCGGGAAGATCAGATGGAGAGTTGGGTAATCAGAGGACAGGAAGATCAGATGGAGAGTTGGGTGGTCAGAGGACGCGGGAAGATCAGATGGAGAGTTGGGTAATCAGAGGACAGGAAGATCAGATGGAGAGTTGTGTTATCAGAGGACGGGAAGATCAGATGGAGAGTTGGGGAATCAGAGGACAGGAAGATCAGATGGAGAGTTGGGTACTCAGAGGACTCGGGAAGATCAGATGGAGAGTTGGGTAATCAGAGGACGCGGGAAGACCAGATGGAGAGTTGGGTGGTCAGAGGACACGGGAACTCAGATGGAGAGTTGGGTAATCAGAGGACAGGATGATCAGATGGAGAGTTGGGTAATCAGAGGACGGGAAAATCAGATGGAGACTTTGGTAATCAGAGGACAGGAAGATCAGATGGAGAGTTGGGTAATCAGAGGACAGGAAGATCAGATGGAGAGTTGGGCAATCAGAGGATGGGAAGATCAGATGGAGAGTTGGGTAATCAGAGGACGGGAAGATCAGATGGAGAGTTGGGTATTCAGAGGACGGGAAGATCAGATGGAGAGTTGGGTAATCAGAGGACGGGAAGATCAGATGGAGAGTTGGGTAATCAGAGGACGGGAAGATCAGATGGAGAGTTGGGTAATCAGAGGACGGGAAGATCAGATGGAGAGTTGGGTAATCAGAGGACAGGAAGATCAGATGGAGATTTGGGTGGTCAGAGGACGGGAAGATCAGATGGAGAGTTGGGTAATCAGAGGATGGGAAGATCAGATGGAGAGTTGGGTAATCAGAGGACGGGAAGATCAGATGGAGAGTTGGGTAATCAGAGGACGGGAAGATCAGATGGAGAGTTGGGTAATCAGAGGATGGGAAGATCAGATGGAGAGTTGGGTAATCAGAGGACGCGGGATGATCAGATGGAGAGTTGGGTGGTCAGAGGACGAGAAGATCAGATGGAGAGTTGGGTAATCAGAGGACGCGGGAAGATCATATGGAGAGTTGGGTGGTCAGAGGACGGGAAGATCAGATGGAGAGTTGGGGGGTCAGAGGACGGGAAGATCAGATGGAGAGTTGGGTAATCAGAGGACGCGGGAAGATCAGATGGAGAGTTGGGTAATCAGAGGACGCAGGAAGATCAGATGGAGAGTTGGGTAATCAGAGGATGGGAAGATCAGATGGAGAGTTGGGTAATCAGAGGACAGGAAGATCAGATGGAGAGTTGGGTAATCAGAGGATGGGAAGATCAGATGGAGAGTTGGGTGGTCAAAGGACGCGGGAAGATCAGATGGAGAGTTGGGTAATCAGAGGACAGGAAGATCAGATGGAGAGTTGGGTGGTCAGAGGACGCGGGAAGATCAGATGGAGAGTTGAGTAATCAGAGGACGGGAAGATCAGATGGAGAGTTGGGTAATCAGAGGATGGGAAGATCAGATGGAGAGTTGGGTCATCAGAGGACTCGGGAAGATCAGATGGAGAGTTGGGTAATCAGAGGACGGGAAGATCAGATGGAGAGTTGGATAATCAGAGGACAGGAAGATCAGATGGAGAGTTGGGTAATCAGAGGACAGGAAGATCAGATGGAGAGTTGGGTAATCAGAGGACAGGAAGATCAGATGGAGAGTTGGGTGTTCAGAGGACGCGGGAAGATCAGATGGAGAGTTGGGTAATCAGAGGACGGGAAGATCAGATGGAGAGTTGGGTAATCAGAGGACGGGAAGATCAGATGGAGAGTTGGGTAATCAGAGGACGGGAAGATCAGATGGAGAGTTGGGTAATCAGAGGATGGGAAGATCAGATGGAGAGTTGGGTAATCAGAGGACTCGGGAAGATCAGATGGAAAGTTGGGTGATCAGAGGACGGGAAGATCAGATGGAGAGTTGGGTGGTCAGAGGACAGGAAGATCAGATGGAGAGTTGGGTAATCAGAGGACGGGAAAATCAGATGGAGAGTTGGGTGGTCAGAGGACAGGAAGATCAGATGGAGAGTTGGGTAATCAGAGGACGGGAAGATCAGATGGAGAGTTGGGTCATCAGAGGACGCGGGAAGATCAGATGGAGAGTTGGGTAATCAGTGGACGCGGGAAGATCAGATGGAGAGTTGGGTAATCAGAGGACGGGAAGATCAGATGGAGAGTTGGGTAAACAGAGGACGCGGGAAGATCAGATGGAGAGTTGGGTAATCAGAGGACGGGAAGATCAGATGGAGAGTTGCGTTATCAGAGGACGGGAAGATCAGATGGAGAGTTGGGTAATCAGAGGACGGGAAGATCAGATGGAGACTTGGGTAATCAGAGGACGGGAAGATCAGATGGAGAGTTGGGTAATCAGAGGACGGGAAGATCAGATGGAGAGTTGGGTAATCAGAGGACAGGAAGATCAGATGGAGAGTTGGGTAATCAGAGGATGGGAAGATCAGATGGAGAGTTGGGTAATCAGAGGACGCGGGAAGATCAGATGGAGAGTTGGGTAATCAGAGGACAGGAAGATCAGATGGAGAGTTGGGTAATCAGAGGACGCGGGAAGATCAGATGGAGAGTTGGGTAATCAGAGGACGGGAAGATCAGATGGAGAGTTGGGTAATCAGAGGACGGGAAGATCAGATGGAGAGTTGGGTCATCAGAGGACGGGAAGATCAGATGTCGAGTTGGGTGGTCAGAGGACGGGAAGATCAGATGGAGAGTTGGGTAATAAAAGGACAGGATGATCAGATGGAGAGTTGGGTAATCAGAGGATGGGCAGATCAGATGGAGAGTTGGGTAATCAGAGGACGGGAAGATCAGATGGAGAGTTTAGTAATCAGAGGACAGGAAGATCAGATGGAGAGTTGGGTAATCAGAGGACGCAGGAAGACCAGATGGAGAGTTGGGTGGTCAGAGGACACGGGAAATCAGATGGAGAGTTGGGTAATCAGAGGACAGGAAGATCAGATGGAGAGTTGGGTAATCAGAGGATGGGAAGATCAGATGGAGAGTTGGGTAATCAGAGGACAGGAAGATCAGATGGAGAGTTGGGTAATCAGAGGATGGGAAGATCAGATGGAGAGTTGGGTGGTCAGAGGACGCGGGAAGATCAGATGGAGAGTTGGGTAATCAGAGGACAGGAAGATCAGATGGAGAGTTGAGTGGTCAGAGGACGCGGGAAGATCAGATGGAGAGTTGAGTAATCAGAGGACGGGTAGATCAGATGGAGAATTGGGTAATCAGAGGATCGGAAGATCAGATGGAGAGTTGGGTAATCAGAGGACTCGGGAAGATCAGATGGAGAGTTGGGTAATCAGAGAACACGGGAAGATCAGATGGAGAGTTGGATAATCAGAGGACAGGAAGATCAGATGGAGAGATGGGTAATCAGAGGACAGGAAGATCAGATGGAGAGTTGGGTAATCAGAGGACAGGAAGATCAGATGGAGAGTTGGGTGGTCAGAGGACGCGGGAAGATCAGATGGAGAGTTGGGTAATCAGAGGACAGGAAGATCAGATGGAGAGTTGGGTAATCAGAGGACGGGAAGATCAGATGGAGAGTTGGGTAATCAGAGGATGGGAAGATCAGATGGAGAGTTGGGTAATCAGAGGACTCGGGAAGATCAGATGGAAAGTTGGGTAATCAGAGGACGGGAAGATCAGATGGAGAGTTGGGTGGTCAGAGGACGGGAAGATCAGATGGAGAGTTGGGTAATCAGAGGACGGGAAGATCAGATGGAGAGTTGGGTGGTCAGAGTACAGGAAGATCAGATGGAGAGTTGGGTAATCAGAGGACGCGGGAAGATCAGATGGAGAGTTGGGTAAGCAGTGGACGCGGGAAGATCAGATGGAGAGTTGGGTAATCAGAGGACGGGAAGATCAGATGTAGAGTTGGGTAAACAGAGGACGCGGGAAGATCAGATGGAGAGTTGGATAATCAGAGGACAGGAAGATCAGATGGAGAGTTGGGTTATCAGAGGACGGGAAGATCAGATGGAGAGTTGGGTTATCAGAGGACGGGAAGATCAGATGGAGAGTTGGATAATCAGAGGACAGGAAGATCAGATGGAGAGTTGGGTTATCAGAGGACGGGAAGATCAGATGGAGAGTTGGGTAATCAGAGGACGGGAAGATCAGATGGAGAGTTGGGTAATCAGAGGACAGGAAGATCAGATGGAGAGTTGGGTAATCAGAGGATGGGAAGATCAGATGGAGAGTTGGGTAATCAGAGGACAGGAAGATCAGATGGAGAGTTGGGTAATCAGAGGACGCGGGAAGATCAGATGGAGAGTTGAGTAATCAGAGGACGGGAAGATCAGATGGAGAGTTGGGTGATCAGAGGATGGGAAGATCAGATGGAGAGTTGGGTCATCAGAGGACTCGGGAAGATCAGATGGAGAGTTGGGTAATCAGAGGACGGGAAGATCAGATGGAGAGTTGGATAATCAGAGGACAGAAAGATCAGAGGGAGAGTTGGGTAATCAGAGGACAGGAAGATCAGATGGAGAGTTGGGTAGTCAGAGGACAGGAAGATCAGATGGAGAGTTGGGTGGTCAGAGGACGCGGGAAGATCAGAAGGAGAGTTGGGTAATCAGAGGACAGGAAGATCAGATGGAGAGTTGGGTAATCAGAGGACAGGAAGATCAGATGGAGAGTTGGGTAATCAGAGGACAGGAAGATCAGATGGAGAGTTGGGTGGTCAGAGGACGCGGGAAGATCAGATGGAGAGTTGGGTAATCAGAGGACAGGAAGATCAGATGGAGAGTTGGGTAATCAGAGGACGGGAAGATCAGATGGAGAGTTGGGTAAGCAGAGGACGGGAAGATCAGATGGAGAGTTGGGTAATCAGAGGACGGGAAGATCAGATGGAGAGTTGGGTAATCAGAGGACTCGGGAAGATCAGATGGAAAGTTGGGTTATCAGAGGACGGGAAGATCAGATGGAGAGTTGGGTGGTCAGAGGACAGGAAGATCAAATGGAGAGTTGGGTAATCAGAGGAGGCGGGAAGATCAGATGGAGAGTTGGGTAATCAGAGGACAGGAAGATCAGATGGAGAGTTGGGTAATCAGAGGACGCGCGAAGATCAGATGGAGAGTTGGGTAATCAGAGGACGGGAAGATCAGATGGAGAGTTGGGTAATCAGAGGACGGGAAGATCAGATGGAGAGTTGGGTAATCAGAGGACGGGAAGATCAGATGGAGAGTTGGGTGGTCAGAGGACGGGAAGATCAGATGGAGAGTTGGGTAATAAAAGGACAGGATGATCAGATGTAGAGTTGGGTAATCAGAGGATGGGAAGATCAGATGGAGAGTTGGGTAATCAGAGGACGGGAAGATCAGATGGAGAGTTGGGTAATCAGAGGATGGGAAGATCAGATCGAGAGTTGGGTGGTCAGAGGACGGGAAGATCAGATGGAGAATTGGGTAATCAGAGGACGGGAAGATCAGATGGAGAGTTGGGTAATCAGAGGACAGGAAGATCAGATGGAGAGTTGGGTAATGAGAGGACGGGAAGATCAGATGGAGAGTTGGGTAATCAGAGGACGGGAAGATCAGATGGAGAGTTGGGTGGTCAGAGGACGGGAAGATCAGATGGAGAGTTGGGTAATCAGAGGACGCAGGAAGATCAGATGGAGAGTTGGGTGGTCAGAGGACGGGAAGATCAGATGGAGAGTTGGGTGGTCAGAGGACGGGAAGATCAGATGGAGAGTTGGGTAATCAGAGGACGCGGGAAGATCAGATGGAGAGTTGGGTAATCAGAGGACGCGGGAAGATCAGATGGAGAGTTGGGTAATCAGAGGACGGGAAGATCAGATGGAGAGTTGGGTAATCAGAGGAAGGGAAGATCAGATGGAGAGTTGGGTAATCAGAGGACGCGGGAAGATCAGATGGAGAGTTGGGTAATCAGAGGATGGGAAGATCAGATGGAGAGTTGGGTGGTCAGAGGACGCGGGAAGATCAGATGGAGAGTTGGGTAATCAGAGGACAGGAAGATCAGATGGAGAGTTGGGTAATCAGAGGATGGGAAGATCAGATGGAGAGCTGGGTAATCAGAGGACGGGAAGATCAGATGGAGAGTTGGGTAATCAGAGGACTCGGGAAGATCAGATGGAGAGTTGGGTAATCAGAGGACGGGAAGATCAGATGGAGAGTTGGATAATCAGAGGACAGGAAGATCAGATGGAGAGTTGGGTAATCAGAGGACAGGAAGATCAGATGGAGAGTTGGGTAATCAGAGGACAGGAAGATCAGATGGAGAGTTGGGTGGTCAGAGGACGCGGGAAGATCAGATGGAGAGTTGGGTAATCAGAGGACAGGAAGATCAGATGGAGAGTTGGGTAATAAGAGGACAGGAAGATCAGATGGAGAGTTGGGTAATCAGAGGACAGGAAGATCAGATGGAGAGTTGGGTGGTCAGAGGAAGCGGGAAGATCAGATGGAGAGTTGGGTAATCAGAGGACGCGGGAAGATCAGATGGAGAGTTGGGTAATCAGAGGACGGGAAGATCAGATGGAGAGTTGGGTAATCAGAGGACGGGAAGATCAGATGGAGAGTTGGGTAATCAGAGGATGGGAAGATAAGATGGAGAGTTGGGTCATCAGAGGACTCGGGAAGATCAGATGGAAAGTTGGGTAATCAGAGGACGGAAAGATCAGATGGAGAGTTGGGTGGTCAGAGGACGCGGGAAGATCAGATGGAGAGTTGGGTAATCAGAGGACAGGAAGATCAGATGGAGAGTTGGGTGGTCAGAGGACAGGAAGATCAGATGGAGAGTTGGGTAATCAGAGGACGGGAAGATCAGATGGAGAGTTGGGTGGTCAGAGGACGCGGGAAGATCAGATGGAGAGTTGGGTAATCAGTGGACGCGGGAAGATCAGATGGAGAGTTGGGTAATCAGAGGACGGGAAGATCAGATGGAGAGTTGGGTGGTCAGAGTACAGGAAGATCAGATGGAGAGTTGGGTAATCAGAGGACGCGGGAAGATCAGATGGAGAGTTGGGTAAGCAGTGGACGCGGGAAGATCAGATGGAGAGTTGGGTAATCAGAGGACGGGAAGATCAGATGTAGAGTTGGGTAAACAGAGGACGCGGGAAGATCAGATGGAGAGTTGGATAATCAGAGGACAGGAAGATCAGATGGAGAGTTGGGTTATCAGAGGACGGGAAGATCAGATGGAGAGTTGGGTCATCAGAGGACGGGTAGATCAGATGGAGAGTTGGGTAATCAGAGGACGGGAAGATCAGATGGAGAGTTGGGTAATCAGAGGACAGGAAGATCAGATGGAGAGTTGGGTAATCAGAGGATGGGAAGATCAGATGGAGAGTTGGGTAATCAGAGGACAGGAAGATCAGATGGAGAGTTGGGTAATCAGAGGACGCGGGAAGATCAGATGGAGAGTTGAGTAATCAGAGGACGGGAAGATCAGATGGAGAGTTGGGTGATCAGAGGATGGGAAGATCAGATGGAGAGTTGGGTCATCAGAGGACTCGGGAAGATCAGATGGAGAGTTGGGTAATCAGAGGACGGGAAGATCAGATGGAGAGTTGGATAATCAGAGGACAGAAAGATCAGAGGGAGAGTTGGGTAATCAGAGGACAGGAAGATCAGATGGAGAGTTGGGTAGTCAGAGGACAGGAAGATCAGATGGAGAGTTGGGTGGTCAGAGGACGCGGGAAGATCAGAAGGAGAGTTGGGTAATCAGAGGACAGGAAGATCAGATGGAGAGTTGGGTAATCAGAGGACAGGAAGATCAGATGGAGAGTTGGGTAATCAGAGGACAGGAAGATCAGATGGAGAGTTGGGTGGTCAGAGGATGCGGGAAGATCAGATGGAGAGTTGGGTAATCAGAGGACAGGAAGATCAGATGGAGAGTTGGGTAATCAGAGGACGGGAAGATCAGATGGAGAGTTGGGTAAGCAGAGGACGGGAAGATCAGATGGAGAGTTGGGTAATCAGAGGACGGGAAGATCAGATGGAGAGTTGGGTAATCAGAGGACTCGGGAAGATCAGATGGAAAGTTGGGTTATCAGAGGACGGGAAGATCAGATGGAGAGTTGGGTGGTCAGAGGACAGGAAGATCAAATGGAGAGTTGGGTAATCAGAGGAGGCGGGAAGATCAGATGGAGAGTTGGGTAATCAGAGGACAGGAAGATCAGATGGAGAGTTGGGTAATCAGAGGACGCGCGAAGATCAGATGGAGAGTTGGGTAATCAGAGGACGGGAAGATCAGATGGAGAGTTGGGTAATCAGAGGACAGGAAGATCAGATGGAGAGTTGGGTAATCAGAGGACGGGAAGATCAGATGGAGAGTTGGGTGGTCAGAGGACGGGAAGATCAGATGGAGAGTTGGGTAATAAAAGGACAGGATGATCAGATGTAGAGTTGGGTAATCAGAGGATGGGAAGATCAGATCGAGAGTTGGGTGGTCAGAGGACGGGAAGATCAGATGGAGAATTGGGTAATCAGAGGACGGGAAGATCAGATGGAGAGTTGGGTAATCAGAGGACGGGAAGATCAGATGGAGAGTTGGGTAATCAGAGGATGGGAAGATCAGATCGAGAGTTGGGTGGTCAGAGGACGGGAAGATCAGATGGAGAATTGGGTAATCAGAGGACGGGAAGATCAGATGGAGAGTTGGGTAATCAGAGGACAGGAAGATCAGATGGAGAGTTGGGTAATGAGAGGACGGGAAGATCAGATGGAGAGTTGGGTAATCAGAGGACGGGAAGATCAGATGGAGAGTTGGGTAATCAGAGGATGGGAAGATCAGATGGAGAGTTGGGTAATCAGAGGACGCGGGATGATCAGATGGAGAGTTGGGTGGTCAGAGGACGGGAAGATCAGATGGAGAGTTGGGTAATCAGAGGACGCAGGAAGATCAGATGGAGAGTTGGGTGGTCAGAGGACGGGAAGATCAGATGGAGAGTTGGGTGGTCAGAGGACGGGAAGATCAGATGGAGAGTTGGGTAATCAGAGGACGCGGGAAGATCAGATGGAGAGTTGGGTAATCAGAGGACGCGGGAAGATCAGATGGAGAGTTGGGTAATCAGAGGACGGGAAGATCAGATGGAGAGTTGGGTAATCAGAGGAAGGGAAGATCAGATGGAGAGTTGGGTAATCAGAGGACGCGGGAAGATCAGATGGAGAGTTGGGTAATCAGAGGATGGGAAGATCAGATGGAGAGTTGGGTGGTCAGAGGACGCGGGAAGATCAGATGGAGAGTTGGGTAATCAGAGGACAGGAAGATCAGATGGAGAGTTGGGTAATCAGAGGATGGGAAGATCAGATGGAGAGCTGGGTAATCAGAGGACGGGAAGATCAGATGGAGAGTTGGGTAATCAGAGGACTCGGGAAGATCAGATGGAGAGTTGGGTAATCAGAGGACGGGAAGATCAGATGGAGAGTTGGATAATCAGAGGACAGGAAGATCAGATGGAGAGTTGGGTAATCAGAGGACAGGAAGATCAGATGGAGAGTTGGGTAATCAGAGGACAGGAAGATCAGATGGAGAGTTGGGTGGTCAGAGGACGCGGGAAGATCAGATGGAGAGTTGGGTAATCAGAGGACAGGAAGATCAGATGGAGAGTTGGGTAATAAGAGGACAGGAAGATCAGATGGAGAGTTGGGTAATCAGAGGACAGGAAGATCAGATGGAGAGTTGGGTGGTCAGAGGAAGCGGGAAGATCAGATGGAGAGTTGGGTAATCAGAGGACGCGGGAAGATCAGATGGAGAGTTGGGTAATCAGAGGACGGGAAGATCAGATGGAGAGTTGGGTAATCAGAGGACGGGAAGATCAGATGGAGAGTTGGGTAATCAGAGGATGGGAAGATAAGATGGAGAGTTGGGTAATCAGAGGACTCGGGAAGATCAGATGGAAAGTTGGGTAATCAGAGGACGGAAAGATCAGATGGAGAGTTGGGTGGTCAGAGGACGCGGGAAGATCAGATGGAGAGTTGGGTAATCAGAGGACGGGAAGATCAGATGGAGAGTTGGGTGGTCAGAGGACAGGAAGATCAGATGGAGAGTTGGGTAATCAGAGGACGGGAAGATCAGATGGAGAGTTGGGTGGTCAGAGGACGCGGGAAGATCAGATGGAGAGTTGGGTAATCAGTGGACGCGGGAAGATCAGATGGAGAGTTGGGTAATCAGAGAACAGGAAGATCAGATGGAGAGTTGGGTAATCAGAGGACGCGGGAAGATCAGATGGAGAGTTGGGTTATCAGAGGACAGGAAGATCAGATGGAGAGTTGGGGAATCAGAGGACGGGAAGATCAGATGGAGAGTTGGGTCATCAGAGGACGCGGGAAGATCAGATGGAGAGTTGGGTAATCAGAGGACGGGAAGATCAGATGGAGAGTTGGGTAATCAGAGGACGCGGGAAGATCAGATGGAGAGTTGGGTAATCAGAGGACGGGAAGATCAGATGGAGAGTTGGGTAATCAGAGGACGCGGGAAGATCAGATGGAGAGTTGGGTAATCAGAGGACGGGAAGATCAGATGGAGTGTTGGGTAATCAGAGGACGGGAAGATCAGATGGAGAGTTGGGTAATCAGAGGACGGGAAGATCAGATGGAGAGTTGGGTAATCAGAGGACGGGAAGATCAGATGGAGAGTTGGGTAATAAAAGGACAGGATGATCAGATGGAGAGTTGGGTAATCAGAGGACGGGAAGATCAGATGGAGAGTTGGGTGGTCAGAGGACGGGAAGTTCAGATGGAGAGTTGGGTAATCAGAGGACGCGGGAAGATCAGATGGAGAGTTGGGTGGTCAGAGGACACGGGAAGATCAGATGGAGAGTTGGGTGGTCAGAGGGCGGGAAGATCAGATGGAGAGTTGGATCATAAAAGGACAGGATGATCAGATGGAGAGTTGGGTAATCAGAGGGCGGGAAGATCAGATGGCGAGTTGTGTAATCAGAGGACAGGAAGATCAGATGGAGAGTTGGGTAATCAGAGGACGGGAAGATCAGATGGAGAGTTGGGTAATCAGAGGACGGGAAGATCAGATGGAGAGTTGGGTAATCAGAGGACGGGAAGATCAGATGGAGAGTTGGGTAATCAGAGGATGGGAAGATCAGATGGAGAGTTGGGTAAACAGGGGACGGGAAGATCAGATGGAGAGTTGGGTAATCAGAGGACGGGAAGATCAGATGGAGAGTTGGGTAATCAGAGGACGGGAAGATCAGATGGAGAGTTGGGTGGTCAGAGGACAGGAAGATCAGATGGAGAGTTGGGTAATCAGAGGACGGGAAGATCAGATGGAGAGTTGGGTGGTCAGAGGACAGGAAGATCAGATGGAGAGTTGGGTAATCAGAGGACGGGAAGATCAGATGGAGAGTTGGGTAATCAGAGGACGCGGGAAGATCAGATGGAGAGTTGGGTAATCAGAGGACGGGAAGATCAGATGGAGAGTTGGGTAATCAGAGGACGCGGGAAGATCAGATGGCGAGTTGGGTAATCAGAGGACAGGAAGATCAGATGGAGAGTTGGGTAATCAGAGGACGGGAAGATCAGATGGAGAGTTGGGTAATCAGAGGACGGGAAGATCAGATGGAGAGTTGGGTAATCAGAGGACGGGAAGATCAGATGGAGAGTTGGGTAATCAGAGGACGGGAAGATCAGATGGAGAGTTGGGTAATCAGAGGACGGGAAGATCAGATGGAGAGTTGGGTAATCAGAGGACGCGGGAAGATCAGATGGAGAGTTGGGTAATCAGAGGACGGGAAGATCAGATGGAGAGTTGGGTAATCAGAGGACGGGAAGATCAGATGGAGAGTTGGGTAATCAGAGGACGGGAAGATCAGATGGAGAGTTGGGTAATCAGAGGACGGGAAGATCAGATGGAGAGTTGGGTAATCAGAGGACGGGAAGATCAGATGGTGAGTTGGGTAATCAGAGGGCGGGAAGATCAGATGGAGAGTTGGGTAATCAGAGGACGGGAAGATCAGATGGAGAGTTGGGTAATCAGAGGACGGGAAGATCAGATGGAGAGTTTGGTCATCAGAGGACGCGGGAAGATCAGATGGAGAGTTGGGTAATCAGAGGACGGGAAGATCAGATGGAGAGTTGGGTAATCAGAGGACGCGGGAAGATCAGATGGAGAGTTGGGTAATCAGAGGACGGGAAGATCAGATGGAGTGTTGGGTAATCAGAGGACAGGAAGATCAGATGGAGAGTTGGGTGATCAGAGGACGGGAAGATCAGATGGAGAGTTGGGTAATCAGAGGACGGGAAGATCAGATGGAGAGTTGGGTAATAAAAGGACAGGATGATCAGATGGAGAGTTGGGTAATCAGAGGACAGGAAGATCAGATGGAGAGTTGGGTAATCAGAGGACGGGAAGATCAGATGGAGAGTTGGGTGGTCAGAGGACGGGAAGTTCAGATGGAGAGTTGGGTAATCAGAGGACGGGAAGATCAGATGGAGAGTTGGGTAATCAGAGGATGGGAAGATCAGATGGAGAGTTGGGTAATCAGAGGACGAGGGAAGATCAGATGGAGAGTTGGGTGGTCAGAGGACACGGGAAGATCAGATGGAGAGTTGGGTGGTCAGAGGGCTGGAAGATCAGATGGAGAGTTGGATCATAAAAGGACAGGATGATCAGATGGAGAGTTGGGTAATCAGAGGGCGGGAAGATCAGATGGCGAGTTGGGTAATCAGAGGGCGGGAAGATCAGATGGTGAGTTGGGTAATCAGAGGACAGGAAGATCAGATGGAGAGTTGGGTAATCAGAGGACAGGAAGATCAGATGGAGAGTTGGGTAATCAGAGGACAGGAAGATCAGATGGAGAGTTGGGTAATAAGAGGACAGGAAGATCAGATGGAGAGATGGGTAATCAGAGGACAGGAAGATCAGATGGAGAGTTGGCTAATCAGAGGACAGGAAGATCAGATGGAGAGTTGGGTAACCTGAGAACTGGAAGATCAGATGGAGAGTTGGGTAACCAGAGGACGGGAAGATCAGATGGAGAGTTGGGTAATCAGAGGACGGGAAGATCAGATGGAGAGTTGGGTAATCAGAGAACAGGAAGATCAGATGGAGAGTTGGGTAATCAGAGGACGGGAAGATCAGATGGAGAGTTGGGTAATCAGAGGACAGGAAGATCAGATGGAGAGTTGGGTAATCAGAGGACAGGAAGATCAGATGGAGAGTTGGGTAATCAGAGGACGGGAAGATCAGATGGAGAGTTGGGTAATCAGAGGACGGGAAGATCAGATGGAGAGTTGGGTAATCAGAGGACGGGAAGATCAGAGGACAGGAAGATCAGATGGAGAGTTGGGTAATCAGAGGACGGGAAGATCAGATGGAGAGTTGGGTAATCAGAGGACGGGAAGATCAGATGGAGAGTTGGGTAATCAGAGGACGGGAAGATCAGATAGAGAGTTGGGTAATCAGAGGACGGGAAGATCAGATGGAGAGTTGGGTAATCAGAGGACGGGAAGATCAGATGGAGAGTTGGGTAATCAGAGGACGCGGGAAGATCAGATGGAGAGTTGGGTAATCAGAGGACGGGAAGATCAGATGGAGAGTTGGGTAATCAGAGGACGGGAAGATCAGATGGAGAGTTGGGTAATCAGAGGACGGGAAGATCAGATGGAGAGTTGGGTAATCAGAGGACGGGAAGATCAGATGGAGAGTTGGGTAATCAGAGGACGGGAAGATCAGATGGTGAGTTGGGTAATCAGAGGGCGGGAAGATCAGATGGAGAGTTGGGTAATCAGAGGACGGGAAGATCAGATGGAGAGTTGGGTAATCAGAGGACGGGAAGATCAGATGGAGAGTTTGGTCATCAGAGGACGCGGGAAGATCAGATGGAGAGTTGGGTAATCAGAGGACGGGAAGATCAGATGGAGAGTTGGGTAATCAGAGGACGCGGGAAGATCAGATGGAGAGTTCGGTAATCAGAGGACGGGAAGATCAGATGGAGAGTTGGGTAATCAGAGGACGTGGGAAGATCAGATGGAGAGTTGGGTAATCAGAGGACGGGAAGATCAGATGGAGAGTTGGGTAATCAGAGGACGGGAAGATCAGATGGAGAGTTGGGTAATAAAAGGACAGGATGATCAGATGGAGAGTTGGGTAATCGGAGGACAGGAAGATCAGATGGAGAGTTGGGTAATCAGAGGACGGGAAGATCAGATGGAGAGTTGGGTGGTCAGAGGACGGGAAGTTCAGATGGAGAGTTGGGTAATCAGAGGACGGGAAGATCAGATGGAGAGTTGGGTAATCAGAGGATGGGAAGATCAGATGGAGAGTTGGGTAATCAGAGGACGAGGGAAGATCAGATGGAGAGTTGGGTGGTCAGAGGACACGGGAAGATCAGATGGAGAGTTGGGTGGTCAGAGGGCTGGAAGATCAGATGGAGAGTTGGATCATAAAAGGACAGGATGATCAGATGGAGAGTTGGGTAATCAGAGGGCGGGAAGATCAGATGGCGAGTTGGGTAATCAGAGGGCGGGAAGATCAGATGGTGAGTTGGGTAATCAGAGGACAGGAAGATCAGATGGAGAGTTGGGTAATCAGAGGACAGGAAGATCAGATGGAGAGTTGGGTAATCAGAGGACAGGAAGATCAGATGGAGAGTTGGGTAATCAGAGGACAGGAAGATCAGATGGAGAGTTGGGTAATAAGAGGACAGGAAGATCAGATGGAGAGATGGGTAATCAGAGGACAGGAAGATCAGATGGAGAGTTGGCTAATCAGAGGACAGGAAGATCAGATGGAGAGTTGGGTAATCTGAGAACTGGAAGATCAGATGGAGAGTTGGGTAACCAGAGGACGGGAAGATCAGATGGAGAGTTGGGTAATCAGAGGACGGGAAGATCAGATGGAGAGTTGGGTAATCAGAGAACAGGAAGATCAGATGGAGAGTTGGGTAATCAGAGGACGGGAAGATCAGATGGAGAGTTGGGTAATCAGAGGACAGGAAGATCAGATGGAGAGTTGGGTAATCAGAGGACAGGAAGATCAGATGGAGAGTTGGGTAATCAGAGGACGGGAAGATCAGATGGAGAGTTGGGTAATCAGAGGACGGGAAGATCAGATGGAGAGTTGGGTAATCAGAGGACGGGAAGATCAGAGGACAGGAAGATCAGATGGAGAGTTGGGTAATCAGAGGACGGGAAGATCAGATGGAGAGTTGGGTAATCAGAGGACAGGAAGATCAGATGGAGAGTTGGGTAATCAGAGGACAGGAAGATCAGATGGAGAGTTGGGTAATCAGAGGATGGGAAGATCAGATGGAGAGTTGGGTAATCAGAGGGCGGGAAGATCAGATGGAGAGTTGGGTAATCAGAGAACGCGGGAAGATCAGATGGAGAGTTGGGTAATCAGAGGACAGGAAGATCAGATGGAGAGTTGGGTGATCAGAGGACGGGAAGATCAGATGGAGAGTTGGGTAATCAGAGAACGCGGGAAGATCAGATGGAGAGTTGGGTAATCAGCGGACGGGAAGATCAGATGGAGAGTTGGGTGGTCAGAGGACAGGAAGATCAGATGGAGAGTTGGGTAATCAGAGAACAGGAAGATCAGATGGAGAGTTGGGTAATCAGAGAACAGGAAGATCAGATGGAGAGTTGGGTAATCAGAGGACAGGAAGATCAGATGGAGAGTTGGGTAATCAGAGGACGGGAAGATCAGATGGAGAGTTGGGTAATCAGAGGACGGGAAGATCAGATGGAGAGTTGGGTAATCAGAAGACGCGGGAAGATCAGATGGAGAGTTGGGTAATCAGAGGATGGGAAGATCAGATGGAGAGTTGGGTAATCAGAGGACGGGAAGATCAGATGGAGAGTTGGGTAATCAGAGGACGGGAAGATCAGATGGAGAGTTGGGTAATCAGAGGACGGGAAGATCAGATGGAGAGTTGGGTAATCAGAGGACGGGAAGATCAGATGGAGAGTTGGGTAATCAGAGGACGGGAAGATCAGATGGAGAGTTGGGTCATCAGAGGACGGGAAGATCAGATGGAGAGTTGGGTCATCAGAGGACGCGGGAAGATCAGATGGAGAGTTGGGTAATCAGAGGACGGGAAGATCAGATGGAGAGTTGGGTCATCAGAGGACGCGGGAAGATCAGATGGAGAGTTGGGTAATCAGAGGACGGGAAGATCAGATGGAGAGTTGGGTAATCAGAGGACGCGGGAAGATCAGATGGAGAGTTGGGTAATCAGAGGACGGGAAGATCAGATGGAGTGTTGGGTAATCAGAGGACGGGAAGATCAGATGGAGAGTTGGGTAATCAGAGGACGGGAAGATCAGATGGAGAGTTGGGTAATCAGAGGACGGGAAGATCAGATGGAGAGTTGGGTAATAAAAGGACAGGATGATCAGATGGAGAGTTGGGTAATCAGAGGACAGGAAGATCAGATGGAGAGTTGGGTAATCAGAGGACGGGAAGATCAGAGGACAGGAAGATCAGATGGAGAGTTGGGTAATCAGAGGACAGGAAGATCAGATGGAGAGTTGGGTAATCAGAGGACGGGAAGATCAGATGGAGAGTTGGGTGGTCAGAGGACGGGAAGTTCAGATGGAGAGTTGGGTAATCAGAGGACGCGGGAAGATCAGATGGAGAGTTGGGTGGTCAGAGGACACGGGAAGATCAGATGGAGAGTTGGGTGGTCAGAGGGTGGGAAGATCAGATGGAGAGTTGGATCATAAAAGGACAGGATGATCAGATGGAGAGTTGGGTAATTAGAGGGCGGGAAGATCAGATGGCGAGTTGTGTAATCAGAGGACAGGAAGATCAGATGGAGAGTTGGGTAATCAGAGGACGGGAAGATCAGACGGAGAGTTGGGTAATCAGAGGACGGGAAGATCAGATGGAGAGTTGGGTAATCAGAGGACGGGAAGATCAGATGGAGAGTTGGGTAATCAGAGGATGGGAAGATCAGATGGAGAGTTGGGTAAACAGAGGACGGGAAGATCAGATGGAGAGTTGGGTAATCAGAGGACGGGAAGATCAGATGGAGAGTTGGGTAATCAGAGGACGGGAAGATCAGATGGAGAGTTGGGTGGTCAGAGGACAGGAAGATCAGATGGAGAGTTGGGTAATCAGAGGACGGGAAGATCAGATGGAGAGTTGGGTGGTCAGAGGACAGGAAGATCAGATGGAGAGTTGGGTAATCAGAGGACGGGAAGATCAGATGGAGAGTTGGGTAATCAGAGGACGCGGGAAGATCAGATGGAGAGTTGGGTAATCAGAGGACGGGAAGATCAGATGGAGAGTTGGGTAATCAGAGGACGCGGGAAGATCAGATGGCGAGTTGGGTAATCAGAGGACAGGAAGATCAGATGGAGAGTTGGGTCATCAGAGGACGGGAAGATCAGATGGAGAGTTGGGTAATCAGAGGACGGGAAGATCAGATGGAGAGTTGGGTAATCAGAGGACGGGAAGATCAGATGGAGAGTTGGGTAATCAGAGGACGGGAAGATCAGATGGAGAGTTGGGTAATCAGAGGACGGGAAGATCAGATGGAGAGTTGGGTAATCAGAGGACGCGGGAAGATCAGATGGAGAGTTGGGTAATCAGAGGACGGGAAGATCAGATGGAGAGTTGGGTAATCAGAGGACGGGAAGATCAGATGGAGAGTTGGGTAATCAGAGGACGGGAAGATCAGATGGAGAGTTGGGTAATCAGAGGACGGGAAGATCAGATGGAGAGTTGGGTAATCAGAGGACGGGAAGATCAGATGGTGAGTTGGGTAATCAGAGGGCGGGAAGATCTGATGGAGAGTTGGGTAATCAGAGGACGGGAAGATCAGATGGAGAGTTGGGTAATCAGAGGACGGGAAGATCAGATGGAGAGTTGGGTCATCAGAGGACGCGGGAAGATCAGATGGAGAGTTGGGTAATCAGAGGACGGGAAGATCAGATGGAGAGTTGGGTAATCAGAGGACGCGGGAAGATCAGATGGAGAGTTGGGTAATCAGAGGACGGGAAGATCAGATGGAGCGTTGGGTAATCAGAGGACGGGAAGATCAGATGGAGTGTTGGGTAATCAGAGGACGGGAAGATCAGATGGAGAGTTGGGTGATCAGAGGACGGGAAGATCAGATGGAGAGTTGGGTAATCAGAGGACGGGAAGATCAGATGGAGAGTTGGGTAATAAAAGGACAGGATGATCAGATGGAGAGTTGGGTAATCAGAGGACAGGAAGATCAGATGGAGAGTTGGGTAATCAGAGGACGGGAAGATCAGATGGAGAGTTGGGTAATCAGAGGACAGGAAGATCAGATGGAGAGTTGGGTAATCAGAGGACGGGAAGATCAGATGGAGAGTTGGGTGGTCAGAGGACGGGAAGTTCAGATGGAGAGTTGGGTAATCAGAGGACGGGAAGATCAGATGGAGAGTTGGGTAATCAGAGGATGGGAAGATCAGATGGAGAGTTGGGTAATCAGAGGACGAGGGAAGATCAGATGGAGAGTTGGGTGGTCAGAGGACACGGGAAGATCAGATGGAGAGTTGGGTGGTCAGAGGGCTGGAAGATCAGATGGAGAGTTGGATCATAAAAGGACAGGATGATCAGATGGAGAGTTGGGTAATCAGAGGGCGGGAAGATCAGATGACGAGTTGGGTAATCAGAGGGCGGGAAGATCAGATGGAGAGTTGGGTAATCAGAGGACAGGAAGATCAGATGGAGAGTTGGGTAATCAGACGACAGGAAGATCAGATGGAGAGTTGGGTAATCAGAGGACAGGAAGATCAGATGGAGAGTTGGGTAATCAGAGGACATGAAGATCAGATGGAGAGTTGGGTAATAAGAGGACAGGAAGATCAGATGGAGAGATGGGTAATCAGAGGACAGGAAGATCAGATGGAGAGTTGGCTCATCAGAGGACAGGAAGATCAGATGGAGAGTTGGGTAATCTGAGAACTGGAAGATCAGATGGAGAGTTGGGTAACCAGAGGACGGGAAGATCAGATGGAGAGTTGGGTAATCAGAGGACGGGAAGATCAGATGGAGAGTTGGGTGATCAGAGAACAGGAAGATCAGATGGAGAGTTGGGTAATCAGAGGACGGGAAGATCAGATGGAGAGTTGGGTAATCAGAGGACAGGAAGATCAGATGGAGAGTTGGGTAATCAGAGGACGGGAAGATCAGATGGAGAGTTGGGTAATCAGAGGACGGGAAGATCAGATGGAGAGTTGGGTAATCAGAGGACGGGAAGATCAGATGGAGAGTTGGATAATCAGAGGACAGGAAGATCAGATGGAGAGTTGGGTAATCAGAGGACGGGAAGATCAGATGGAGAGTTGGGTAATCAGAGGACAGGAAGATCAGATGGAGAGTTGGGTAATCAGAGGACAGTAAGATCAGATTGAGAGTTGGGTAATCAGAGGATGGGAAGATCAGATGGAGAGTTGGGTAATCAGAGGGCGGGAAGATCAGATGGAGAGTTGGGTAATCAGAGAACGCGGGAAGATCAGATGGAGAGTTGGGTAATCAGAGGACAGGAAGATCAGATGGAGAGTTGGGTAATCAGAGGACGGGAAGATCAGATGGAGAGTTGGGTAATCAGAGAACGCGGGAAGATCAGATGGAGAGTTGGGTAATCAGCGGACGGGAAGATCAGATGGAGAGTTGGGTGGTCAGAGGACAGGAAGATCAGATGGAGAGTTGGGTAATCAGAGAACAGGAAGATCAGATGGAGAGTTCGGTAATCAGAGAACAGGAAGATCAGATGGAGAGTTGGGTAATCAGAGGACGGGAAGATCAGATGGAGAGTTGGGTAATCAGAGGACGGGAAGATCAGATGGAGAGTTGGGTAATCAGAGGACGCGGGAAGATCAGATGGAGAGTTGGGTAATCAGAGGATGGGAAGATCAGATGGAGAGTTGGGTAATCAGAGAACAGGAAGATCAGATGGAGAGTTGGGTAATCAGAGGACAGGAAGATCAGATGGAGAGTTGGGTAATCAGAGGATGTGATGATCAGATGGAGAGTTGGATAATCAGAGGACTCGGGAAGATCAGATGGAGAGTTGGGTCATCAGAGGACGGGAAGATCAGATGGAGAGTTGGGTAATCAGAGGAGGGGAAGATCAGATGCAGAGTTGGGTCATCAGAGG
Source organism: Heptranchias perlo (assembly GCF_035084215.1). Taxonomy (NCBI): domain Eukaryota; kingdom Metazoa; phylum Chordata; class Chondrichthyes; order Hexanchiformes; family Hexanchidae; genus Heptranchias; species Heptranchias perlo. The sequence continues at coordinate 119,544,025 of NC_090327.1, read as the reverse complement.
ACGCGGGAAGATCAGATGGAGAGTTGGGTAATCAGAGGACGCTAAGATCAGATGGAGAGTTGGGTAATCAGAGGACGCGGGAAGATCAGATGGAGAGTTGGGTAATCAGAGGACGGGAAGATCAGATGGAGAGTTGGATCATAAAAGGACAGGATGATCAGATGGAGAGTTGGGTAATCAGAGGGCGGGAAGATCAGATGGCGAGTTGGGTAATCAGAGGACAGGAAGATCAGATGGAGAGTTGGGTAATCAGAGGACAGGAAGATCAGATGGAGCGTTGGGTAATCAGAGGACAGGAAGATCAGATGGAGAGTTGGGTAATCAGAGGACGGGAAGATCAGATGGAGAGTTGGGTAATCAGAGGACAGGAAGATCAGATGGAGAGTTGGGTAATAAGAGGACAGGAAGATCAGATGGAGAGTTGGGTAATCAGAGGACAGGAAGATCAGATGGAGAGTTGGCGGATCAGAGGACAGGAAGATCAGATGGAGAGTTGGGTAATCTGAGAACTGGAAGATCAGATGGAGAGTTGGGTAACCAGAGGACGGGAAGATCAGATGGAGAGTTGGGTAATCAGAGGACGGGAAGATCAGATGGAGAGTTGGGTAATCAGAGAACAGGAAGATCAGATGGAGAGTTGGGTAATCAGAAGACGGGAAGATCAGATGGAGAGTTGGGTGGTCAGAGGACGCGGGAAGATCAGATGGAGAGTTGGGTAATCTGAGAACTGGAAGATCAGATGGAGAGTTGGGTCACCAGAGGACGGGAAGATCAGATGGAGAGTTGGGTAATCAGAGGACGGGAAGATCAGATGGAGAGTTGGGTAATCAGAGGACGGGAAGATCAGATGGAGAGTTGGGTAATCAGAGAACAGGAAGATCAGATGGAGAGTTGGGTAATCAGAGGACGGGAAGATCAGATGGAGAGTTGGGTGGTCAGAGGACGCGGGAACATCAGATGGAGAGTTGGGTAATCTGAGAACTGGAAGATCAGATGGAGAGTTGGGTAACCAGAGGACGGGAAGATCAGATGGAGAGTTGGGTAATCAGAGGACGGGAAGATCAGATGGAGAGT